>NC_141070.1:31150416-31657916 GCF_041138505.1 Cibotium barometz | reverse complement strand
TCCATTAATGGGAAGCATTCACGAACAAAATGTAAGGACAAGAGAGACACTCTCCCTGCCTGCGAATACCCTATTATTTTTTCAGTTCTTTTTTTTTTAGCAACCCCAAAGATTATTCACCTTTCATGCTTTACTTTATGAATGGGTAGTAACCCATAGGGCACCAAAATCTTTTTCTTGTTTAATTAATTTCTGAGTAATTACATTGTGCAGAGGTGTTGTAAGGTTGCTTTTTTTTTTGTCGGTTCGAAAATGCAATATTTTAAATTTTTTCTTGGCCAACAATCTTGCAAGATTTTTGCTCAATTTGGTGTTGTTTGACATCTGACTTTTCTCCATGTTTTCCAGAAAACAAAAACTGTGCTTTCCATTTGCATGCTTCTTCCCGAACTCTTTCCTCTCTTCTAGGTGGAGGGGAGGCAAGCGGCGCGGGTGAGGGGAAGCGAGGCGAGCAGGCGGGGTTGAGGGGAGGCGAGCAGGCGGCGATAAGAGCAAGTGGTTGAGGGGAGCAAAGCCGATGGGGCCGTGGAGACGAGCAGGGGAGGAAAGTTTGAGCAAGCGAGGGGAGGAGAGGCGAGGTGAGAAAGCGTGCACGGATGCTGGTGAGGGGGCGGATGGGCTGAGCAAGCATGCAAGGGGGCGAGCAAGCGAGGATGAAATTACAACTGCCAAGCTCACCTAAGGTGTCGCATTAAATAATTAATGCCCACAGTAATAAAGCAACGTCTACTTTTACTTTTGCTATTAATTAATAAAGATGTTTAAGGTTGGAAAATTGGTGGACCCTAGGTTCTTTAAGGTTTTAGACCTTTAACACACAAGATTTGGTAGATTCATGTTATAATGTTGATATGAAATTCTACATGGGTTTTTGACACTTGTCTCCTTTGATAGAAAAAAAATCCTTAAGTTTGCACACATCCGCTCCTCGATTTTTATTTGGTTGGATTTTTTAAAGATTTTGATTGGATAATGAATTTTAAAAAAAATAAAAAACACACTAGTTTTTTTATGGGTTTCTCTCGACTGGCTCGACCGTCTTTTGTCCAAGAGAAAGACCGTCTCTCTCTCTCTCTCCCTCCTTCCCTCGCTTCTCTTTGGGAGGAGGACCCTCTCCCTCCCCCCTCCCTCCCTCCCTCCAAAAAATCAAAGATGTATGAGGTCTGGGCAACGTAGACATGGATCTCCATTTCTCGGAATGTGTGCACATGGAGTCTATAAAAGGGCTTTTTACATTGGAAAATGGTGAGATGTTAGACTATTTCCATTTTTCAAATGGTAGTTAAATTAATGGTGTCCTCCTTGATTAGTGTAGGTAAGCTTGTGAAGCGGTATATGGCATGGCATATATGTAAACCGCTTAGGGGTCTGGTGATGTGTAAGATCCTGCCTGCCGACAAATTCACATGTAGCACCTCCTTTGACATAATGCTACGCAACCTCTTGGGGGTTCGGTGATGTGTAAGATCCTACCTACGAAAACTATGCCTAGTTGGAGACATAGAGGAATGTGGCATTGCACTCAATGACCAACTACAAATATAGGCTCTTGAGGTCAACTCTCTAGAGCAAGGGCTGGATGTTATGCACACAAAAGTTGAGGGAGACAAAGCAACAGCAAGGGAACAATCTTAGGAAGAGCTTACAAAGGGCAACAATTATACTGTAAGAGGCCGAGACCTTGGTGAACAATCAGCCTCCAACTTGTGGATGAATTCCAAAACAACCTTTTTGAACGATGAAAGGATTTCATGAGAGTCATGGAAGCCAAGGATATAACCATTACACAACTGGAGATGCATAACTAAAGAGCAGCAAACAACTAATAGAAACAAAAGCCAGTCCATAGTAAGAGCAAGTCCTGCGAATAGCAGTAGCTGACAAGAAGGTTGATATACTAATGGATGCAACCATGAACATCGTGGACCTCGCCATTCCTTAGTTGCCACCATTTGGCCTCCTTGACCTATAGCACCATAGCCTCCAACTCAATCTTCTTTAACATAACATATACATAGACAAGGTCATCTCTACGTTAAACTTCCAGACCATCCTCTCCATCAGCCTTCCAGACCATCCTCTCGAAGGTGCCATGGGCCTACCCCCAACCTACCATAACCATGATATTTTTTTCAGAACACGATCTCATTCATAGAGCCCTCCACCATCTTTTGTCTCCCCCATCATGTCCTATACCTCGACTTCCAATCATGGTGCTAGGTCCCCACCTTCTCGGATTGCCTTAAAGAGGGTGATTTCATTGAGATGTTTGTTCATGAAGACCTATGCCCATACCTTGCCTCAATAGCCCTCATTACCAATGCCATCCAATGGATGCGCACAAATTCCTGGCATGTAGATGGAAATCTCAACCTCTACTTCAATGCCTCAGTGAGAGTGAGAACATGGGGGAGAAGGCAAAAGAAGGAGAGAGGGAGAAGAGAACTTGAATCAACATACCATCACTCACCCACACAATCCTCAAGCATGCATGTAACAAAAAAGCATACAAGAAAAGCTCTAATCACAAGAGCAAGAGACTCAAACTCAATTGTGAGAATAGGATTTTGTGTTTTCTCATTAGGCAAAATATCTTATATACAAGACCCATATGTACAATGCCCGACTACCTAAGTAATGGCTGAGGGCCCAAAAGCTAGTCTAGGCTAATTTCCTAGTCTAAGTATACATTACTAGCATTACACAGGTCGTAAGCTCAAAGATTCCCATAATCATTTACGTGAAGTGAATTACGCGATATAAAAACGATAGCTTGGACATGATGCCATGCTTAGCCAATGTGGTTAACATACCCCCTCCCTAATCACGGCTCCATCCTCAAAATCAATAGTGAATCTCAAGGGAGTAAATGGTAGAAGACATTGAAGTTCTAATAGAACTCAAAATGGGACTTCTTGTATAGTGGGTGGTACAATGGAATGCCTTGTAGGTAGGATCTCCAAAAGGTAGCTTTGAACATATCTTTGAATGTGAAGATCCTCCGGCCTTACATCCACTATACTTGCTTGTAGTAGCCGAGTATTTGCTAATGTCAAAGGTCATGTCTTGGAGACTTTCATCAAAATCATGCCATTAACTTGACCAACAAAATGATAATGAGGCAAAAAAAGTGAATAGTGATGATTATGTCAGGGTTAGGCACCTCATCATAATCTCGGAACTTGTGCATTATACAAAACATCTAATCTTCATGGAGAAGGATGGGTGTTCGAGGTGGAGGTACCATTAGAAAGTTGAATTGCAGCTTTGGGTTCTTCTCCATCTCTTCATGGAGAAGGAGGAGTGGTCAAGGTGGAGGTACGCGACTCTAGCATTTGTTCCGAGACTTCATCTGTGGGTAGGACCCGGGCTAGTCTCTATGCCCTTGAGCACAAGAAAAGCTGAAGCTTATCTAGCTTATTGAACGGTAACTCTCCTCCTATTTTGCATTATAGTCATAGCATTGAGAGGAACTGTTCGTAAACAACTTATCTCTGATGCTTAGCAAGTTAATGCTCATACTCAGCTTATGCTCTTCGGCTAGACCTAGGGTGGATGCTCTTAATGGGTAATCCTTGTTCATGTGGTCAATGCCACAGCCAGTGCAAAGTGGTACTAGTGGCTGTGGGTTGTTAGTACGGTTGCCCTAGCCTTCTTAATGGGAAATTTTACCACCCGATTAGGTCCCTTGTAGTGATAGCACCATAGAGGCATGTAGGATCCCAAGGCATTGATGTCTCTCCCTCTATTGGTGGATTAAATTGCGACTATATAGATAGGGTAGACACTATCACCATCTTGAGCATAGTGATGTAGGATTTGACTCGTGGGACTTTGAGCCTCTAGGGGTTCTAGGTAGATAGTATCCCTCCTTATTCCCTCTTTTTTCCCTTTTCACGTATTTCAATAAACATCAATTAGTTTATGGGGGGTCACCCGAGGCATGGGTGGTTGTTGTGGCAACACTAGAGGTGGTAGAGGTAACTCTAGGTCCCTTAGTACTCCTCTTTGAGGCACGTACTACCTTGGGGGAGGTGTTAGCAAGCATGGTTCGGTGAGTATGCAAATCTAGGTGATGAACAGATAGAGCTGGTGTGACTAGCAGGCTGTCTCTAAGGTTGATTCTTGTAGCAATGGGTAGTATCATGGTATCTTGCCCTCATTTAGTACTACATGCAGCATATTCCTCCTTGTTTGGGTCTTAGGTGGGGGAATTCCATGATTGTGTGATTAGCATGGCATATTGAACACTAGACCAACTCGCATCTAGGGTATAATGTGGTTGTCCTAGGTTGTCTTTTCTTACCCCAACTTTCCATTGCAACATGAGTGCAACTAGCTGCTAGGTCTTCTACTACCAGTGTGGCTTGTGGCTCTTTCCTTTGTTGCTAACCTTTGAAGGCATTGTGCCACATGGGGTCCCTTCAATAGGGAGATTCTGTGAAGAAGTTCCCATAATGTTATTGTCACCAAAGTTTATGGCACTCCTACAATATAGCTCAAAGTTTTTATGTTTTTTGGAGTGCAAGAGCAAGGTTGAGTCAAGGATTCCTTCTAGGAATCTCCCAAGATCAGTCAATGTTAGCACATCTAAAGTGGAGGTATCTCACACTGTTGATGTAGTCTCTAAATTGATTCTTTCTCTTGCTACTTAATGTGGTAAGTTGGTTGATAGGGTTCTATCAAGTTCCCTAATGGGAATATCCCATTGTGAATGCAGTCTTCAGGGTGTCAAAATCAGCCTTATCTTTCAGTGATCGGAACCACTGTCTTGCCTTCCCTTCCATAGTGAGACCAAAGGCACACACCCTTAGTAGGTCATTAGGTCAACCACATGTGTCG
Organism: Cibotium barometz; assembly: GCF_041138505.1. Lineage (NCBI taxonomy): Eukaryota > Viridiplantae > Streptophyta > Polypodiopsida > Cyatheales > Cibotiaceae > Cibotium > Cibotium barometz. Next base: position 31,653,074 of record NC_141070.1, on the reverse strand, counting down.
TACATTTTATCAGTAACTTCCAAGTGTGCAATGGGATCTCCAGTCCCATATTGAACTTTGACATTAGCTTTGTAATTTGCATTGGTTTAATCATGTTTTGCTATCCAAGGATTGGCACCACCACTAGTGGTGGAGTTGTTGTGTCCCATTTTTGCTACCCTCCTCCCTATTTGTGTGTGTCTAAAGGAGATGGGAATGTGTGTGGCTAGGTGACTTGCATTCACAAGCTGAGAACGTGCGTGGCTAGATCCCTGTTAGACTTGAGAACGTGCATTCACAAGCCTGGGAACATGCATGAAAATGTGTGAACTTTCATATCTAGAGTAGATGGAAACGTGCATGACCGAGTGACTTGCATTCACGAGCTGAGAACGTACGTTCTCACTTTGCCACATGTGTGTGATAGGTTTGCCAACTATAGTGGTGGAAGTTTAGGCCACATGGTGGTTCAGATTTTAGTCATTTTTATCACATTGTGGTCATTTATAGAGGGAATATTTTTTGGCCTTTCCTTAATGAGAATAATTTATATTTTTTTCTTGTCAGATGTAGGAATTTACGTTCCTATTTACGAACGTACCTTCATAGGTTCTGTCGAGCACATATACACGTAAACCAAAGAGCAGTTTTTATAGTTTTAGCTAAAATATCCAGGTTTTTCCCTCTAATTCTTGCTTTGGTGAACGTTTTTACGTTTTTGATTTGATAGAATGCTTTAACTTTTCCTTATCTATCTAATGATATTGTCAATGTAACCTAATGGTGTCTTTAGAAGGATTAATGGTGACAGTAATGTCTAAAATGAACAAAAACTAAAAAATTCAAATGCAAGAAAAATGAAGCTTGAATTAAGGAAATTTAGTTCTGTATCATTATATATAGAAAAAGGCCTATTTTAGAGGGGGCTACACCACATCACCATCAAGCATCATTTCAACATTGAGAAAGAGCTATATGCCTACTTTTTAACCACATTGGGACTAGTAGATGAACCCCCTCTAAATTAGGTCTTGGTGGGTGTAGCTTAATGACCCAAATGAGGCATGAATATGATGATAACCATACTTTGTAAGAGTGTTGGGACACATACCTCTCACACCCATGCAAAGTTTGGTCACCCCATTGAGCTTCATTCGGCTACATGCCTATGTTTTAATCACGTTGGGGCCAGATAAGCCCCCTCCAAATTAGGCCTTAAGTATTTCTTAACAATCAAAATGAGTCCTGATCTTGATTAAACTTTGTAACTATGTTGGGAATATACCTCCCAACCCATGCAATGAGTTTGCATGCCTATATTTCAACCACGTTGGGGCTAAGCGAGCTTCCACCAAATTATTGAACAAGTCGATGGCAACTAAACTTTGCAAGAGTGTTGGGACATATACCTCCCACACCCATGCAAAGTTTAATCACCATCGAGTCTCATTCAATAAGTGAGCAGGGAGACTAATGATGCCTACTTTCTAACCAAGTTATGGCCAGACAAGCTTGCTCAAAATTAGACATATTTCTTGATGTGACCAAATTGAGTTCTGATGGCAACCAAACTTTACAAGAGTGTTGGGACACATACCTCCCACACACATGCAAGTTTTTGGTTGCCATCGGGCCAACGGGAACTACATGCCTACATTTTAACCACGTTGGAGTTAGGTGGTTGGGGCCACCTCCAAATTAGGTCTTAGGTATTTCTTGACGACCTGAACAAGGCCCAATGACCAAACTTTGCAAGACTGTTGGAATACATACCTCCCACACTCATGTAAAGTTTGGTCTCACCATTGAGCCTCCTTAGGGTAGTGAGGTTAGGAAAGCCCTCTCCAAATTAGGCTTTGGGTATTGCTTGATGACTTGAACAAATGACGTGGAAAAAAAAGTATGCATGTAGCCCTTTCTCCTCCCCAATGAGGCTTGATGGTGTGACCAAATTTTGCAAAAGTCTTGACGCATGCATGCAAAGTTTGGTCGCTATTGGGACTCATTCAAGTCGTCTCAGAAACACAATGACATTGGGACAAAAGTGGTAGACAACATAATTACAAGACTTGATCAACACACTAAATATACACTAATGACATAGATGAATAGAATAAAGTTGAGTGATGCTCAGATTGAATAGATCACAAATGGCATGGTAGTATAAAGATACATCTATTAATGTCGATCTAAAGGAAGAGACTATAATAAAAGAGTGTTAACCCAGCTACTCTCGATTTAGTCACTAGATAAAAGTATAAACATAATAATAGAAGAATGTATAAGTTTTAACTTAGCTACTCTAGGTTTAGTCAATATCCTGCTAGCCTTTATCCTCATCTCTAATATGTTGTTGCTATTGAGGAGCCGCTATCAAGAAGAACCTATGACTCACCTCACAATAGTATCATCTCTAATATGATATCGCTATCAAGGAGAACCTATGACTCACCTCACAATAGTATCATCCTCTGGTGTTGGCTCCAATGAGAATTGGGGAGTTTTGGGTAACTCTTTTATCGCTACCAGTACCTCAAGTGCCATATATACCTTTGTCTGTCGGTGTTCACTGTCATGCTCACTGTAAATGTATAATGTCTATGTGTCCAAAATGTGAAATCCATACAAACTCATGCCTACTCATGTTGGCTCCTTTACAATCAAGATGCACATGCCTCTATCAATCCTTACGTACCACTAGGACCAGTACCCCCTACATGTTCAAGAGTCATGCGACTACTCTCCTCTAGTACATGATCCATCACCTTTGTCCCAAACTCACTAGTCAATTCGAGACTCACTAGGCATCCACTCAACTCGATCTCGGTAGGCTCCTCAAAGCCAATAAAATCTCTATGTAGCTTGAATGTATTGTAATGGCTACTAGCAAGTCCTCTTAAAAAAAGTGAGAGATTGGCCTCCTAGTATACTGGGATCAATCTTAGCTATCAGTCTCCTTGGGGTAACTTCTAGGCAAATATACAATAAGTAGGATGAAGTCTACTAAAGAGGCATTGGTTCATTAGAATTGAAAACACCCAAGGTGGCTGTATTCGGGAAGAGAATCGATTGGCAAAGAAATTTGATGCCAAGGCATCCACAATAAACATACATGTGTAGTCTGTGAATGACAAGTACTACATCACGATCATGTTAGTCAAAATGTAAGCAGCAAGGGGTAAAGAGTGCATGTAGTGACATTGTCAACAATAAGGTAGTATAATTTGTGAATAAGTGGTGCTTTTTCTATAGAAGCACAAAGGCGGGGGGTGATGTGACTTACAACTTCAAAGAGAGAATGGGCTCATTGGGCTCATTCATGCTCAGAGAAGAAGCCGAATGTGGGGCTTTGCTATGCTACCAAACCCCTTTAGATTTAATGGGTGCACATGGATGATCTGCAATGCACTTGTGATGATGATGTTACCTTGGTTGTTTTGTGACAATTTTATGGTATTTTTTCAAGTAAATTAATATGCTAAAGTAAAATGCTTAATTTGCGAGAGGGTAAGAGAAGTTTAAAGTCATTTGGTCTCAAAAATGGCATTGGTGTGCATGGAAGCTTCCTCTCAATGCACTCCAATATAGACTCAATGTTTGCCATATGACACAAAATGTTTGTCATTTGACACAACATGCATGTATGCCATAAGGGCATGACACTATTTGCAAACATATTTTTCCTCACACCACAAGTTCAAGTGGAAACGGTAATGTTCAATTAACATTTCCCTTCCATCTATTATGACTAAAATTTGAAAATTAACATTTCCCTTCCTTCCATCTGTTGTAACTAAAATTTGGAAATTTTGTTGTTTGTGACCAATAATTATGACTAAAAACTTGAAAATTTTGTCTCAAACAAACAAAGTTGACAATGGGGAAGATGTTTACCGTCTGCATCTTTAGCCCACCATGTAGAGGAGATGATTTGATGATATAGGGAAGGGACCTATCTTCTCCGTCTCTCTAGAAAGGCCCTTGAAAGGACAAAAAGCACAGGTCACGTTGGGTCATGGCAGGCTATTACCTAGAAGATTTCCTTTATGCTCGTGCGTCGAGCCTCGAGACCACCCTCCTCAGTCCTCCTCCTCCTCCTCTTCCTCCTTAGTCCAATCCCTCTTCTCAATTCCTCTCTCTCGCGCACAGAGACTTTGAGTCCTATTCGTGTTCCTTCCCCTCCTCCTCCTCCTCCTCCTCCTCTTCCTCCTCTTTCTCTGGATCGCACAGGCCCCTCACGCTGCTGTTGTGCCCGAACATGCAGTCCACAGGTGAAATGAGAAGAGACCCAACAGACCAGGAGATCGTCGCCCTCATTTTAGTTCAACACCCAACACTCGGGACTCCTTGCAAATTCCAGCACCGTTGAAGGACTCGCGCTCTTACGTTACTACTGCTGTCAGTTCACAGTCCCCCAAGCAGACAATTTCCGAGAGTAAAGAAGACAACAATGGACGGAGCTTGCTGTCACTTCACAGTCCCGAAAGCTGGCAAAGAAGACAACAATGGACGGAGCCGTCTCCAACATCTAGAGGGGTCGACTTTACTTGCTTGCGTCCAGTTTGCATCTATCTGACCGGGACCCTCGTCAAGCCGTCGTTCACAGATTCACCAAGCAAGTCCGGCCGATAGAATCTATTACCCCTAATGAACCGTTACTTACCCTTCTGAGCCGTCCGCGAGATTAAATTAACAGAGCCCCTTCTCAATACGTCCGTCAAGGCCGTTTCACGGAGCCGGAAATGGGCACTTGTCTATCTGTCGATGACAGTTCCGACGAGGAGATCGGTTGCGGCCGTTCGTCTCGTGTCAAACGGAAACAGAGGAAACAGCACGTCATGGAAGTATTGGCCGCTGAGGCCAAGAGCAATGAACTGCTCTATCGAATACCGGGCAGGATGTGCGGCAACGGAGCCAGCAGCAACGCTTGCATTTTCACGCAGCAGGGGAGAAAGGGAACAAATCAAGACGCCATGATCGTCTGGGAGGTGAGTTTGCTGTCCTCTTCGCCTGATGTACAGATCCCGGTGCATGTACTTGTGCCGGAATGATTCTGGTTGTTCTTCTGCGCCGCACAGAGTTGCGTTTGCTAAGGGAGAGGGTTTTTTCCTTGTTCCATGAGAGATTGGGTCTGTGTAGGTAGGGTTTGATGAAGGATTGTTTCTGTGTAGTCATTTTTATGGTATGTGTTGTGTGGTGTGCAGAACTTTGCATCTCGGGCGGACACAACTTTCTGTGGTGTGTTCGATGGCCATGGTCCTTTCGGTCATCTTGTTGCGAGGAAGGTGAGGGACTCTTTACCGTCCAAGCTCTCTGCACTCTGCAAATCGCAAGCACGCGAGGAGATGAAGCCGCCTTCTGCATCGGGTCAAGAAGAGAAGAAGGTAGCAGACGCTGGTGCAGAATTATCGACAGACGGCCAGCACCAGAAATTGTTCACGGCTTGGAAAGAATGCTTTCTGAAGGCCTATCATGCGATGGACAAGGAGCTCAAAATGCATCCGACCATTGATTGTTTTTGCAGCGGGACAACGGCGGTGACGATGTTGTTGCAGGTGCGGGTCACAAGATCACCTAATCTGATTAAGCTTGTCTGCGCGCGTGTGTGCGTGTGTATGTGAGAGCGAGAGAGAAAGATAAGAGATGCACAGTGCATTGATGCTGGGAGCTTCTCTCAGGGGCAAGATATGGTGATTGCAAACGTGGGAGACTCCCGAGCTGTTCTTGGAACTCTAACGGACGACAACACCAAGGTGGAAGCCGTCCAGTTAACTGTTGATCTGAAACCCAATCTACCCCGTAAGTGTTTGCTTGCATTCTGCTACTTGAGCATATGCTTGTATTGGCGGCTATGGCGGTTTCTCTGATATTGAAGAACTGCAGTGGAAGCAGAGAGGATAAAAAGATGCAAAGGGCGGGTTTTTGCGCTGGAAGACGAGCCCGAGGTAGCAAGGGTGTGGCTGCCGCACGACGATTCGCCCGGGCTAGCCATGGCCAGGGCCTTCGGCGATTTCTGCCTCAAAGATTTCGGCCTCATAGCAGTGCCAGAGGTGACCTACACCAGATTGACGGAGAGGGATCAATTCATTGTGCTCGCCAGCGACGGAGTAAGCCCGTCAATCTAAAGCTAATTTCCGTGCTGGACATTTACAACTGAGCTTGTCACTGACTGACCAATCCCCTTCGCAGGTTTGGGATGTGCTGAGCAACAAGGAGGTTGTGGAGGCAATATGGGAGGCTCCCACCCGGACGACGGCAGCTAGGGCTCTCGTGGAGACGGCAGTTCGAGCTTGGAGGCTCAAGTACCCTACGTCAAAGGTGGACGATTGTGCCGTAGTTTGCTTCTACCTCAACAAGCAGCAGCGCCGGTTAGCTCCGACAATTTCCACTGCAACGGCAGCGGAGGTAGAGCAGGAGGCCGAAATAGCAGAGGCCCTCAGGCATGCCGAATTCCAGCGTTCCGACACTCTTCGTTCCGGCAACGCAACTGCGTCCGACAACAGCACGCAGCACATCTCTTGTTCGACTGCCGAATCCCAGCGCGCCGACGCTCTTCATTCCGGCAGCCAGGCCGCAGCCCATAGCAGCACTGAGCAACTCTCCGATTCAGCTGCCGTTGAAGCTCTCTCCGTAGCCGAAGAAGCGCCGTCGGAGATAACCGTCCTCTCGGAGGCCGGGGAGGAAGAGGAGGGGAAAGCGGCTGCGTATGTCGGACGTTCGACCTCCCGTCGGAGCTTGGCGGAGTGTCTTTCAGTGGCCGACGACGATGAATGGTCGGCGCTGGAGGGCGTAGCGCGCGTCAACTCTCTCCTGAACCTGCCCAGGTTTCTGGTGGGCGACAGGCGGAGTAGCGCGTCGACGTCACGGCATACGACATTGAAGCGGCGCAAGCGCTAACGACGGAAGGAGCCACTGCCGGAAGTTGATTGCCGGTAGCCACATCATGGGCAGGTGGGTGCTGAGGGTCGGCGACCTACTAGCAGCTTTTTGGGCGCTAGCATTGAAAGGGGCGCTGACAAGTCATGGTGGACGTTGAAGTATGATTGAGCTGCATTTGAGGCGTTTCACGAATCCGCAATTTATTTAAAAAGCCTTTTTCGTACGTTTCTCTCATCTGACTGACCCTCCACACCTTAGGCAACCTTAGGGAAAAAAGGCTCACTCAAAAGGATCTTGGTCAAGAATCGAAGGAATCCAAGGGTGGATATTTTTCCTTGCAATTTTGGTTTTTGTAATTTAGAACTTGCTTTTTAATATGCTTTGATTTACTTTGATTGCATATTCTTGTCTTCTTTTGAAGTGATCTCCATGAAAAAATAATTCCACCCAACGCTTTGGGTAAGTATCCAAGTAAAAAGGACACCCAATTGGATGATTTTTTATAGTGGACCTTATATCTTACCTGAGTTAGTAACTGTAGTTTTTTTTTGGGATCTTTTGTGCTTGTGTGAGTGTGTGCTTTCATGCCGTTGTCAATAGTTAGCAAGTTTTGAACCTAGCACCTCATGCATAGGACTTCAACACCTTACTATTAAGTTGTGTCTCCATTGACTTAGTAACTGTATTTTTAACATTTTATGCATCTTTCTCCTTCTTTATATCTAGATGTTATCGCCCCCACCCCCTCCCAATCGAGGTTCCATCTTGATACATGGTAATAGAAAATATGTGTATTTCCTTTATAAACTTTTCTTCACTTATAAAAGTCATTACAGACGCATACTAACACAAAGTTGTTTAAGTTGCACATGTCACATTTGTTGCTATTTCAAATGCTTCAATACTTGTACCTAAAGAATTTCTTATGTTACTTGATGTACTCTCTTTTTATGATTACAATTGTGGATATCCTCTCTCCATTGCTTTATCTCTCTTTGACTTTTTGTCACTTCTCTTCTTTACCTCACCACTCCCCACCTCTCCTCTTGTTACTTCAAATCCTAGTTACTTAGGGTGTCAAATAGCAAGTATTGTAAATCATGATTAAGATTAATGAATATTAACACTTAATTATAAGATGAGAAAGACAATGGGCTCAATAATAAGAATTGCCAAACCATAAACTCTCATTATTGCATGGCATGCGCAAAGACTCAAGTACATCCAATCTTTACAGCTGGCTCATAGACGTCACATAGACATTAGGGAAAAAGGGAGCTCATTTTGGGGCCCTGTAAGAAATTCACTATTTTTTGATTTATTTCTCTCCTAAAAGACCTTAAAAATAGTAAAATACGAAAACGTGGTTCAGAACTGTCAGTAAGGACTACAGAACTGTCACTTCAGAAAGGAATAAGATAATCTTTTGTCTAACTAACACGATTTTGCATTAAATATCTCCTTAGTTTTTTTTTGTTTCCCGAAGATTCCGCATCTCTTTTGACGACGTGTGCAGGCCTCTCATAAAGAATCCATCACTGAACTTGATGATTGCACTTTTTCAAAATATTTACATGGATACTGCCACACTTCCACGATTCATGTTACAAAAAGACTATGAGATTGACAAGCATATTGAAGAAATATTTCATGGTTGTAAAGGAACCACTGTGTATGACCCTTGGAACAATATATTTATAGATCTACAACAACTTCAAAGAAGAATGGTCGAGTTTTATGGAATAACATTTGAGGAGTGCAAAGGCATTTTGAAATTTGTTATCAAACTGGATGAGTGTGAGGTTGTAAAGGAAAAGAAAATGGAAAGGATTACTATTACATTGATGAATGGAGCACTTGATATATCATTGACTGAAGCGAGTTCGAAGTATTTTAGTGTGCAGTCAGAGAAACACATATGGTGGTTAGGCTCGTTCCAGGTATGATCATTTTTTTGTTTCATACTTGATTTTAGTCATTGTTTTCAAATCTTTTATAGTAAGACTTTTGTTTTCTATAATCACAGGTAAAGATAGAAGACCATGAAACACTAGATTGGGTGTTTCACCACACGGAAATATCAAGAATAAATAAAAGACAAGTGCGAGGAGAGAATCTCCATGTTGCAGGAAAAGGTGATTTTCAAGTAGAGTGGCACATGGCGGGGGATCTTAAAACACTTAAGTGCATGTATAACGTTAGTAAAGGAGGCAACTCAAAGTCTCCTTGTCTTTACTGCAAAGAATCAGCTCAAGTAATGGATTCCAAATGGTGGAAGAGAGCACCTAATAGAGATAAAGTTGACCCTGACTTCAAGGCCATTCTTGACATTCCACTATGTAATGTTCACATATGCTCATTGCATGGTCTATGTCGAATTATTGAGAAATTGGTATTTTTGTATATTGGATTTGCTTGGAAACTTCGTCCCAAAAAAAATAGAAAGGATGCTCTTCAAGCATTGGAAAAAGTGTTATCTGATATAGGTCTGCATGGAGGTGATGTTCATATCACAAAGGATTTTGAAAAGTCTACCAATGGCAAGGAGGTACCAATCAAGCCCTCTATTGGTGGTGTTAAGGCAAGAAGATTCTTGTCTCGACCCAAACACAGTAGTAAGCAAGTAAGGCAAGGTAGAACAGTTTCAAGGATTAATTATGGATTGTGGAAGCAAGTCCATAATGCCGTGAAAGATCATGAGGCAGATGGAGAAGCACGAAATGTGAAGGCAGAGGTGTGGAGGTCTCTTGATCAACTCTTCATGTTCTGTGACAATGTAACATGGAAAAAAAGTGATTACAAGAACTTTGAAGAGGCAATTAAACATTTTGGGAAGTCAATGAAAGACGCATGGACAGCCTGCAATATAACTCACTACATGGTAAAGTTCTGTCTTCTTCTTTTACTTAAGTGTGATCCTCTTTTTTTTTTATAACTTACTATGCATTCTTATGTCTCTGTGAAAACAGCATATCATCTACAACCACCTTCCCTATTTTGTCAAAAAGTATGGATGCCCAGCAATTTGGTCTACCCAAGGCATGGAGAAGTCTCACTACATGGCACGTAATGCATTTTTCAGACACACACAACACTACGGAGGGAGTCAAAAGGCAAATAGTCTGAAGGAAGTCTTCCAATGGTTTTACCGAGGCATACTACAGAGGCTGCATGCTAAAAGAAAAGTTGCTAGCTCCAAAGTCAAGCTTGCTTTTATTCTAGCCCAAAAGCAAAGACGAAGACAAACTTTGGACAATTCAAAGGCAGCAGAGAGACATAGACAATGGAGGGATTCGAAGATATTTAGAAACCATAAATGGACAAGTAAACATGAATAGCAGTTTGTAACTTATTGGTGTTATGTCCACATGTTTTCAAATTCAATCAATAGATTTTTATTTTGTGGAACAAGTGACTCTTGGTGTTATGCCTATATGTTTTGAGACTCCACCAAAAGTATTTCTTTTGTGAAACATGTGATCTATATTAAACAAGCATCAATACATCCATGAGCTACACACAAAAAATTCAATCAATACTACTTAATTATGCTAGACACACTATTGATCCTTACCAATAAGATACTGAGTGTGTACTGAGTGTCAAACGCTTTTAGAAGCTACTGAGTGTGGGAAGAGTATTGAAGTGTTGTACGGTGATGGGACAAATGCAAAAGGGAAAGGTAGAGGATCAAAGACTTTGTACAAATCAGTTCAACTTCAACATAATGTTTGTGCTATATTTGATGACTAAATCCTTTTACTCCCAGGGCCTACCAATCGGAACTCTCTTTTTGATCTTGATTGGACTCTTTTTCCTGGAGAGTGATATCTAATTCTTGCTCTGCCATTTTTGTTGCCACAGGAACATCCTCTTTTTCCTCTGCTTCAAATGTGTCTTGTTCTTCAGCCTCCTGCCCTTGCTCTTCTAGAGAGTACTGACTAAAGATAATGTACATAAGGAATGCCATGGTTTCCTCAAGCACTCTACACTTTCTGGTGTGCAAGCTACAGTTGAATTTATATTTCTCAGGCAGGCTATCAAATCTTCTATTCACATGGTACCTCAGCCTGTCAATGGAGACAATATGATTTATATGCACAAAAACCTTTTCACCTTCCACAATTCTTCCTGCCTCTGGCAGTTGTTTGAAGGTATCCCAATGATCTGAAAGAAAATCTCTGTGATGCTCCAATACAGAGCTCATAGTGAACTCCCTGTTTGAAAATACTATGGTATATGTGGAAGTTCCTCTGAGCCTTGCATTTGTGAAGAAAGTCAAATAGGAGCAAATCTGGAGATTTGTGCTCTTCTGATTCCTTTTGTTTTGAGAGGGAAGACTCAGCTTTCTGCTCCAATCTCTTCCTTTTGCCTGAACCAAAATTTATATATCATGAATTCTATATGCTGACATATGTAATCAGGGAATGTATAGGATATCACCAAACAACTCCCTTCATGAGCACACATGACTCACCTGGTGATTGCTGTGGTCTAAGTATAGCAGCAGAAAAGTCCAACTTTCTCTTGAAAGGAGGGGCCTGAGAATCAACTGTTCCAAAGCAAAAACTTTTCTCATCATCAAGGAAGAAATCCCCAGGGCCAAAGAAAGCAAAACAATGAGGAAGAAGTGAAAACCAAAAGGGACACAGGAATTTGCAAGAAAACGCGATGTAGGGCCATTTGGAAAATGTGAAGTACTCTCCTCGCATTTTGTTGTGCAAATTTTCCATTTCTATTGCTATCCATCTCCAATCAAATGCTAGGATCACCTCAAAGATTCCTGGACAGTAGATGATACTAGGAAGAATTCCCCAGGGCCAAAGAAAGCAAAACAATGAGGAAGAAATGAAAACCAAAAGAAATATAGGAATTTGCAGGAAAACGCGATATAGGGCTATTTGGAAAATTTTAAGCACTCTCCTCGCATTTTGTTGCAAACTTCTAGGTTCTATTGATATCCATCTCCAATCAAATAGATAGCTTCCAGGTCAGTAAGACTCTCTATATCCTTATCTTCTTGTTTAATAGTAGAACACACATACTTTTGGGATGTGATGTAGCTTAGATATTAGGATAAATACCACAAGCAGGAAGACTTTTGTATTGGACTGGTTGAAATGACTGAAGGCATGTTCCAGCAGGCTGCCTCATGAATTTGCAGGAAAACGCGAGGAGAAAGCTTTAGGAATTTCAAACAGCTGAAATCGCATTTTGTTGCAAATATAAAACTAGGATGTGGAAATTTGGGATATGGGATGTGGTGGATGGGAATTGCCCAAATATCTGGACATCAAGAATTCTATGGATGGAAGAAATATATATAAAAAAACATTGAAAATGATATAGAACTCTGACCTGTCTTTTCCTTTTCCATGCTGTTGGAGTTGCACTGGTGAATCTTCTACTCTCTCCCAAACTTGAGCTACAGCCTAGGTAACCTGGAGATCTGGCAGTGGTAGTAGTCTTCAGGCAGGTTGCAGTCTGGGGATGGAGTGTGTTGGGTAGGAAGGGATCAGAGAGGGAAGGAAAAGGATGATGGGAGGGTGCTGGCAAGGATGAAAGACGAGGAGGGAAGAGTGGTTATGGAACTGATTATGAAATCATGATTGGCACAAGTTCCAAGGCAAAAAGTGTCCCATTCACAGTGCCAAGTTTCAAACTCCAAGAGATCTGGGTCCCATCCACACGTGTGAAAAAACGGCTCCATCATTTAGTAGCTGCCTTTTTTGTATTTTGCACTAATCTTTTCTCTCTTGTTTAATCTCTCCTGTCTTGGCCCTCCCCTCTCAGCTCTCTTGCCTCCCTACCTCCCTACTCTGCACCATCAGCATCCTGACCAGCAGCACAGGTTCATCCCCAGCGCAGGGTACTCATCAACAGCACAGCACACCCACAGATAGCTTCCAGGTCAGTAAGACTCTCTATATCCCTATCTTCTTGTTTAATAGTATAACACATACTTTTGGGATGTGATGTAGCTTAGATATTAGAATAAATACCACAAGCAGAAAGACTTTTGAATTGGGATGGTTGAAATGACTGAAGGCATGTTCCAGCAGGTTGTCTCATAAATTTGCAGGAAAACGCGAGGAGAAGGGTTTAGAAATTTCAAACAGCTGAAATCGCGTTTTGTTGTAAATTCACTTTTGGGGCCTTTTTTGGCCGTTTTCGGGCCTCCGGATGTCCGATTCCAGCGTTTCAAGTGCCGTTTTTGGGGTTTTGGGCCGTTCCGGATGCGTTTGCAGTGTCAGAATCACCAAATTCTGCACAAAAAATAAAATTTTTAAAGATTCAAATTGGATCACCTTATTAATGTGACACGCTTCTATGAGCATACAGTACTATTTATTTTTCTTATTTTCATCTTCTTTTGTTGAATTTTTAACGTAACGTTGGCCCACTCCTGATTGGTTGAGAGCCTATTTTCTCTCTCTTCTAAAATGTCCCAAAATGAGCTTCCTTTTTTCCTAATGTATTGTATTTAGTTGTAAAGACAGAGAAATCACTATAGGAATGTACCAACATGTTACTTCAAGTATTTGCAGGAAAACACGAGAGTGAGCTATTAGAAATTTCAAACTGTTGAAATCGCGTTTTGTTGCAAATTTATAAATGTTGCTTCATCCACCCCTGTCATTGCCTTTTTGTATCATTCCATGTTCTCCATGGCTGTAATCTCTTTCCATTGCTTTGTGTGCAGCTTGTCAGAGTGATGGCTAGAACCAAGTCAACTACAAGGAGTGCTGGCAAGGGGCCAGGGCTTGCAGTAGCAGCAGCTGGGGCAGGTATCAAGGAATTTAGTGTGCCTCCAAAGGGAAGAGTTGCACATGGCAGGAAGGGGAAGCCAATGAGCCTGCTCCAGCAAAAGGCCAAGAGATTGAAACATGGTGCAGGTGTGCTAAAGGAGATCAGGAAGCAATAGAAAGCTATAGGCTTTGCAATCCCCAAGGTACCTTTTTAGAGACTAGTGAAAGACATATGTGATAGTTGGCACCTTGGTTTCAGGTGGAACAGGACTGCCATTCTTTCCTTACAGGAAATGGCAGAGGATTACTTGGAGAAATATTTTGAAGATGCAATGTATGGCAGGACATCAAGATGAGAGACATATTATTAATTCCACCTACAAGAAAGTTGAAGGTAGATGAGGTTAAGGTTGTTGAAGTAACCCACTCAAAGAACACCAGAGGGAAAGCTACTTATGAGGAGTCACTGAAGCAGCAAATAAAAGAATCCAAATCTGTTATAGATGTGGAGACTGTACAGAGGGAGCTGCAGATACAGAGAAGGTTGCAGGAGCTGGGGCCCTAACATAGTTGTCCATATTGAGGATGAAACTTCAGTGAATAATTTTAACTTGACAAAACCATGCTTGGCAGCATTGGCTCATAAGAATGAGTATTGCTCAGATACTATCATTCTTGCAATGCTCTAGTAAGTGTCTTTTATTTTACATTTGTTTGCAAAACAATCCTTCTTGTACCTCCTTCACACCCTACCCTAATTATTGTTTGGTCCAATGCAGCATGATGAGAAGCTGGCTTAACCACGCTGTACAACATACAGTTCATATTATTAATCCTGCCATTTCCTCCAGGTTAAGAGATGCAAAGGAAACTCCCATGGATATTTTCAATTGGTTCAGACACTGCAATTTTGATGTTATCGATGTTTTGCTACTTCCATACCATAACAGGTATGTGGGTGACTGCTTCTTTTGGGATTCTTCTTTAAGATTGAGAACTCTTGTAGCCTTTGATTTCTTAATGCTTTTTTTCTTACACAGTGACCACTGGAGCTTTGCTTCTATTGATATCCAGCAGAAGCAATGCTTTATATTCAACTCTCTTAAAAACACACACAGAGAGCTGAAATTGTAAGTAGTGTGTGTGCTATTTTTAACTTTAAACTTTATTATTTTGTTTTAATGCACACTAACTGAATTATATGTATTGCAGTTATATTAGAAGGTTTCTCGATGCATTGGATCACTGTCCTCCTACTGTCAATCTTTTGGATTCAATAGAGTCAATAAATTTAGAGGTAGAAAGTCGTTTCCCCTACTGATGTCTATTTCATGCTATGCCTTTGAACCTATTGAATAATTTTGTTTTGTTCAGATGTTAACAGTTTCTAACATATCTTTCCAACTGTACAGACACCACAACAAGATGATTCAAGTAGCTGCGGGGCTGCTGGAGAGTGCTGATCAGTGCCAAATATATACTTTCAAGCTATTTTGAGATAGGACAGCCAGACCTTGTAAGAAAAAATAATTTCCATTTAGCTTCAAAATAATTGATATTGGTACAAAGTGTTCTAAATCATCATATGCCATTGCAGATGAGAGAAGATAGCTTCAGCTCGAACTATATATATACTTTCAGAGCTGATACAATTTGGAAGTTTTTGAAGTATGCCTCTCCCAAACCTATTGTACCAGGTACTGTCGAGTTGGGTGAGAGCTCTGAAGTCCGAGAAGGTGTCATACACCTTGATGACACAGATGATGCTGATGTGGTGCCACAGGAACAAGGACCTAGTGATGATGAGGAGAAGCCACAGGAACAAGGACCTGCTGCTGATGTTATTGAGGAGAAGATGGAGCAGCACAGCAAACAGATTCTCCAGGGGTAGTAGAGAAGACAATGGAGCAGCACCAAGAGATTGTACAGGACAGGATGGAGTAGCAGAAAACAGATTCTCCAAAAAAAGATGATACGGAGAGCTTGGACCATGTAGAGCAACCTCTGGATCAGGCTGTAGATAAATAGAAAATGGTTGTCAAGAATATGTTCTACATATACAATTAAACACTTCTGTACAAAATTTTACTTTATTGAATATAATACCTTTGTTTATGGAGTCTGTGTTATCTCAATTTTCAAATTTTCAATGTCTTTGCATTTTATTAAACTCTCTCTTCTTTTGAGCACCTGCAAAAAAGCAATATGAATTAATAGGGTAAAGTAAACTAATAGCAGTGCTTAATGAGACTAGGATAAGTCAGATGATCTTGTTTTCTTAAAACACCATGTGTGTTAGCATTGTCCAGCCAACTGATAAAAATGATCAGTAAAAAATATACCCGATTGAGCTAGCTCTGTTGCACATCGACCTTGGTATTGTTGTTCTCCTATCGATCCATGCAAAACATCTATAAATCCCAGAATACAATCGATGTTTTGCCATGTCTCATACGATGAAGGGTATAAATCTGAAATAAAATAACACAAGAATGTCAATAAGCAAAGAAAGAAATCTTCATCTTAAAAATCCATACACCTCATAAAGAACAAAACCATAATAGAAAAATATACAATTAGGCCTGTGTTGCGGAAGATCATTTGGATAGTCTCGCAAGACAAGTTCTTTATGCATGTACACATGCTTAATCAAAACTTCTTTCACCGATATCTTCCCTCTAGTGATTTTAAAATCTCGTACTCTTCCCTTCCATGACGCCAAGAAAATGTTTTTTGTCTGGGGTCTCTTTCTTTTGCTAGGTTGCATGAGCACCCATGCTCCTTTCGAAACACTAAACCTTTCCCAAGTTCCTTCTGTTTTGACTGTACTTGAATTCTCTACCGAAGAAATAGAAGAAGCAAGTCGACGGGGTAATGATGTGTGGTATAATTCTGCCTTCATAGCATTATCATCCACAGAGCGTCTTCCACAAGAACGACCATAGTTTTTATTCACCATGGAGACCTTGTGAATCTGTAACAACAGTAAAGTAATGTAAACAAGATAACTAAGTGAAGTTTCAAGAAAGAGAAAGTGGGCAGACAGACAGTTGACTAGAAACATCTTACTCTAAGCCAAACAGGATCAAGGGAGCAGTTTTGAAAAAGAAGAGGTTGCTGCATAATGAGGCAGTGGTGTAGAATGGTAGACCTTTCCAAGGAAAGGCAGCACAACATTTCAAAGTTCAAAGGAAGGTGGAAGCGGGAAGGCCCTTGTCAGAGAAAATGTCAGACTAGATTCTATCTTCATGTCCAAAGATCTTGTGAGAATAAAAAACCAATCTTCACATTAATGTAGCACGCTTGTACCTACATAAAGTATTGTTTCTTTTATCTATTTTCTCTTATTTTTGTGAATTTCCAACGTTACGTTGGCCCTCTGTTGATTGGTTGAGAGCTTATTTTTCCAAACCGTAAAAGGCCCCAAAATGAGCTCCCTTTTTCCCTAATGGTTAACACCTCACTTGCCACTCATGTGATCCAAAACTTTTCCAACTTCTTGTTTATCCACAAGTTTACTACATTAACTCCAAAATTTATCCTTTGACTCACTTTTTTTAAATCATTTCTATAGTTTCTTCTACATCTTTATCCCTTTTACACACACACACACACACACACACATATATATGTATGTACGTATGTAACATATATGTATATATGTATACATATATACATATATATATGTATACACACATATATTAATATGTGTGTGTGTATGTATATATATTAATATATATGTATGTATGTATATATTTGTGTGCAAATAAATATAGTTTATTATATTGATATGCAAGGCTGGCTAAGCCCATTTATTAGACTATTGCGTTTGATTGTAGAGATTTCTAGAGAGAATATATGAGCCTAAGAGAATATACATACATTAAATTATTTTAGTACTTTTACTATTAGCCTTAAATTAATAGAGAAATGTGCTTAAAAAGTAAAGAACTTTCTTTGTGGTTTGCTAATACTAGACTTTTAGAGAGACAATTATATGGCTTGCTAAGCGTACACATTGTTTCCTCTTTACAACCACATGTATATAGTGTTGATATATAGTTGGGTTATTAGGGTTATGTTATATGTTGACTAAGATATAAAGAGATGTTTGGAGAGCCTTAACATGTTCATTTTGGATTTCAGCAAATGGAGATCCAAAATGATAATAATAGCTCAAATGCTGTAGTGGCTGCGCTGCGTATGGACTTTCCAATTCTGAAGTAGCATTGCGTACCCCACCTGAGTTGATGAATGTTCGAGTTGCTTGGTCAAGGTCTCCATTTGGACAACCAAGCTCTAAATGTCTATAGACTAATAGACAAATGCGCGCGTGTACTGAGAAAAATCAAGTTGCTTACAAGGATGTTGGGGGTCATCCAACCGTCGGCAGCACCCAACCTTGTCGCTAGTTTAGCCACCCAGTATATCTGTTGGGCAACAAACTCTCGGCTTGTAACAACCTTGTAACTAAATCTTACCAACGGGTAGTACCTGGGTAGATGTAAAAGAAAAAATGAAAACTATCCACAGGATACGGGAGAGAGAGAGGAGGGTAGAGAGTGTCAACTTTGTGCTCTATTGCATTATACCTTGGGCTAAGCCTTCACTTTGATGATACAGTGAAAAAGGGAAAAGGGGAACTATCCACGGGATACGGTAGACAGAGCAGAGAGTAGAGAGTGTCAACTGTGTGCTCTATTGCATTCTACCTTAGGCTAAGCCTTCACTCTAATGATATAATGATTATTGGTGCAACTCTCCATTCTCTGTACTGTGCAAGTCTATTTGATCCTAGTTTGTATTAGTGCTTTTTGTCGGGATATGTCTTCTAACTGGTATTTGGGTCTAGTATCATTCCAGTCCGGACGTGACTCCTATTTGGAAACAGAATTAGGAGCCACGTCAAGAATCTTATCAGATGTAGGAACTAACCTCTCCGCTATCATGACTAACTCCCTTGGCTTAGGTAGATCAGTGGCGCAACGTGCTAGCATTGGCTTATCGTGTTGGGCACAATTGCATTAGTCACGTCTCCTCCGGAGTCGACTAGGTGGTTTAGAAACACACAAGTGCCGGGTCTCGACTAGACATCAACACTTTTGGCAATCGTGCTAGTGGAATGGTACGCCAAGTAGGGGAGTAGAGAGATAGAGGCCAGTATAGGTTAAGTCATACATAGTCTCAGTAGAGTAAAGTAGTCAAAAGAAGCTCATAAAGAAAGCACATGCTAACTAGTGTCAGGAATGCTACCTAGAGAGTCATAAGAGCACAATGGACCAGGCATCATGGAGAACAAAGGAAGCTCAAATAGGAAATTGTGGTACCGTCATAGACAGGCTAAAGCTGTAGAATAAGAAGTACCACTGCACCATCCACTGCGACGTTCAAGAAGATTAGCAAATGGGATTCCATAGCAGTTGGAAAGACTGATTCCGGAACCACTAAGGAATCAGGAAGAAGATCGCAAGAGGAACTACCAAACAGGAGGCAAGAACTAGGCCTTGCTCAATACAAAATGCCTCATAGCTCCAACTTTAAATAGATGAGCTAGTGGATCTTAAGTCCATTCACACTCACACCCTTCTCTTCCCCTTCTACATAACCTTAGTCTCTTAATACCCCCCTCAATACCAACTATGAAAGAATGGAATAGGTGGTATTAGACATAGGATGCCTTTATAACATTAGGCATACAAGGTTTGGAATATAGGTGTGATTACATTGAGATTTAAAACAATTTCTCAGCAGAGGTAGAGGCTGATACAAAGTTTGCCTCTGACTCTTTGTTAGGACATTTAGAAGTGATATTTCCCGTTTGTTTACACTTATTACATTTCATTTTGTTGCGATATTTGATCCAACAAATATTTGCCAAATGACCCACCTTTTTGCAATGGACACATCTTACTTTGACCACTTGATGTGACAAGGCTTGTTCGATATTCGATGAAGTGGTTGCATTTGAAGATTCAGCTGCTCCCTTTGGCCTCTTTTCTTCATCAAGACAAGATTGAATGACTCCTTCGAGGGTGGGATTAGGTATGTTCTTCAGGGTGGTGACTAAAGTGGGGTACACCTTTTTGATTGCTTTGAGTAAAACAGCCACTGCATCATCTTCATCCATTCTCGCATTCACTGATGCAAGTTGAGCCATAAGGCCCTTCAAGTGAGAGATGAAGGCTCCAATGCCGTCTCCCTCTTTGAGTTCCAAGCTGAAAAATTCAATTTTGAGTGAGATCTTGGAATTCTTACCACGAGCTCCATAGAGCTTATCAAGCTCATCCCATTTCTCCTTTGCAGTCAGAATTTCTGGTCCACATGGTGAATGAGAGCCTCATCAAGATGAAGCATGATGATGGCTTGTGCCCTCTCATCATCTTCAATATCTTCAGCCTTTGTTCGATCAATAACCTTAGTGCCGGAGATGAATGGCCAAAAACCTTTGGACATCATCTTGTACTTGACAAGGACTTGCCAAGTGTGGAAGCCCTCTCCGAGAACTTCTTGATTTGAGTGTTGTCCTTTGACATTGGGTATTGAAGGAGGTTATTAGAAAGTAATGGGCTGATTTATGAAGAAGAAAAAAACAAAAAATTTATGATATTTAGGCTTAAATAAGAAAGAGAGAGGCTTATGAGAGTGCAACAACTCTAATCAAGTCAAGAATGTTGCATAAATAGGAGATTAAAATAGCAGTTTTTATGGTTTAGCACTTAGGGTTTGTGCCCAATTACTAATTTTGATGGGAATTAGCTTCATTAGTATTAAAGAACACTTTGTTGGGTGATTAAGATCACCATTAGTGTTTAAAAAACATAATTAATGCTTAAGAGCACATTTTTAGCATCTAATGACACTTATTTTGGTGATTAGATTCACCATTAATGTTTAATAACACTCTTATGTTTAAAAACACTTTGGAGTAACTTTCCTTTGCTGTATTAGTAGCTTCATTAGTGTTAATCAATACTATTAGTGCTCATAAGCACATTTTGAGAAGATTTGAGAACTTGAAGGTGATGTTGATGATGGAGCTTGATGAGAATGAGGCTTATGGATACCTCATGTGGTTGGCCACCACTTTAAAATCAAGATAAGGATCAGCAAAAATCATTCACAACATCACTTGGGTGATTAGAGCAAGGAAGGAGGAGATTAGTGAAAGAGAATCACTATTAACAAGCTTGAGCAAGCTTTCATGGAGAAGAGAAGAAGGGCCGCCTGGTTTTTTTGCTTATAGCCGGTGCGTCAGTGCATCACAGCAGCTGAAAATCAAGCTGTAGCTTCTTGAGAGGTGGGCTTCAAGATCCCTAAGGCTATGCAGCCTATATTGTGCTGTAGGCGTCGAATTAATGTACGACCACTGCTGCGCAACAGAACCTACGCCGGGTTGAACCACTGAGAATGCCGCCGCGGAGAAGAGACGATTCGTCTAATTGGCTGTACGAATTGAAGCGCCTACACCTCTTCTTCATTTCCCATGTTGATATCTTCCCAAGATGAGGCCTCCACGAGTAGCTAGAGAGCCTCCACTGCCAGGGGGTTGAGCTCCATAAGTGAAGAGATAAGAAAAAGTGAAAATTTTGACCTATTCTACATCACAAAAGGTTCTAATCAACCAAGGCTCTAGATACCATGTTGAGAAAACGTGGTGCTCATACTAGATCAAGTGTGTGGAGCAAAAGAACTCACAAAATACAAGAAAACTATCTTGCTTATTAAGTTGTTTATGAATACAACTAGGCCTTGCTCAATACAAAATGCCTCATAGCTCCACCTTTAAATAGATGAGCTAGTGGACCTTAAGTCTATTCACACTCACACCCTTCTCTTTCCCTTCTACATAACCTTCGTCTCTTAATATTAAGCACTCAGAAGCAACAAAAGGCACTTAGAAGCACACAGAAACATTTAGATGCACTTGGAATGACATAAAATTGCTTGGAACCACTATGAACCACTTAGAAGCACTTGTGATCACTTGAAGAAGTATATCAACCACTATAAAGCATGGTTAAGTAATATAGTGCACTGTCGGGCACTCAAAAGTGGTCTGAAAATGCTCAAAAGCACTAAGATGCACTCATGACTTGGAATTTCTTGGAATCACCATGAAGCACTCAGAAGCATTTGAAATCAATTGTAAAGCTTCGTAAAGCACTATAGTGCATGGTTAAGCATTGTAATGCACTGTGAGGAACTTGCAAACATTTGGAAGCATGGTAAAGCACTCTAATGCCCTATCATACAAAATTTTAGTACTGTCAAGCACTCTAAACCACTAACATTTAGAAATCAGTATCGTATAGAAGAGCATATCCGGATACACTATCAATCATATGCGAGCAACTGTGTAGCTCTTACAACACACTCTCAACACAGTGATATACCTGAGGCAAATCGAGTAGATGCACTGGTAGTACATGCGCACTCTTGCCTATCCTCTTTCGAACATCAATCATATGCGAGCAACTGTGTAGCTCTTACAACACACTCTCAACACAGTGATATACCTGAGGCAAATCGAGTAGATGCACTGGATGCAGTACATGCGCACTCTTGCCTATCCTCTTTCGAACAACATCTTTCTTGTTTGGGGAGATGCGAGTTTCCAATGACCAAAACTGAAACACGATTTCCCGGATTTCACTGGTGATGGTGCTTGCCCTATGCAATTGACGGTGACAAGAATCCAAGGGAAGTGACCCTTCCTCCGCTTCATGTTGCAGCCGAAAATTGGCCGCAATGACATTCCTTCGATGAACTCCTAAAGCCTTGGTAACTTCTCTACCACTCATTTGATTGTCAACACCAGATGCACTATTGAGGCATGCCACGATAGTAGCCCGCTTTAAAAACAACTCGTTATTTGAATGGGGTGTCTTCGCCTCAGATAATGTATGACAAATGTTAGAGAAAATGAGTCTCTCAACTATCTCTGACATGTGCTGCAACACTGAGAACGTTGGATGACGGAGGAGCTGTTGTAAAATCTTTGTTTGAAGGCCCTTGGAAAGCCCGTTTTGTTTGCGCCAGCACTGAGAAACTGCTCTGCAGATTTTCTTTGCCTCTTGCTCATCAATGTCACCATCCTCGCGCGTACGTGCCATCCTCTTCTCAATGCTTCTTTGTTCCCTCTTCTTTGCAACCCAGTAGTTTCGAAGACCTGGCAGAAGTTCTCTCGGGATGTGTTGTGTGATAGACAATGAGGGAAGATATACGGAGCCTATATTGCCATTCTGTACACTATGAGACTCCATGTGGAGCTAGCTATGAGGGAGCTAGGAGGATGAGGTTATTGCAAAGAAGACCATTAAAGCAGTTATGAGGGAGCTAGGCTGAGGTTATTGCAAAGAAGACCATTAAATGGAGAGAGAGAGAGGGAGAGAGGGAGATAGTACAGATGAATACAGCTTGCGCCGCTCAGGCGGGAAGAGAGGCCCTTTTGTGTAGGCAAGAAGCGGAGGCTATGGTAGAGAGAGAGAGAGAGAGAGGCGGAGAGTGAGAGAGTGAGAGAGAGAGAGTCACGGCAGACTAATGGATTGCAAGACGAGTGCAGTGGAGGAGAGAGAATATTCAGAAGCGTTTAATGGGCATGCCATTCCCTTAATGAATGCTTAGTTGCATTTTCAAGCCCGCCTCTATTTCAAATTTAAGCCTCTTTCTCCTCCCAAACGGGTGGCTAAAAGGAGCGTCCAAGACACTCCTTTTTGGTACCACCTATACATGCTTTCACCCACATATCTATCCTGTCGCACCTGGTGTGCGTAAAACTGGTATGCCAAGTTCCTCATCCAAACTTTCTGAACTTGACGACTCATAACCTGTAATGCCAATTCATTCAACCTTCTTTTCTCTTTATCCATAGCACTACAGTGCTCACACTCTCATGTCTCAAGCGTCCTGAACATGGACGTATAGTACTACTCTCAGACTCTGTTGGCCCAGACATAGAAATAGAACTTGTTTGTGGCAAGTTCACATGCACATCAGCATCAATGGAATCAATGAAACCCTCATCCTTTGCCATGTACTACTCAGACTCTGCTGGCCCAGACATAGAAATAGAACTTGTTTGTGGCAAGTTCACATGCACATCAACATCAATGGAATCAATGAAACCCTCATCCTTTGCCTTGTACCAACTAGCAAGTTCATCAAACACCACATCTCATGAGATAACCACTTGCCTAGTATGTGGATTGTAACATTTATATGCCTTGCGATCGTGTGCATACCCAACAAAAATGCACTTTTCTGCCTTAGGATCCAACTTCTTCCTTCTCTCATCTGGCACATGCACATAAGCTATGCTATCAAACACTTTGAGGTGTCCAATGTCTGGCCTAAAACTTGTAAGACGCATCTCTTGCGTACTTCCATGTATGGCAGCTATGGGTGTCTTATTAAGTACATACACCGATGTGGCACACAGTTCTGCCCAATAATAGTTTGGCATGCCTTTTCATTGAGCATTGCCCTAGCCACATCACTAATGACTCTATTTTTCCTCTCAGCAACACCATTTTGCTGAGGTGTGTACCTGCAAGTTAGTTGCCTTCTTATGCCATGCTTTCTCAAGAAATTCTCAAAAGCATGTGAGGTGTATTCACCACCTCCATCTGTCCTTAAACATTTTATCCAAGAGCCATATTTCTTCTCTGCATAAGCTTTGAAGTCCATAAACTTTCCCAACACTTCACTTTTCTCTCTGAGAAAGTAAATCCAAGTCATTCTGCTGAAATCATCAATGAATGTCACATAATACAAGCTGCCTTTAATGGATGGGTTTTGAGTAGGACCCCATACATCACTATGAACTATCTCAAGTAGCCTGCTACTCATGTTGCCTTCTTTAGGAAATGGCAACCTTGCTTGATTTCCAAACTGGCAAGCATCACTATGAACTATCTCAAGTAGCCTGCTACTCATGTTGCCTTCTTTAGGAAATGGCAACCTTGCTTGCTTTCCAAACTGGCAAGCATCACTATGAGCTGCCTTTAATGGATGGGTTTTGAGTAGGACCCCATACATCACTATGAACTATCTCAAGTAGCCTGCTACTCATGTTGCCTTCTTTAGGAAATGGCAACCTTGCTTGCTTTCCAAACTGGCAAGCATCATAGACATGCATATTCTGATCATACTGGAATCTAGGCAGCCCACCAACAATGCCTCTTGCCTGTATGTTCTTTAACCTTTGTATGTTCACATGTCCAATCCTTTTATGCCACATGTCAATGTCCTATACCACATTTCGGCTTTTAGAGAACATGGCCGATTTCAACTCAGGAATCCCAGCATGCAACTTAAATAACCTGCCTTCTTTCTTGCCTTTGGCAAAATGACTCTACATTCATTTTTGAAATCCTCAACGAAGCAACCATGCTGGAACGTTGAAACAAACCTATAAACCTTGTTCAACCATTTGACCAACCGAGGCCAGACTTTTTGTAATAGAAGGTACATACAAGACATCTACCATAGACTTTGTTTCACCTTTGTAATAGAAGGTACATCTACCATAGACTTTGTTTCACCATTGTGTATCACCAATGGTACACTCCCAACATGACTGATAGCATGATGGGAATCATCACCTGTCTCCACATAGCCTTTCACATCCATTGGCTTCATATGTTCAAACCATTCACCATGACAAGTCATATGGTTTGATGCTCCAGAGTCTATATACCAAGTGTCATCACTGTCACCATTTGTCATCATAGATCCCACGACATGTTTCATGGTGGCAAACAAGTGATTTGCACTGCCATCATGACTGCTTGATGCAAAATTTCCACCATTTGCACAATTTCCACCATGTTGTGCAAAATGTCCACCATGTTGTGCTCTACCCCCCTCCTCAAATCATTTTGTTTGCAGTAACAATCACGTACTTTATGACCAAGCTTTCCACAGTAATGGCATTCCACATTTTGCATAGATGCTTGTTGGCCTTGCCAACGTCCTCTTCCACGAGGATTACCTCTGCCTCTCTGAGGTGTATATCCACGACCACCTCTAGCACCATATGAAGGTTGAAAATTCTGTTGTGGTGACCTATCCTACCATCCACGACCATTACCATGACCTCGTGATGCAAATCTCCCCCTGCCTCTAAATCCCCTTTGTGAATAGAAAGCCTGACTCCTGCCATTATCATCATGGCTAGTAGATGCATCATGAAAAGAGTCACTGAGTTTGATTTCCTCAAACAAGTAAGAGTGAAACCAACTCATCAAAATCTAGTAAACCTGTACTCCGAACAGAGATAGATGTACCAAAAGACTTGTACTCCTTGCCAAGACCACGCAAGGCAATGTCTACCAAATCATCATCATGCATGGGGGCATTGATAGTTGCCAATGCATCTGCATACTTCTTTATCTCTTGTACTACATAATCATGAATACTCCTTCCTTTTCGCTTCACATTATGAATCTGTTGTCTTAAACTTAGACTTACGAGCACTAGTATCTGTATCAACAAATAGCTTTACCAAAGTATCCCATGCATCCTTGGGATTCTCAGTATCATGTATATGTATGAGTATAGCATCCGAGATACATATAGACAAGTAATGCAAAACTTTGTATGCTCTCTCTGACCACTGTTTATTAGCTACAACTTGTGTGTAGGTTGTCGGGGTAGATCTGCCGGCTCTGGCTCCGCACCTGTAACAAGATTCCAAAATCCTTTTCCTTTCAAAAAGCTTTTAATCCTGTACTTCCATGCCTGGAAGTTCTTTCTATACAACTTCTCACCCACAATCTGTACTGGGTTGTCTCACATATTTGCTCAATGCAAATGCACTTTCTGCACACGTCCAATTCTATAAAGGAGCCTTCCTTAGCTCAACCACACTCTAATAAGTGTTCCAGATACTCAAAAGTACTCAACAAACTTCACTGTTTTGATGTAGAAAATCATTCTGATTGCATTCAAATTGAACTGGCATAAGCAGTCCAAAGTACCCTGTTTTGACGCACATTCCAAGGCTTCAAATTGCAATATAGTGGTTAAATCAAGTGTGGATAACTTGCATTGACACCCAAACAAGCTCAATGTTGCATATTAACACCAACCAAGGTGCATACATACCAGAAATATCAAATCCCCTTCTCTGTTTTGAGAAAAACCAATAAAAACCAGTAGGAAAAGTGCTCTAATTTCTTCAATTCTTGTCCAAATTGGGGGAATAGGCATCCATTAGCTTAGCAATGATGTCTACTAACTCCATCTAAAAGGAATTAGACCAATTGTAAAAGTTGAGAGAGTAATTAGCTTATTAATGACCCTCTGTTTCACTAATCACATTATAGCCTTTTTGATCAGCTCATAATTAGCTCCAAAATGCATAATTGCTCCAACCAACCACATAGCAACCTTCTCCTCTGTGTGTATCACAAAATTGCTAAGAATATTTTGAGATTAATCAATCACAAAGCTTGTATTTGACCTCCACTTTTGAAGATGAGCAAAAAACTACCCTGTTTCTGGCCTTCAGCTGCGCTGCCTACTGTAGGAGGGATTTGGCAAGTTTGTTGTGGCTATTGAAGGTACATGAGGATTCCCAACACTCCTAGGCATGTACCCAAGCCACCAATTGATTGATTTTTGCAAGAGACCGGCTCCAATTGCATAAAAAATGGACCTCTATTCTTTGTTTTTGTGAGGGCTTCAAAATAGTAAATTTCCAATCACTCCAATGCATCAAACTTGCTCCAAATTCATTCTAGGGCTTGCACATGAGTTTCCAACACATTCCCATTTGGCAGATACACGATTCTTTGTTAGATTTGCAACCGTTTGCCTCATACATTCACCACACTCAAGCTTCAATGGTGGAGAGCTTGCAAAACAGAAATTTTTTCTTTGCTTTGGGCAATCTGCTCATACCGGTAGGCCAAGCTCTCAGATTTGATGAAAATCGGTGTGCTCCAAGCTTCGCAGCTCCAATGGCAAGCTCCACAGCTTTTCTTCACAGCTTCTTCTCTCTCTTCTCTCACTCACTCATAAACCCTAATAGAGAGCACCAGGCTTTGATACCATGATGAAAAACAGGTAGAGGGAGAGGAGACACACACACAAGAGCAAACCCTAATGTATTAGTCAACAAACCCTAACCATTTAGGAAAGCCATGTTCCTTCTCACACAATGCATAAAGCTATAATCCAAAAGCTACAACACACTACTTGTGTTGTGTCCACACACAGCTAACCCTAGCTACTATCCACCACTATGACCAGCTGGACATGGTCATTTATGTCTCACACATGCTACTACCTAACATGCCAACACATAGTGCAACTGGCACAAGCTAACATCGAGCTTGAATCTCAACAACATGCAAAAGGCCTAAACTACCTAATGGCAAAGAAAATAGCCTAAAATTAGACTCCCCATGTGTAAATATAATAATGGTATGTACAGATACCAACAAGGACCTAGAAGGCAGCAGCATGGCGTAGGTGGGAAATTCAAGGTTGCCACCACAAAAAGGGATGCATGGGCATGAAAAGGAGCTCGTTGTGTCACCAACACCTATTCTTGGCCCGGTCATTAATAACCTTGTAAATAGTGTGCATAGCATTGATGATTGGGTAACGACAAGGAGGATCTAGGGAAATCATGAGAATATGAAGCAATTATGGTTGCCCTCAAGGAAGGTGCAGACAAAACGACTAAGTGCTTCTCCATCGAAAGCCTAGTTTCCAAATCGTATTTTGATAATTATCTATGCGCACTTGATTCCCTCTCTGCTAAACTTTGTTTTCCTCGCCTTCACACTCAGCCCCTGCATTCTCAAAACAAGAACCGTGGTGCTAGAGTTCGAGTCTCTATCCTCCACCGTATACAAGGAGATGGACATGCATGCCGAATGGCTAGAGAGGATGGGGCTAAAGGACTTCACTGAGCTGCCATGGGAGGAGCTACAACTATTTAATCCCCTATACGTGGCAAAGGTCTTCAAACTACCAGATGAAGGAGAAGGAGAGATCAAGCCAGCCGACAAAGAAGACCTAATCAAGGAGTTCAGCCCGTTGGAAGGTAAGGCCAAAGAGTTCAAAATTATAGGAATTCCAGATGAGGATAAGCAAAAGCATATGCAGTTCGTGTTGGAGATGATGAATCTCACCCTCAAGCAATACTACATGTCTAGAAAAGCCTTTGGAATGGTAAAGGCAATGGAGGCAGGGACGAAGGTGGCTTGGGCAGAAGTGCCTTACAACAACCTAAAAAACCAGATTGGGAAGGTCACCTGCCCAAACACCAAGACAAAGATCGGCCCCTAGCTAACAGCACTCTTTAGGGCACAACCAAGAGCTACAAAGGAGGAGGAGAGCATCAAGGAAGACGCAGGCTGAAGGGAGGAGATAAAGGCAAGGTCTCAGCAAGAAGGGAGCTCCGGACATACAATCTTGAGAAAGAAGAGGATCTTTGAGTTCGAGGAGAAGAAGAAGGGGAAGTTGGTGGAAGAAAAGAGTAGCCAGAAGTTAAAAGAGAACTTTGCCAATATCAACAAATCAATACTTACACAGAGGCTGGAAGAGCAGCAAGAAATAGTAACTTCAAAACGCCCACATCTTGAATAGGCACAATAGGAGGTTGTAGACACAGAATGCCTACAATTAGGATAGGCGCAACCCCTGCAAGTGGAAGCACAAGCTGAGCTCCCTGCACCCCATCCTGCAAATTTTCCAGATTCCTTTGACACAAACTAGGTTCAAGGATGCCTCAATTATTTACAAAGGTGTATCTCAGATGGACTTAAGGAGGAGATCACCAAGCTGATCTCCCTACACCCTGTCCTACAAATTTTCCAGATTCCTTCGGTGTAAGGATGCCTCAATTATTTACAAAGGTGTATCTCAGATGGACTTAAGGAGTTCACCAAGCTGTAGAGGCAGTGGTGTGGTCAGGAAACATGATGGAATCATCCAGGACATGAGGAACCAGCAAGAGCCTCTGCAAGAGGAGTTAAACAGAAGGAGGAGAGAATTAAGCAAGATGGAAGAAATTCAGAGTCAGCTGTGCTGA
Source organism: Cibotium barometz (assembly GCF_041138505.1). NCBI lineage: Eukaryota > Viridiplantae > Streptophyta > Polypodiopsida > Cyatheales > Cibotiaceae > Cibotium > Cibotium barometz. The sequence continues at coordinate 31,623,419 of NC_141070.1, read as the reverse complement.
AGCTCCAGAAAGAGAAAGAAGAAACAAAAAGGAAAATGGCAATAATAAAAGGAGCGCTGGCCCCAGGAATGAGTATGCCAATAGGTAGCTAAAGGAGCAGATGGACAAGGCAAAGGAAATCTAGGCTAGGGATGAGGGCCAGATCTTCTTGAGATCAAAGAAGAGCACATCAAAATCATAAAAGAGTTGCAGGCTAAAGTGTAACTAGTCAAGGCAGAAGCCTGACTAACAGTCTTGGACGACGAGGAATTCCTGAAATTTACGAACTGGAAGCAGAAAAAATGGAACAATGGAAAAGCCACACCATGGAAGACCTAAAGGAGGTGTGAGGTGGATATCTGGAAAAACTGACAGCACCAATGCAGCCCCCCACACCTACCTACAGGCAGATAATTCCCTTCCAAAGGCAAGACAAATCTGAAGGGAGGTTCTGGAAGTCCAAATGCAGGAAAGCTAACAAGAGCTGTCCTCACAAGAGCCTTGGAGACTACTACTACCCACAGCCAAGGAGCCAAGGAGACAAGGAGGCAGGATCCAACGGAGTAGACACCATCAAGGAAAAGGAGCTACAAGCTCAAAATGAGCAGCTTAGACTGGAAGTAGAGACATGGAAGAAGAAATTCACCCAACAGGTGATGGGAAGAGGATGTAGGAGCAGCCTGAGGGGAAGGGGAAGGAGCTAGTATTATAAAAGGGATCATCAATGGACATAATCCCCAAATATGAGCTACGAGAGCATGCTTGGGCAGCTACAAAAAGGCTAGAAGAAAGAGCTAGAGATGAGGCTGCCCTCACAGCACAGATTGCAGAGCTGGACAGGTTGGTGGTAGAGTACAAAGAGCAACAAAGGTAGGATGGGTTGACAATAAAATCCCTCAAGAATGCGATCAAGTCCACAATCCCTGCCAAGAACACAAGAGGTCAATGAGCAATCCTAGAAATAGGCCGTGTCATCTGTTGCATTTTAGGGTTTCAAAAAATGAAAAAAATGCTTAGAAACAGGCCGTGTGCTAGCGCGGCCTATTTTTGGGCATTTTTTTTCCATTTGTTTGCAAGATTAATGTCTGAAACCCTAAATAGCCTTCATTAATCTTGTGTTAATCTTGCAAACAAATGATTTTTTTTTCATTTGTTTGCAAGGATTAATGAAGGTAATTTTTTTCATTCTTTTTTAATGTGTTAGGGTTTCAGACATTTGGTATGGAACAGAGGAGATAAAGATTAATCTTGCTATTAAGGGTTTCATATATTAATCTTGTAAAGAAATGAAAAAAAATGCCCAGAAACAGGCTGCATCGACGCGACGTGTTTTTGGGCTTTTTTTTTCATTTATTTGTAAGATTAATGTTCATGTGTTTGCAAATAACCCTAATATAATACAAAAAAACTTTAACATGCTTCCAATATTAGTGACAAAAAAGTTTATATTTTCTACTTTAATTTTAAAATTGAGTTTCTAAATAGTCATTCACAGTGGTAAATTCCTACAGATGCTAAATGTAAATGACATTAAACTTTGTTTTTTTTCCTTAACATTAATTGACAAATCAACATGTCATTGTCTTTTGCTGTGCTGTATATATGTGTACATGTGTTATGAAAGTGAAAACATGCTACGAAAAGCAATGAAAGTGTTATATGAGTTTTTTCTGTCCATAACTACAAAATTGCATGCTTCTTGCACCAGCTCCTTCTTGTGAGTGCTCTCATAGCTACCGCCATAGCAACAGTTGTTGTGTATTGCTCCCACTGCTTTTTGAAATGCTGTTGTTGACCTCGTGTTATAATGAGAGCTTTTAAGGATTAGGACATTATGGGCTTGAGCTACCACTCCTTGTCCGCGCCGAGAACATTTCTTAACTTGAAAAAAAAATGCCTAGAAACAGGCTGCATCGGCCGGCCTATTTCTGGGCATTTTTTTTTCAAGTTTAAAATGACATTAATCTTCCATTAATCCTTGCAAACAACCGGAGTGGGTAGCTCCATGTGAGGATCCCAAAAGCAATTGGCCTTACATGTGATATATGATCCCTTAGCAATCCAAAGGAATTTTTCTCCCACCTATCAAAGCCCCTCCTTCATCTTTGGTGAGCCAAGTAGCAAGAGACAGAGAATATAGCCTCTATTTTGTAATACAATCATGGATTTCTTATACTCTTTACAATAATAAAACTTGGGTTTCTTTTTTTTATCTTTGCATCGTTTGCTTATTTGATTCTATCAAATTACAAAATGTTTAATTTTATATCTAAGTGTTTAAAAATTAAACTTGATATGGTAAAAAATTTACGGTTGACACAGTAAAATCAATTGTACACAATTAAAAGAAATAAAAAAAATGAACAAGATAGAAAATGAACAAAAGCACAACACAAGGAGCAAAGAAAAGAATTTGATATTCATCAAAGTCATCAAATTACATATTGATGGTTACATAGTTCTATGATTACAAAAGACTGGTATATTTACAAACAGCTATCATCTCTAGGAGTATCCCTCCATTTGCACAAGTGACAAACTAGCCGCATGTCCTTTTCGACGATGATGACCCTCTTTCTATGAATAGCTACTATTAAGGTATCATCAAACAAATCAACTAGGTAAACCTCCACAGCCACCTGCAAAGCATCCATGGCTTGTGCTATCCATCGATATGGCAGCTGGCAATCCTATGGAGGGTAACCTATTTGGAAATGATTATATTACCATTGATCACACTACATCAATATAAGTGGGCAAACCAAATATTGTTCCAAACAAGGATAAGGAGGAGGACATGATGTATATACATCACTTCCACCTCCAAAATTTGGTGAAAATAGGATGCACATGTTGTCAATAATCGATGTATGCCCTAATAAGGGAACCAAGTAAATATATTTGGACTCAATGAAGCAAAGCTCTTTGATTTTTCCTTGATGATGAGAATTGGGACTATTTTTGATGTGTCAAAATAAAAATTAGCAACAAGATTTGACATCAGAAGCAAATCATCACTAAAAGGGAAGCACATTAGAAGATAACTATGAGGCTAGACATAAAAACATGTTACAAAGTCAATGGACATATACACAATGGCTAAGATATGTCGAGGCTACAAAAGTGCACGAGGAGTTTTTTGAGAATTGGGGTGAGATGAAAAAGATCACTATTATTATTAAGGTACAAGAGAAACCCCCAGGTCCTGCTTTTTTTTTAAAAATTGGGACTTTCTAGATCAGAAAGATGCAAGAAAAACAAAGCCTTGGAAGAAGAGCAAAGAGTGAGAAGCTAAGAGGATATCAGCAGACCAAAGGAAAATAAGATGATGCAATAAACTTAAGACTATCTTGAGCATTATGGTTCACCTCAGTAGATTTTGTAGTGGAATAGAAAAGAGATTCTTATTCTTGATTTAATTTTTCATTGTTTGAGCCAGCACACTTTGACAGCATATAGAGTCAAAGAAAGAGACTTCTTCTATGGTTTAGAACTTGGAGGAGAATCCTGGATCCAACTGTGGTAGCTGCCTACCGATTTATGAAGCTTATTGTGGTATTATTGGACCAAAAAAAGGAGGTGTAGAAAATTTTGACAAAGAACTACTATGAACAAGGGTGAAAAAGAGAAAGTGATTGTATATTATTACCATCGTCATACCAATTCATTCATGAAGCATATTTTAGTATTATTGGTCTAGAGAAAGGAGGCATAGAAAATTTTGACAAACAAGTGCCATGTTTTGACACATGAATAGTGGTCCGAAAGAGCAAGTGATTTTATATTATTATCATTGTCTTCGATGCTTATTCTAGGGTACGTGTACATCACATTTGAAGAGATGATATGATACCTCTTTTTGGATGTCCCATCCATATTTTAGATGCACATTATGCAAGCTTCAGTAAACCACTACAAATTCAATCTTGGCAACAAGGCTTTCTAGCCTTAAAAATATTTTGATGACATAACATTCATCAAGTAGGGAGGGATGTTAACCCCATTTTGGGCTTACCAAAGGCACTCCCTACTACTACAAATGGGAGTTGCATATAATAAGTTTTATGTAATGGCACTATAAAGCATTGTATATATGAGAAAAGCTAGCAAATGACCAAGCTTAGTAGATTAGGGTTAAATTTAGGCATCCAAGTATGAATAAGGGCCAATTGGATATAAGTGAATTTCTTATAAAGAAAACACACAATCCCCCTTTGTGCCAATTGACTCTTGTTTATCTACTTACTCCCTTGTGATCTTGTCTTGTGTGTGTGTGTGTGTGTGTGCGCGCGCGCGTGCATGCGTGCGCATGTGCATTGAAAGATCCCTGTCCCCATCGCGTAACGAATCTTGGGGGTGCTAGCAGTGGAAGTAGCACTTCTTGCCCGAGGTAAGGTCCTTCACTCGGGGCCTCGCCCATGAATATCCGGACAAGAGACTAATCCCTCGGTTCTTCTAAAACCGAACCCGAAAAAACTTCCCTTTCCCGAAAAGCACGGGCGATTCCTTCGTGATATTTTTACTCTAACGTAGTCAAGAGCCTTAACTAACTAAACTGATCTGACCGAACCCATAAGTATCATAGTCAGATTAAGAAAAAGACTTGCACTTGGATCATAGAGACCAACGCTTTTTTCCTCATTGAGAGGCACAGCTATTGATTCTTTTCCATAGAACAATTTTTATTCGGGATTTACTTCATCTATCGTACTATAATAGAATTGAGTCTCATTTAAAGGATCCATTAGTCCAGTCTATGTCCAGTCCCGTGTGGGTTAGCCAACCGCTCAACCACTACAGTGATGGGATCCATTTAAGAATTTGGTTAGGTTTTATCTCGGGTACTAGGGAAAAGAGTTCCCAGGCCCCCTAGCCGGATATTCATGCAAACTTAAAACTAGTCACACCACTTACACACCTAATATGAAATTGATTCACATCACATCTCATTTCTATGCAAGTTTTCATTTTCATTTTCTTTTGAATACAAGGAGTATTTCTTGAATTAGTATCCCCAAAACTTCTTGATCGAAATTGTGAATTTCATACCAGAATTCCTCAAATTCTATAACCTTGATCCACAGATCAATTCGAAGGGTCTCAAACTTAGTTTCAGATTTGGCAGGAGTTTTGAGTGTATTTTTCTAAATTGGTCACTCCTTTCCTCAAAATTGACGAAAGAGTTTGGTCTTGGTCATAGTCTGATTCAAGGTTCGAGTCGGATAAGATTTTTCCTGAACTATCTTTCTCGAAAAGGTTTGATAATTCAGTTACTATTTTACTGAATTTCTTTCTTTGAATATTCACTTAACTGATTTCTAAATTAGTTATGAATTCCAATGAGGAATAGATTAATCATTTATCTGAATATTTCGATCTCGATAGATTTCCTGAATTCTCTTTTTACAATCTGTGTGAATATAAAACGATAGAAATTTCTCTCTTAGAGTATTTAATTATTCATTTATCAAATACTCATAGAATTTAAGAGAATTCTAATTTTGATATAAAAATTCTTTATGCATCTATTCATGCATAAAAATCAGCTTCAGGGGGAATAACACTTTTATAAAAATCCTTTTATGCAACTTCTTTATGCATCTATTTATGCATAAAAATCAACTTCAGTGGGAATAACACTTTTATAAAAATCCTTTTATGCAACTATTTATGCATAAAATCAAATTTAATAGGAATAATACATTTAAAATAAAAAAAATTTCTTTATGCATCTATTTATGCATAAAAATTAATTTTTATAAGAATAATGCTTTTATAATAAAAAATTTCCTTTATGCATCTTTCTATGCATAAAAATCAAATTTAATGAGAATAACACTTTTGAAATAAAAATAATTCATTTATGCATCTTTCTATGCATAAAAATCAAATTTAATGAGAATAACACTTTTGAAATAAAAATAATTCCTTTATGCATCTTTCTATGCATAAAAATCAAATTTAATGAGAATAACACTTTGAAATAAAAATAATTCCTTTATGCATCTTTCTTTGCATAAAAATCAAATTTAATGAGAGTAACACTTTTGAAATAAAAATAATTTCTTTATGCATCTTTTAATGCTCAAAAATCAAATTTAATAAATAATATCAGTGATATCCATGCATATTCATAGGTGAATATGTACATGGAGTAATTAGAATATTTCTTTTAAATGCAAAATGATGGGAATTACTCTTTTGGAATAACATAAAAACAAACTTTCTTTTCCATAAAATTCTAAAATTTTTTGCCATAACCTCCTTTGTAGTATGGCTGACCATTTCTCATTTTTATCATTCTATTTTTAATTTAAATTAACCCAAATTAGATTCATAGAACTCTAATCTACACAATTTTCTAAATTCAAGAGAGTAAACAATAGAAGAGTTTAATTAATCCCTTAGTTAATCTTTCTAGGGTTACAAAAGGCTGGAATATAAAGAAGAGAGGGGGGTGGCCTTTTCCTCAAAGGCATAGCATTTGAATTTAATTCAATTAACTGTAAAACATGAAAATCAAGAAAACCATAGATTTAAAATTAAATAAGTAAGAAAACTAACTTACATAGAGCTTGTAAGCTCTCCTTTGGCTTGAGGGATTGAGGGTTCTACTCTTGTTTAAAGCAAGAGTGGCCACCAATTCACTTTGGAGAGGATTAGGCTAAAAACAATTGAATTATTAAAAAATTCAATGTAAATGGCTCAGGACAGGAGTAGAGTAATAATGCATAAACACCATTAAGCTTTTACAAAGGGGAGGCTTCTCATTATAGGAAAAAGTGAGCCTCTAACTAAGAAAACTGATTCGAGAATTTTCCAGATCAGTTTGGTAAATTTTTGACCATTTTTGGGTCAGTTCAGCTTACTTTTTGGATCTAGTTTTGAAATAGGAGAGAGGAGAGATGAAATATCTCATTTTATTGATTAAAAATTGGGGGTAATGATGATAAAAAAGGTGCCTCCTTCATGAGGGGAGATCCCCACTGTGAGGTGTCAAAATTCAGTTTTTTAATTGTTTTCTTTGGTCCTTAGTCCACTCTTCATCTTATGTGAGCATTTACTCATTTTTTGGGGGGGTTTTTCTTTTATTATTCAATTTATCTCCTCCCTACATTTGGATTAATCTTATTGGTCCATAGGAACCTTAATTAGACCATAATCCAAAAATTTCTAAAAATCTGGACCCTTAGGCTAAGGTCCTTTATACCTATTTCAATTAATTCCAATTGCACATTGGAAAGTTCTTTTTGAATTTTCGTTTCAGGGGAAATCATTTTAGACACTAGGAGGATTTTTATATCCAAAAATATCTCAATTTTGAGTTACCTCCCTCTAGACATTTTCTCTCTCCAGGTCAAAACAGGGTAAAACAAGATCTTTCTTTTATTTCAGAGAGGGGAATAATTATAAGATCAGAAGGGGAGGTTCTTACACCTGCACATCTCAAAAGATGGAGAGGGAGGAATCTTATATGCATGCATGTGCATGCATGCATGTGTGTGTGTGCGTGTGTGCGTGTGTGTGGTGTTAACCTTATTTTAAATGCTCTCCAGCACACATGAGAATGAAAGTTAGTAATAAGTGTCATAAAAAGGCACTCTAAAAATTGAAACATTTATGAGAAAGTTGGCTAACTTATGAGTTTTGGGCACCCAGAGGGCTAGTTATATTAAGCTCATTTTGGGTTAATTAAATTCTCTCTGCCACACATGGGAATGAGAATGAAAGTTAGTAGTAAGTTTCATAAAAAGACACGCTAAAAATTGAAACCTTTCTGAGAAATTCATTCATGTCCAAGCTCACTTAGCTAGCTTATTAGTTTTGGGCACCCAGCTTTGAATAAGTGCGAGTTGTATATAAATAAGTTCTTCTCATAATTAAAGAACACAATACTCCCTTTATGCTAATTGAGTTCTCTTGTTTTTCTTGCTCTTATCTATATGTGTAAGAGAGTTGAGAGTAGAAGCTAGAGTGATTCTTAAGGTACATGATGTATTCCATGTCAGTTTGCTTAAGAAGTATGTACCCAGCCCGAGTCACGTACTTGATGATGAACAATTAATCTCTCCGACTCAAGGCTAAATGGTACTCCAACCTAAAGAAATCCTTGATGTTCGGGAGAAGATTATCAGGAGGAGAGTCCTTAGAGAATTCTTAGTAAAGTGGAAGTTCTTCCCTCTAGAAGACGCCACCTAGGAGAAAGAAGAAGAGTTGGCGAAGGATTACTCCCACTTTGCAAGATGAGGACATCTCGCGTTTTTCAAGTGGGAGAGGATGTAAGATTCCTCCTCAGTCTGAATAATGAATAGGCTCTACTTTAATCCCATGTAATCATTCCTTGATTCTGAATACAAGAAAATATTATTTTTCCTTGTTTTGCCTAGTGAGATAAAAATTTCTAGAGAGTGGTATATCAATATTGAGATATTTTTGGACATATAAATTCTACAAATATCAAAAATATGTTTCCTTGAATTAGAAAATCAGAATAAATTTTCCAAGGTGCGATTGGAATTAATTAAAAATGATTTAGAAGACCTTAACCTAAGGGTCAAGATTTTCTGAAAATTTTAGATTATGGTTCAATTAAGGTTCCTTTGGACCAATAAGATTAATCCAAGTATTGGGATAAGATAAATCCAATGAATAAAAGAGAATACCCAAAAATGAGTAAATGCCCACCTAAGATGAAGAGTTGACTGTGTACAAGATTTATTAGTTAAAAATTATGAAATATTACTAAAAAAATGAGATATTTTGGAGTAATCATTCATTTTTGACACCTTGGTAAGGAAAAGGGGGGCCTTCAAGGAGGCACCTATTTCACATGTGTGGAGGAGTTTTAAACTAAAAAATAATAGGATATTTTTATGTCTCCTCTCTCTTGGATCAAACCAAATTAAAACGGGAGCCAAATTGGTCCAAATCTTGTCCAAATTCAGTCAAACTGAAGCTGAAAAATTCTAGAACTTAGTTGGACTCAATTAGTGGCCACCCTCTCCTATAAATAGACCCTCATTCTTTTATTCTCATTGTGAACTAAACTATGCCGGTATTACTCTAACATAAGCTTATTTTCTATTATCCTCTAAACATCCTCTACAAATTGAAGAGATTGAAGCTTCTCTCTCTCTTCAACCTTCCTTGGAGTCTTCATCAATATACCAAACCAATTGATTGGCTGGGGGCCTCTCCATTGACTAAAGAACCAAGCAAATTAAGAGGTAAATTAAGGTTTATGGTCTTTTTTCTTAATCTCAAAATGTTTCTCACTTCTCAACCCCTCTCAAGCTTGAGAAGCATTCAATTGAATGGCTCTTTAATGTAATTGGAAATCTTTAATGAATTCTAGTGATAAATCTTATAAATTTTACATTTATGCTTGAATTAAAATATTTTTTAAGCATATCTCTCTCTCCCCCAAAGAATGGTCATTCCTATGACCTATTCTACAAGAACTTTGAAGAGGCAATTAAACATTTTGGGAAGTCAATGAAAGACGCGTGGACAGCCTGCAATATAACTCACTCCATGGTAAAGTGATGTCTTCTTTTTTTACTTAAGTGTGATCCTCTTTTCTTTTATAACTTACTATGCATTCTTATGTCTGTGAAAACAGCATATCATCTACAACCACCTTCCCTATTTTGTCAAAAAGTATGGATGCCCAGCAATTTGGTCTACCCAAGGCATGGAGAAGTCTCACTACATGGCACGTAATGCATTTTTCAGACACACACAACACTATGGAGTCAAAAGGCAAATAGTCTGAAGGAAGTCTTCCAATGGTTTTACCGAGGCATTCTACAAAGGCTGCATGCTAAAAGAAAAGTTGCTAGTTCCAAAGTCAAGCTTGCTTTTATTCTAGCCCAAAAGCAAAGACGAAGACAAACTTTGGACAATTCAATGGCAGCAGAGAGACATAGACAATTCGAAGATATTTAGAAACCATAAATGGACAAGTAAACATGAATAGCAGTTTGTAACTTATTGGTGTTATGTCCACATGTTTTCAAACTCAATCAATAGATTTTTATTCTGTGGAACAAGTGACTCTTGGTGTTATGCCTATATGTTTTGAGACTCCATCAAAAGTATTTCTTTTGTGAAACATGTGATCTATATTAACAAGCATCAATACATCCATATATTAACACACAAAAAATTCAATCAATACTACTTAATTATGCTAGACACACTGTTGATCCTTACCAATAAAGTACTGAGTGTCAAACGCTTTTAGAAGCTACTGAGTGTGGGAAGAGTACTGAAGTGTCGTACGGTGATGGGACAAATGCAAAAGGGAACTGATCGTCCGTACGGACAAGGAACTGATGAGGATCAAAGACTTTGTACAAATTAGTTTAACTTCAACATAATGTTTGTGCTATATTTGATGACTAAATCCTATTACTCCCAACGCCTGCGAGTCGGAACTCTCTTTTTGAACTTGATTGGACTCTTTTTCTTCCTTATTGGCTTGATGTCGACTTTCTGTTTATCAATGCTTGTCTCTGTTGCTTGTCTGAGAGGGGTATCCTTGTCTTCAGCTATCTCCACGTGTTCTTCTTCTTGGATTGTGTGGCCTGATGCAATCATGGGTGGCTCTCGAAACCTTATGAGCTTGTGTTTTCCATAGCCCTCTAGACATTTGGGCTCCTTAACACCACATGCTAATGCATAAGAAGTGTAAGACAAAAAGTAAGAGGCCCTAGAGGCCTGCTTATTCACATAATCCCCAAATATATCTATGGCGGACAACCTCTCTATTAAAATGATCTTTTCCTTTTGCCATGGAAGATCATGTCCCCCTAAAACCCTAGACAAACATTTAAAGAAGTAAACAATGGCTTCTCCATTGTTTCTCAACTGCCTATGGTAAATCAAGATCTTAGCACTGCCTAGATCATGAATATAATGAACTAGGCTTGATATTTTGCCAAACCCAGCCGGCCTGCTTCCACTTGTTCTCTGGAGGAATGTGTCATCCTCAATTTGTAGCTGCCATGTATCAAAAGATTGGAGTGAGACAATTGAATACATAACTACAAAACATTTAAACATAAGATAAAGTATTTGATTTGAAGTAATAATATCATACCTTCTCATTTTCATCAGCAACAAGAAGTTCATCTTTCCAAAGATTTATTCCTCTCCCCTCCAGTCCAGCCTCTTCTTTAAGTTTTTCCTTATGAAGTGCTGAGAGATTCATAGCTTCCTGGGTGAGCTAGAAGGCAGCTTCATCTGGCTCTTGGAAATTTTTAGCCTCTTTGAAACAAATAGTAAGGGCCTCTGCAGGATCAAAAGTTGTTTCCAAAGCTAGCAGTGAATGGTCATCCTCTATGCCAACCTCCTTGTCAAGCCTTGGAGCATTTGGAAAATGTAAAGCACTCTAATCGCATTTTGTTGCAGAATTCTGTGTCCTACTGATATCCATCTCTAATCAAATCCTAGGGTGATCTACCAGGTTCCTAGGCACTGAGATTCAAGACTTCTATAGATGGAAGAAATATATATCAGAAAACATTGGAAAGGGTATAGATCTCTGACCTTTCTTTTCCTCTTCCATACTGTTGGAGTAGCCCTGGAGATTCTCCTGCTCTCTTCCAAACTTGAGCTGCAGCACTGGTAACCTGGAGATCTGGCAATGGTAGTAGTCTTCAGACAGGTTGCAGAGTGGATGGAGTGTGTTGGGTAGGAAGTGATCAGAGTGGGAAAGAAAAGGATGATGGGAGGGGGCTGGCAGGGATGGAAGACGGGGAGGGAAAAGTATTAATGGACCTAATAATGAAATCATGATTGGCACAATTTCCAAGGTAAAAAGTGACTTTAACACAATTTCCAAAAGATGTGGGTGGGACCCACACGTGTTAAAAAATGACTATATTTCACACGTGTGGTATTTAATAGCTCCTTTATTTGTATTTTGCAATAATCTACTCTCCTAACTCAGTTCTCTTGCATCTCTACCTCCCTACTCTACACCATCAGCATCCAGACCAGCAGCAGCAGAGGTTCTCATCCCCAGCACAGGATACTCATCATCAGCACAACACACCTGCAGATAGCTTCCAGGTCAGTAAGACAATCTATTTCCTTCTCTTCTTGTTTAATAGTATATTAGGGTAAGGTACTGATTGATGTGATGTGGGTTAGATATTATGATAAATATTATATGTATTTCTTAGATTTTTTCCACTGCATGTAGAAGCTTGGGCCTGTTGAGTGAGAGCTTGATCACTTCTTGATGTCTATAGGCTCAATCCATGTTGCACCAAGCTGTATACACACTGAAATGACTAAAGGCATGTTCAATTATGCTGCCTCAAGAATTTGCAGTAAAACGCGAGGAGAGGGCTTTAGAAATCTCAAACAGCCCAAATCGCATTTTGTTGCAAATTTGAAAATGCTTCTTCATCCACCCCTTTCATTGTGATTTTGTAACTTTCTAGGCTATTCAAGGCTGTATACTTCTTGCATAAACCCAATACATATTGTTTATAGCTAAAAACACAGAGAATTAACTGTAGGGATGCAATAGCATGTTGTTTCAGGTATTTGCAGAAAAACGCGATGATGAGCTGTTAGAAATTTCAAATTATCATAATCGCGTTTTGTTACAAATTGTTCAATTTTGCTTTATCCAATTTGTCATTACCTTCTTTTATCATTCCATGTTCTCCATGGTTGTAATCTTTTTCCATTGCTTTGTATGCAGCTTTTCAAAGTGATGGCAAGAACCAAGGCAACTGCAAGGAGGTCTGGCAAGGGGCTAGGGCTTGCAGCAGCAGCAGCTGGGGCTGATATCAAGGAATCTAGGGAAGAGTTGCACATGGCAAGAAGGGGAAGCCAATGAGCATGCTGCAGCAAAAGTCCAAGAGGTTAAAACATTCTGCAGGTGTGCTAAAGGAGATCAGGAAACAACAAAAAGCTATAGGCTTTGCAATCCCCAAGGCACCTTTTCAGAGGCTAGTGAGAGAAATTTGTGATAGCTGGCACCTTGGTTTCAGGTGGAACAGGACTGCCATTCTTTCCTTACAGGAAATGGCAGAGGATTACTTGGAGAAGTACTTTGAAGATGCAATACTTGTAGCAGCCCATGCTCACAGGGTAACTCTGATGGCCAAGGACTTCAACACATTGTCCAGAGTGAGGTGGAGGTATGACAAGCTGGTCCATCCTGTGGAATGGCAGGACATAAAAATGAGAGACATATTATTAATTCCACCTACAAGGAAATTGAAGGCAGACAAGGTGAAGGTTGTTGAAGTGACCCACTCAATGAGCACCAGCAGAGGGAAAGCTGCTTATGAGGAGTCACTGAAGCAGTAAATAGAAGAATCTAAATCTGCTATAGATGTGGAGACTGTACAGATGGAGCTAGAGATACAGAGAAGGTTGTAGGAGCTGGCCCTAACATAGTTGTCCATATTGAAGATGATTTTTCAGAGAATAATTTTGACTTGACAAAAGCATGCTTGGCAGCATTGGCTCATAAGAATGAGTATTGCTCAGATACTATCATTCTTGCAATGCTCTAGTAAGTGTCTTTTATTTTACATTTGTTTGCAAAACAATCCTTATTGTACCTCCTCCCTTACACCTTACCTTAATTATTGTTTTGTCCAATGTAGCATGATGAGAAGCTGGCTGAACCATGCTGTACAGTGTATAGTTTATATTATTGATCCTGCAATTTCCTTCAAGTTAAGAGATCCAAAGGAAACTCCCATGGATATTTCCAATTGGTTCAGACACTGTGATTTTGATCATGTTGATATTTTGCTACTTCCATACCATAACAAGTATGTGTGTGGCTGCTTCTTTTGGGATTTTTCTTCAAGATTGAGTACTCTTGTAGCCTTTGATTTCTTAATGCTTTTTTCCTTATGCAGTGACCATTGGAGCTTTGCTTCTATTGACATCCCAGCAGAAGCAATGCTTTTTATTCAACTCTCTTAGAAACACACACAGAGAGGTGAAATTGTAAGTGGTTTGTGTGCTAATTTTAACTTTAAACTTCATTATTTGGATTTAATGCACACTAACTGAATTATATGTATTGCAGTTATATTAGAAGACTTCTAGATGCATTGGATTAGTGTCCTCCTAATGTCAATCTTTTGGATTCAATAGAGCCAATAGATTTAGAGGTAGAAAGTTGTTCCCTCTACTGATGTCTATTTCATGCTATGCCTTTGAACTTATTGACTAATTTTATTTTGTTCAAACATTAACAGTTTCTAACATATCTTTCCAACTATCCAGACACCACAACAAGATGATTCAAGTAGCTGTGGTTGGAGAGTGCTGATTAGTGCCAAATATATACTTTCAAGCTATTTTGAGATAGGACAGCCAGAGCTTGTAAGAAAAAATAATTTTCATTTAGCTTCCAAAAATTTGATATTGGTACAAAGTGTTCTAAATCATCATATCTCATTGCAGATGAGAGAAGATAGCTTCAACTCGAACTATCTTCTCTCATTGCAGATGAGAGAAGATAGCTTCAACTCGAACTATGTGTACAGTTTCAGAGCTGATATAATTTGGAAGTTTTTGAAGTATGCCTCTCCCAAACCTATTGTACCAACTACTGTCGAGTTGGGTGAGAGCTCTAAAGTCCGAGAAGGTGTCATACACCTTGATGACACAGATGATGCAGATGTGGTGCCACAGATGATGCGGATGTGGTGCCACAGGAACAAGGACCTAGTGCGCTGATGAGGAGAAGCCACAAGAACAAGGACCTGCTGCTGCTGATGTTATTGAGGAGATGATGGAGCAGCAGCAAACAGATGCTCCAGGGGCAGTAGAGGAGACAATGGAGTAGCACCAAGAGACTGTACACGACAGGATGGAGCAGCAAAAAATAGATTCTCCAAATAAAGATGATACGGTGAGCTTGGACCATGTAGAGTAGCCTCTAGATCAGCCTGTAGATAAATAGAAAATTGTTGTCAAGAATATGTTCTACATATATAATTAAACACTTCTGTACAGAATTTTACATTATTGAATATAATACCTTTGTTTATGGAGTCTGTGTTATCTCAATTTTTAAATTTTCAATGTCTTTGCATTTTATTGAACTCTCTCTTCTTTTGAGCACCTGCAAAAAAGCAATATGAAACAATAGGGTAAAGTAAACTAATAGCAGTGTTTAATGAGACTAGGATAAGTCACATGGTATACCTTCTTATTGTTGTAGATAAATAAAAAGTCCTTTGAAATAGAACCTTCTGTCTCAAATAGAATGTCATTGCGCAATTGAGCTAGGGAGCAACATTGTCTTAATGAGATATTGACTAGCACATCACCATTCTCAACAACATCAATATCAAGAAGTTTATTTTCTGCACCAAAAGAATCTTCATCTTGATCCATTGGGACTAGTTTTGTACCTAGCATTCGACTGCGCTTATAATAAAAAGAAAAAATGAAATTTTGTGATGCAACCATGTACTTCAGTTGCGTAGAAGGTTGGACAACCTCACAAAACACTGAACTACATGTCTTCTTATCCCAACCTTTATCCAAAAATTGTGGCATGCATGCCAGACTTGTTGCTTTAAGTGTGAACATTGTTTTTGAAACCTTCACTGGAAAGGTATTAAACAAGTCTACAAAAACTGTGAGAGGCATGCATAAAGAAATTTTTATTATCCTTGTGGCAATATTGGGCCTCAGAGCTTTCTGTACTTCTTTGAAAAGCTTGGCTCTATATGCCTCTGTAACACTAAAATGTGGGAGAGGCCAATCCACTGAATTCCATGCCGGAAGGTCTTGTTTTCTTAACACACCATGTGTGTTTGCATTGTCCACCAGGCAACTGATAAAAATGATCATTAAAAAATATACCGGATTGAGCTAGCTCTATTGCACATCGACCTTGGTATTGTTGTTCTCCTATCGATCCATGCAAAACATCTATAAATCCCAGAATGCAATCGATGTTTTGCCATGTCTCATACGATGAAGGGTATAAATCTGAAATAAAATAACACAAGAATATCAATAAGCAAAGAAAGAAAGCTTTGTCTTAAAAATCCATGCACCTCATAAAGAACAAAACCACAGTAGAAAAATATACAATTAGGCCTGTGTTGCGGAAGATCATTTGGATAGTCTCGCAAGACAAGTTCTTTATGCATGTACACATGCTGAATCAAAACTTCTTTCACCGATATCTTCCCTCTGGTGATTTTAAAATCTCGTACTCTTCCCTTCCATGATGCCAAGAAAATGTTTTTTGTCTGGGGTCTCTTTCTTTTACTAGGTTGCATGAGCACCCATTCTCCTTTCGAAAACAGTAAACCTTTCCCAAGTTCCTTCCGTTTTGACTATACTTGAATTCTCTACCGAAGAAATAGAAGAAGCAGGTCGACGGGGTAAGGATGTGTGGTATAATTCTGCCTTCATAGCATCATCCACAGAGCGTCTTCCACAAGAACGACCATAGTTTTTATTCACCATGGAGACCTTGTGAATCTGTAACCACAGCAAAGTAATGTAAACAAGATAACAAAGTGAAGTTTCAAGAAAGAGAAAGTGGGCAGACAGATAGTTGACAAGAAACATCTTACTCTAAGCCAAACAGGATCAAGGGAGCAGTTTTGGAAAAGAAGAGGTTGCTGCACAATGAGGCAGTGGTGTAGAATGGTAGACCTTTCGAAGGAAATGCACCACAACATTTCAAAGTTCAAAGGAAGGTGGAAGTGGGAAGGCCCTTGTCAGAGAAAATGTCAGACTAGATTCTATCTTCATGTCCAAAGATCTTGTGAGAATAAAAAACCAATCTCCACATTAATGTAGCACGCTTGTACCTACATAAAATATTGTTTCTTTTATCTATTTTCTTTTATTTTTGTGAATTTCCAACGTTACGTTGGCCCTCTGTTCATTGGTTGAGAGCTTATTTTTCCAAACCGTAAAAGGCTCCAAAATGAGCTCCCTTTTTTCCTAATGAAATGTAAATGTATATGTATATGTAAACCTTCCTACCTATACAAATACATACCTATACATACATATAAATATATATAAACTATCCATATGCATATACATATTAGATATACATATACATACATATATATACATATATAAATACATATGTAAACATATATGTACATATACATATGCATACATAAATACATACCTACATACATACACTAAATTATATACTAAATTTCTACATACATACAAAGTTCATGTCACATTTAAGATTTGGCATGTTAGATTTTAAAGAAACATTGTTAAGTTTTGAAGTTTATTTTGGGATTTTTACGGATGGGTGTCCCTCATGGAATCAAGTTTCTTCATCATTGATACGTGCCACACTCAGTTTTGTTGGTTTGTTTGTGGTGTGGCTAATGAGGGTTGGTTTGTGTGTTTGAGTCTAATGGATCAACTTCCTAAAATATATTCCATGGGAAAGAAAGTTGGATTGGTCATGCATCGAACAATGTCTGTTCATGTGGATTCAAGTTATTTGTATGAGAATGGAGAACGGGTAAGTCATAATCTCTCAAATATTTCCTTTATGTATACATGTATGGATATCCAAACATAATGTTTTCTCGTTATGGTAGGTGGATACATTGGCACTTAGTATGTTCTATCGAGTAGATTGCCATGTCCCTATTATTGATCGCGCGGCTGGGCAAAATGTTTCAAAGAAGTTATTCAATGCTCAACAAAATTTCATTTTTGATAAGAATAAGAAGCATCCATTCCAACGCACGATGGTCTTGGAGCGCTACATTCGAGGTGGTGCAGAAAGATCTCCTATGTTCTTTAGGTGAGACAATTTTTATTCTGTTCATTTTCATAGCTACTTTTTCAAAATACTTAGATGCACGTTTATGATTGCATTTCATTGTAGGTGGCTAGTGGAGACCTTCTCAAGTGAAGGAGATGGTGTCTTGGACATTTTTGCGGGATGTGGAGGCTTGGGACGTGCATGCCAAGAGTTAAAAAGGCACTATATGGGAATAGAGAATGACATGGAGGTAGCCAAAGCATGTCTGGGAGATTTCTCATTAGAGGATAGGTCGGGATGACACGTAGAAGAATGCTATAGTTTGTGGATCAAAAGATTTTGTAATCAAGATTGTCATGGTTTGGAACTTTAAAGATCGATATATACATTTTTGATCTTTGAAAGATTGTGTTTTATATTTAAGAAAGTATGTATGTATGTATATAGGTTAGTGCGTAGGTAGCTCTTGTATGTATGTATATGTATATATGTTAGTGCGTATGTAGCTCTTGTATGTATGTATATGTATATGTACGAGGTGTATGAATTTAGGTAGATATATGTATATATAAAATTATATCAATAAGTATGATGTGGATTAAAAGACTTTGTAATCGAGATTTTCATGGTTTGGAACTTTAAAGATCAGTATATACACTTTTTATCTTTAAAGGATTGTTTTTTATATTTAAATAAGTAAGAAAGTATGTATGTATGTATGTATGTATATATGTTAGTATGTAGGTAGCTCTTGCATGTATGTATGTATATGTATATGTATGAGGTGCATGAATTTAGATAGGTATATGTATATATGTAATTATATCAATAAGTATGATGTGGATCAAAAAACTTTGTAATTAATATTTTTATGGACTAGATCTTTAAAAGACTGAAATTTATATTGTTGATCTTTCAAAGCTTGTTATTTATATGTAAGTTCTTGGTCCTTTACAAAGCTCATAGTAAGTTCTTAGTCCTTTGTAAAGCTCGGACTACTTGTTCATT
This sequence comes from Cibotium barometz, assembly GCF_041138505.1. Taxonomy (NCBI): domain Eukaryota; kingdom Viridiplantae; phylum Streptophyta; class Polypodiopsida; order Cyatheales; family Cibotiaceae; genus Cibotium; species Cibotium barometz. The sequence goes on along the minus strand of NC_141070.1, from coordinate 31,604,668 downwards.
GCTCCAAAAAGCTCGCAAAAAAAAATCCCCCATCTTGTTGAGGTCACGGTAGTCTACGCACATTTGGAACAAACCATCTTTCTTCTTTGCCAAAAGTACAAGAGATGCAAATGGTGATTGACTTGGTTCAATCCATCCCCTATCCACAAGTTCCTTCACTTGCTTTTCCACTCCATCTCTTTCCACCTTTGATGAGAGCCTATATGGTGGCTTATTAATCGGCTTGGCATTTGGTTTAAGCACTATAGGATGATCCATTTCTCTCCTAGGTAGTAGACTCTTAGGCATTTGAAACACATTCATGAACTCTTCTAAGAGTCTTGTGATGCCTTCATTTGAAACTTCCTTTTCTTCCACATTGTCCTTCTCTTAGCAAAGCTATAATACATGCACACACCCCATTTTCTTGAGCTCTTTCTTAAGCTTAGTGGTATTGATCAAAGAGACCTTTGAGAAACAAGAACCATGCAATACAACCTCTTGATCCCTATACACAAAGCTCATGAATCCATGCTATACTATTCATTAAGAAGGTCCCAACTATGGATAACCAATTACATCCAAAGCTATAATACATGCACACACCCCATTTTCTTGAGCTCTTTCTTAAGCTTAGTGGTATTGATCAAAGAGACCTTTGAGAAACAAGAACCATGCAATACAACCTCTTGATCCCTATACACAAAGCTCATGAATCCATGCTATACTATTCATTAAGAAGGTCCCAACTATGGATAACCAATTACATCCAAGGACAATGTCAATCGGAACCATGTCCAATGCAAGCAAATCCATATGGCATGTGTACTCATTAGGAAGCATGACTTTTGCATCCTTGCACATCATTGTATAATCCATCATTGATCCATTAGCCACTTGTTCCATTTGCAACTTTGACAAGGCTTTGGGATGCAATTTTAGATTTACCAATGAACTCTTGTTCACAAAGATATTTTCTACTACTATCCACAAGCACAAGAGAAACTCTTCCATTTCTCATAGCCTTAATCCTCAAAGTATTGGCACCCTTTCACCTTGCATAAGCATCATAAGAAAGAGTGTGCACTTTGCATCATGCCCTATTGCTTCCATAACACGCATGGTTGTAGGATATCCATCTCATAGTTATCTTCATTTGATCCACCCAGATCAAAACAAAACTCACCATCGGGTTCATGACCCTCGTCATCACACCCAAGAAGTCAATGCATTTATAAAATTTCTCCATTTCATCCTCGTGCTCATCCACTACCACTTCGGAAGGCACCTGAAGAGTGGTTCTCTCTACCGTGCAATATAGTGCTCATAGAGTACTACTGATCAACAAATGTGTTAAGAAACACAATGTCAATCCAAGGGCTCGACCCGATTAGTGCATGAAGGCTTATCCCTTGAGGGAGAGCTCACATACACAAACCACCACTTGACGATTCAACCATTCAAACACCTCAATCAATCTCTCAATCCCTTAACCCCACTACACTAATCAAGAGAACAAGCAATGCATGGCAATCTCATAATCCCATTCAAACATTGATTAAATCTTAGCTTTCCCTAATGCAAGCAACCCCATAAGCGTGCATCTACTAACCCACAAGCTTAAACAATCTCATAGAGAGAGTCTATCCATGAATAACTCATTGCCAATGAAGTGGGCAAGAGCTTGCATCAATGGAGACTACACTCACACACACTACAAGCATGCATACACAAGAGAAAGAAAGAAGCATTCAACTAATCATAGATTAATCTACTTCAATTATGCTAAAAGAGATTAAGAGAAAGAAGTGGAGCTTTACTCATTGATTAATGGAGCTTGATACTCATTAGAGTACAATAGAGAGAGTTAGAGAGTTGCCATAGCTTGAGAGCTCAAGAGCTTCACTCAATAGCTTATGAGAATGGCCAAAAACATCCTCTTTCTTTAGCTAACATCTCTTTTATAGAGATGTCCACTAACCCTAGGCCTCTTTCACACATGGGCGGATAACCCCATAAGTGAGCCTTGCTTAATACACTTAGAACTCTCATTTAGAACCCACATTGGCCTAAAATGATTTACATTGCACTTCGGCACAAAAATATGGAAAAATTATGTGCGTCTTTATGTTCCCATGGCTACAATCCCGCTCTCTCGCATTAATTGCTTCCGGCCTCCTTCCATAATCCATGTTCCCGTGAGTGTTCCCGTGGAACATTCCCCCCTTCCTAAATCGCGCACGTCCTCGGGCGCGGTAAACAAAAGCTGCAAAAAATAATGGAAGAGAAGTAAAGCCTTTTATTGAAAAAAAACCCAGCAATGATAATCTCACACGTGAGCATGCAAGTGAAAGGCCGATTAGAGTTTTAAAGAGTGCTAAAAGAAGCGAGTAAAGACTAGTCAAAGTGAGACTAAGTGGGATAGTGCTATGCAAAGGCAAGTGTGCTTGTACACCGTAGGTTATGACCGTAGTCCCAATGTCCTACAAGTGTTTAAGTTATTCCTAAGTGGCAACCCTACTCCTAAATATAAGCCATGGTGATTGGACCTTTCTTGCTTTTAAAAAAAAAATATTTATTTATTGTGTAAAGAGCAGAAGATTAAAGAGAATTATTATTTTTAGCTTGATAAAGAAGAAGGTTCCATCCCAATGAGACCCAAGCAATGGCCAAGAGACCTCCACCAAGAGAATCTAAAGTCCGCTAAGTATCTCAAGGGCGACAGACCTTTTTCTTTCTTTTTGACATAAGGAGTACCCCATGAAGATGAGGACATAAGGAGTACCCCATGAAGATGAGGACATCGGTCTCAAGGGCCCATAATGTACCCAAGAGTCCTACCTGCATCTATCAAGGCGATAGAGTCCTTGTAGGTCTTCTTCTTAATCTTTTAGATGTTAGTGTTCACCCCATGGAAACCAAGGCATCGGCCCCAAGGTGCTAAAACAACCCAAGGTCCCACCAAGCATTCCACATGGCCGTAGACACGTCATGTCTCAAGTCACTTCTATATATTTTTTAGGGCATGTGTTTCGTAAATTTTTGTTTATCATAGCACCTAGCCCATACCTAAGAGGTAGCTACCACTAGGGATAACTAATATACTTCTAGAGCATAAGAACTTGGCATACTCCGTTGGTATATGTCTTACACCGTCTTCAAATAGAAATACCTTCTACTAAGTTCTCTAAGAATCTAGAAATCACTCCACCACATATACGAACAACTAATTTAAAACTTAAACTAGCCAACTGTTTATGAGCATGCAAAAAATATATGCAAAAGTGAAAAGCACATAAAGAACAAAAGATTATGATTTGAATACACCTGTTGTAGTGCTCGTTGATGTGGCACGTTTGTCTTGATGCATTGCTGATGTGCAGATTGCTTCTCTTTGCTCTTTGTAGGCATTGCATATCTCCCCCCTTCCTAATTTGTGTGCACGGTAGGTGGACTATTGGAGCGTGTTTGTATGCTCTTGTTTAGCCGAGATCTCTGCAAAATGTCTTATTAACAAACAAGAAAAGAAAAGAATAAAATTTGTTATTGGTGCCAATCAGAAAAGTGCCCTGGCTTGTTGATCTTATTGTGGAGATGATGAGCTTATCCTTGCATTGGCGGGTAGTGGATCCATGTCCACTTTTGCTGGAAAGATTGTATCAATCACTTCAGGATGCAAGGACAACCCTGTACAAAAGCCAGCCTCTGGAGAAGGTGGTAGAGGAAGGAGTGCTTCCTTGCTAAAATATGGCATTGGTTCTATGGGAAGGTTAAGTAGACAATGCCGATTTTGGAATTGCTCAATATAGGTGCTCATAGTGATCCAAAATTGACATGTTAAGGCTGGGGGAAGAAGGGCTTGCAAGATAGGTGGTTGCAAGTCGTTTATGCATGTATCCCTCCATTGTTGTGCTTGAACCTCCTCAGGTAATCTACATTGATTTGGTCCTTGGTCTGGTACTCTCACATCAAGAAGGTTATGGCGTTGGGGTGTTATTCCCACAATTTGTTTCATTAAGCCCGTGCCATATCGTCGAAAGTAAGAGCAGTGGAAATGGATGATGCTGTTGATAGAATAAAGTGACAAAGTGATGCCCACAGCAAATTTCACCTAAGGGAGCATAAAAGTACCTAGAATGAGTTTGAAAAGGAGCACTATAACCCCCGCAATGTTCAGGTTGAGTACTATCAGGGTCAATGCATGGTGGACATGTATCTCACCAAGTATCCATCACGAGGTATCTGGGCATAGAACAATGAAATTTAGAAACTTCAAACTTTATACACTCATATCCATCATTACAATCCCTATCAAAAACAATGTAGATAAGATCATCTCAAAAAGAACACAATCCTGTAAAGGCAGAAGGAACCACATTAGTAAAAGTGAGACTATTCAAACACTGATCTACCAAAGAGCTTCAATTGTAGTGTTAATGCCTTACCTTTGGTTTTGGGTATGTCCTTCTTAAGAGGTGGGAAGGATAGCAATTGTCGAGGAATTTGAGCAAGATAAGAGGATTTAGGCAGTGAAGTGCTAGAATCTATGCTCAAAGGAGACTCATATAAAGTTGGATTCGTCTTAGGTACACAAGTTGATGGTGGAAGTGTGTAAGGAGAAGTTGGGACAACTGGTGATTCAATACATGTTTGGGGAAGGTCAACACAAGGAGATTTGTAGGTGCTATCACAACCACCTATCCTATCTTGAAGAGGTTGTGTTGATTTCCTTTGCACCCACCACTGATATGAAAAACCAAGAGTGGCTTTGGGAATCTTATTGATACACTCTTCTGGCTCTAGCAAATCATGGCATTTGGAAAGCCAAAGTGCGGTTGCACCCTTATAATAGCCTTGTGCTTTAAGAACATGCTTTGGGACCCAATGAGTAACAATCTAAGGCTTAGGCTTGGAAAAGATATGCTTTTTAGGAGGTTTAGCAACAACTAGGCTAGATGGTACAAGTTTGTACGCATCTTTGGGTAGCCAAATTGACAATTCCTTCTTGCCTAGCCTTCTTTGAGTAGTGACTAGAGTAGTTGGAACATGCCAGCCATGGCCCTCACTTGAGGACTCATCGATTATGCACATCATTTGTTTTGGAGCTTGAAGAGCAGATGTTGAAAGTGGGTTGTGTAAGGTAGAACTACCACCCTTTTGACATGATAAAACTCGTGGAGTAGCAGATCCCAAGATGCAATTTGAATCAATTTGCAGTTTGTATTGTCTATTCTTCCAATCTAATGAACAATTGGTAGCACTTAACCATGATCGACCACCAAGAACAACCTCTACCACTGCCTTGGACTTACTAGCCACATAAAAGGGAACTGACATCTGGTGATCCTAAATGGACATCATAATGACACATTTTCTCTCTATAGGGTTATCTTCACCTGAGAAGCTTCATAAGTCAATAGGAATGTGCACAAGTGTTGGTTGTTCCAAGGCTACCCATGTGTCAAATGAGAGAACATTATAATCTGCACTAGAGTCAATTAAGGTAGAAACAAAGTAGGTAGTCTCATGAAGATGAAGACACATGTGAATATTGAAAGGATCAACATATTGTTCAGTAGCCAATTGTAAGGTCAACACAGAAGCCTTACAACGCTCCTTGGCTTTTGCAACTCTAGCTTTAGCTTCTTCTTGAGCCTGACATTTAAGTAGGTCATGTGCTTCTTTCCGTGTGTGGGCAGCATGCATTTGTTGAAGCATGGCTTCAGTTAATGGTTCATTGTATTTCTTGAGACGATTTCCATTAATGAAGTTAGGCATTTGCTCACCTTCTAGTGTCTCTAAACACAGTGCACCACTAGGAGTAAGCTGATTAATCACAAACGGTCCTAGGCCACGTTTCTTGAGCTTTTGCTTATGCTTCTTAAGTGTGTACAAGAGCACAAGGTCCCCTTTTTTGAATCGGCCAATTGTTACATTTCGATCATACCATTGCTTTTGTCTCCTCTTCTCGGCATACATCCCCATTATCGCCAATAAGCGGGTCTCATCAAGCTTTTCCAATTCATCAATGCGTTGAGAAAGCTCATGAACCAGTCCAGTCCAATTGTTAGCAACTCGTAGAGTAGGTACAAGAAATTCAATGGGAAGAATTGCATCTAGCCCAAAAGCAAGCTCAAATGGGATTGTGCCCACACAGATGTTTTATAGGCTGTTCTATATGCCCAAAGAACTGAGTGTAACTTTTTCTCCCAATCAGTCCTATGTCCCTCATTAATCTTTGTGAGTGTTGTGCAGAGAATCTTGTTAGTACTCTCAACTTGACCATTGGTCTGGGGATGATAGGGTGCAGAATGCTTGTGAATTACTATAAATTCTTGAAGTAAAAACTCTATGACCTCATTCACAAAGTGCACACCTTGATCACTAACGATTTCAATAGGTAAGCCATAGCGTGTAAACACGTACTCATACAAGAACTTGGTTGTGGTTCTGGCATCATTTTTTACTGTAGTCTTTGCCTCTACCCATTTGGTCAAATAGTCAGTTGCGACTATAATATATTCGGCATGTGTGTGACGAGCTGGAGGTTTAATGGGACCGACAAAATCAATACCCCATTTGGCAAAAGCACGTGTGCTTAACATAGGCCGCAATGGCATATTGTCCTTTGTGATGGGAGGTTTGGTCCTTTGACAATCGTCACAATGTTTTACATATTCTTCAGCATCCATTTGTAAGGTTGGCCACCAAAGCCCAGACCACCTAATCAACTTACTGTGGTATTGCCTGAAAAGTTCCCACCCCCAACACTTGCATGTGCATGAGTCAAGATTTTCAAAGTAGTCAGCTTCACATACACACATGTGCAAGTTGCCATCCTTGCCCCTCTTGTAGAGTTGGCCCTCTATCAGCATATAGTTGGCCGCTTCAACTTCAATAGCATGCTTTCGATATTTAGGAATTGTTCGATGAGTATGACCATGTTGAAGATAGTCCACAATATACTTACTCCAACTTGGTGTAGTTGAAATTTGGAATAATGTGACATTATGAATTGGTTGTTGAATTTGACACAAAGCATAGTTAAGAACAAATTTTTCAGTATCCGCATGCATGGTAGGCCACCATTGCCCATCCTGAGTTATACGTCGCACACAAGTAGTAGAGCTGATGCATGGATTCCACCAATACCCTCATGTGCCCATTCCAAGATCTCCTCATATTGGTCAGGGTGGTTAGGTATAAGCCGCAACACTCCATCATTACCCTGACAATATAATCTCCTTGAGATTAACTTGAATGGTCGCCATAGGTCCACATTAGGACCCGCTAGTTGTATCTGCCTACTTGTCAAAATTTCTAAGATGGGTTCAGACCATTTAGGAGCTGTCTCTACAAGGAAAAGTGTTGAATCTAACATATCATCATCCACACCCACAGGAGCTTCCCCAGAGGTGATTCGAGACAAATGATCTGCCCTAAGATGAGTTGTTCCTTTTCGGACTGCCACTTCAAAATCAAACTCAAGAAGGATGACAAACCACCTCACAATCCTTCCAGTTGCACAAGGCTTATTCACCAAATATAGCAGTGCTTTTGTTGATGGTCCACAAAAAATATAAATTTGTTTGCCAAAAGGTAATGGTGAAACTTTTTCACTGCATATATCATGGAAAAACCTTCTCTTTCTGTTGTGGTATAATTCTTCTTAGCATTGTTCAACTGTCGACTAGCATATGAGATTATCTTCTCCCGATTGAGCCAAAATACATCCAATTGCAAAGTTTGAAGCATCAATATGGACACGAAAGATTTGGTTCCAATCTGGTGCCCGTAAGATGGGTGCAGACACTAATGCTTGCTTCAACTTTTCAAAGGATTCCTCACACTCATCAGTCCAATTAAACTCTACAAGAAGAGCATATAATGGTCTGGCTAGGACAGCGTACATATAGATGAATCGATGATAATAGCCACAATGTCCCATGAATATTTGTACCCCTTTAGGGTTGATAGGCCGAGGTAATGAGACAATGACATCAATTTTATCCATATTTGTTGAAATACCATTGCGAGAAACAATATGGCCCAAAATCTTCCCTTGTCTTACCATGAATTTGCACTTGTCAGGATTCAAGCATATACGATGAACTTGACACTTTTGAAACACAAGTCTGAGGTGTTCTATATGATCATCACGCTCTTGTGAGTGAACACATCAATCATCCATGAAGATCTCAAGAAATAGCCTAAGGTACTCCTTGAATACATGACTCATTAATCGCTGAAAGGTTGCACGTGCATTTGTTAGACCAAATGGCATAACACGATAGGCAAAGATGCATCTTCAGTAGCAAAGGCTATCTTGTGTAAATCTTTCGGATCAATTGACACTTGATTGTAACCGGAGAATCCATCCAAGAAACTATATGCCTTTTTCCCTGCAACATGTTCCAAAACATGATCCGTGATTGGAAGTGGGTAATGATCACGTACAATAGCTGCATTTACCTTCTTGCGGTTTACACATACTCAAAGTTTTCCATTTTTCTTGGGCACCACTATAATAGGGGAGACCCATTCAGTGTGTTCAATCTCATAGATAAATTTTACCTCTAAGAGTTTGTCTATTTCTTCTTTTATCTTTCGTGCAAAATTCTCATTGTAAGTATAAGGACGTTGCTTGGAAGGCTTTGCATCCTCTCGCAATGGAATTGTATGCTGACATATGCTTGGATCAACTCCTTTGAGGTCTTTATAACTCCAAGCAAAAACATCGTGATACTCCTTTATTGTTTGAATTAATAACTTCTCCTCATCTAAGGACAAGTCTGTGGCAATCTACACATAGCAAGGCTCTTCTCCTGGCTCAACGATATCAATTTTTTTTTGCATCTTCTGGACCATCATATGAAATCCCTAGCATGCTTGGCTTTTGTCGAATGGGCTGTTGAAGAACAATCTTCCAATCTTGAAGAGTGTACTGTGTGAAGTTGGGGGGAACATTGAGACCTTGTTCTTGTCCACTTGAGTCATCACTAATTGAAGACCATGCAATTTTGGGCTCTCTTTTGCAATCTTGCATCAGAGTTTTTCGTTCAACCTTTATCTTTGCACTTCCGACACTCTCTTTTGAATCTGTTTGAGACTTGAGTTTTTATTTTGGTCTCTTTGTTTTTTTGTGATTTTTGCTAACAGTTTTTAGCTTTTCTCCTGGTTGGAATCTATCTGATCGTTTTACTTGGTCTTTGATACTATCTTGTGCTTGGACATAGTATAGATATCCATTCTTTCTTGAGAAGTGAGGTGGTGGTCGAGAGTGTTCATTCTTAAACTCCTCGTTTTCTTTTTGTATTCTCTCACGTCGTTCCCTCTCATCTTGTTTACGGATTCTCTTATGGCTCTTACAACATTTACGTTTGGGTCGGCTTCGAGGGATCTCTATTTGAACCTCCCTTCCTCTCAAGAGTAGGCATGCCTTTCCTAACTCTTCCTCAGGGATTATCACATCATCATCAAAATCAGAGTCCCATCCATCTTCCTTATTTGGCATCATTAGCAGATTCAAGTGTTAAATCCTCCACTGAGACTTCCTCTACATGGAGTGCTGTGGATGCATCCCCATAGTACAAATCATCTAGAAGGTCACGTGGTTGTACCATTCGTATAGGAATAATGTCATATCCATCTGAGTCAAAAAGTTGAATTGGCTTAGGTAAAGCACATGTCGATAATGTTGCAAGGACATGACTCTATTCTAGGGGATCAATTAAGTGCTCAGGGAAGGGTTGTGGAATGTATACCTCATTTGATACACTTCGATTACCCTTAAGTCTCTAAGTGTTGAAATCCTTACATGAGGCTCCACACATCCATAGATCTTCTTGCCCATCTGATAATGTAACTCTTGAGCCCTCAGATGAAGCAGAATCAAACTCATCTATTGGAGACCGCGTTACATCACGATATGAGTGATTCTTTAGGTTGATCCTTGTGATGATAGAATCATGTCGGAGGTACAAATAATTTTATCCCCAATCTTGAATCATTTGAAATTGTCGCATGAATGGTCTACCCAATATCACTTCATAGTTTGGATGCTTTCCAAAATCCACTACTGCAAATGTGTGCTCATATTCAATCCCGCATGTGGTGACCAATATGTTCTCTAGCAGCCCAATGGGATGTTTTAAGCTTCCATCCGCTAGCTACAAGTGCATCCTTGTACTCTTAATAGCTGGTTTTCCCCACTTTTTCCAAATGGACCTTGTCACAATGCCCACTCCTGCACCATTATCAAGTATTGCAGTTGAAGCTACTTTTCGCACTTCTAATGGGAGGATAGCATTTCCCTGATCGTCCTCACAAAATTTTCCTACTTTGTTGATAGAAATTGGCATAACATGCTTTGTCTCAGGGTGTATAGTACATTGATGGTGACCCTTTTGTAGCAATACATGCTCTGACAAACATGTGGCAATATCATTCCACAACTCTGGTCGAAGCTTTATCAAATCAAGCAAAGGTAAGGTACAAGCCACTGGTGCTGACAAAATAGCTTGCACGATACCCATATCCATCTCCTTTGTCAACCTTCTATGCATGGAGGGTATCCTCAAGGTTTGAGAATAGTTCTCATATTCTCCCAAATAAGATGGTAAGGTTTTCATTGTATGCTTACTTCTAGGAGAAACAATTGTTTGAACTTCCTCCTGGATGCTTGGGCATCTAAAGTTGTTTTCTGTGCCCCTGGTAAAATCCACTTCAAAGAATGGAGGTGAAATAATAGAGGAAATATTCTCATTAACTTTCTCATGAACTGCTGCCCACATCTCATTTGCCATGTTCTCGTTAGCATCAATAACTTCATCATTGCATGGGAAGGCAAGACTAGGTGGTGGCAGAATGCCTTCTTTCAATGGGGTGTCAATTGGTGCAGGCTTCTCGCTATGAGCTTGTGAGATCAGCTCACTTTTCATTTCCCAACTTGATGACACTTCTGGTATGGTTTCTAATGTTGGCTTAAGAGAGGTGGGGCCTCGAGGGATAGGTGGAGGTGGGCCCTCAAGTATTGATTAAGCTTCCCTAATGAGTTGCTGATGTACAGCTAGATTGATCTTCTCCTCACGAGGGTTTGGGTATTCTTGAAGCTTCTTGTTGGGTAGCTCAGATAAAGCTGCAATGCGACTTCTATGAGCATCAATGATGGCATCTAGAGTCTCGTTCACCTTATCCACAAAAATAGAACCCCCTGAACGGTGTTGTAATAGCCTCATCTTGTTTAGCACTAGGCCCAGGTTGAGGTTGATGCTCCTCATGCACTTCTTGGGATGTAAAAGCTTGATCCTTCATGTTTTGTTTAGAGACTTCTTGAGAACTAGTGGATGCACTCTTAGTTTGCTTGTTGCGGTTTTTCCTCCTAATGGTCCTTTTTCTATTGGAATGTAGGGTCTTGTCTACTAGATTTGCCTTTGCATCCCTAGTTCGAGGTGTCTCATCAGACTGCATTTCGGCATTTCGTGTCTGTGATCTAGTCATGACTCTAAGTGGCACGACATCCTCATTCTCTGTGATGAAGGTGGCAATGGAACTGCCTCTACAAAAAGTTGAGTGAGACCTTTGGTTGAGAGGTGCCTTCCTCATGTGGTTTCAGCAAACAATCCTTTGGAAGGTGTTCTACACAACACCCTAGACAATATCTTTCATATGGTGGAAACTGTGGTACTGTTGTATTGGATCGAGCTGCTTGCCTTTGGCGATGTGGACAATCACAAGCCCAATGGGCTTCTCCGCACTCATAACAGGGGCCCATTAGTTTGGCTTCTACTTTCCTTTGCTGCCATTGACCTGAGGGGCGTGGAGTCCTTGGTTTGTAGCCGCCTAGCAACATCAAAGAATTTTGTTCCCCCGGGTTGAGGCTCAAGTGCTTGGCTTGGATTTGCAGGACTTTCAAAGAGATTTTCCTTGGATGAATATGATGCATATTTCTCCTCCACATAGCTTGAGTTTACCAAGTCTCTACACATATTTGAATTGTCGTAGTCAACAAACCTCACAAGAGCAGTCCCAGGAGCAGGAGGTTGAGCTCCAAGTACAGGTCATGCTTGCTCTTGTGCCATTGGTGGCTTATGTTCAAAATTAGTATACTGTTAATGCATTTGTGGAGCCACTGCACCCCTTTGCTGCTCACACTCTTGTCTCATTCTTGCAATGCGAGTACATTCCTATGTGGTGTGGGTATAATTCCAAGCACAGGCCTGGCACCACTTCTTTGTGGGTTGGTTTGTGACTAGAGGAGAAAAGGTATTATATTCTTCGGTTTTATGGTTACCGCCACATGCTCCACAAAAATGAGGACCTGTAGGTAGTATACTCCTCATTCGCTGTGCTCTTGTTGTGGCCGCATGGGTGGGCGATAGGTTTGTCCCAATCTCCTTAGTACTAGGTTAGCTATCTGGTCTGGATTTACTAGTGCGCTAGACCCTGAACTTTGGTCATCACCCCACTGATCTCTAGGTTGCACCTCAGGGCCAGTACCATCTTGGAATTTGAAGTTATCTGTGAAATCCATAGCATCATGGCAACACTCATTGAAATTTGTATGCTTCTTTGCATAGAGATGTGTGTGCAGTCTTGAATTTTTGAGTCCTTTTAAGAAGAGAGAAATTAATATACTCTGGGTGGGCTTCTCATCTTCTGGGCAACGATTAATGTACTGCTTCATCCTATTTACACAGTCTCAAACACTCTCAGTGTCGCCTTGCTTGAAAGAGTAGATGTTTGCTACTGTGTCATGCTGAATCCCCATCAAGAAAAAAGTAGCAATGAATCTCTCTTCCAAAACTCGTAAAGAAGATTTGTCTAAAGCCTCTAGTGCCTGAAACCAAGCAAGGGCCTTTCCCTCAAGAGTGAGCCCAAATCCCTCAAGAGTGAGCCCAAATCCTTCAATTTGCGTATGCTTGTCAGTCACTTGCTCAGCTCGAACTGCTTGCCTAAATGCTGCTACATGGTCATATGGATCTCCCGACCCTTCTTACTTCTTTACCAGTTTCTGAAGAGTTGATGGCCTTACTCGTCTTGAATACTCATCATCAGGCCTACGGCCTCTCTCTCAGTGGTTCCTCTCTTTGGTAAGATGGTCCATATGCATCCCAAATTGGTGTGGGTCTCCTATTACCTGCCTCACCAACCCTCTCCAAAGATACCCGTATTTCAGGAGGTGCATTTATGGGAGGCCGAGTTGGCTCCCCTACCCTGCGATTGTCATAGTGAGAGAAACGTTGTTGTGGTGTGATCTGTGGTCACACTTTTGGTGTAGGATAATATCTTGGTGCTAGAGTTGGGCTACTTGCAGTGGTCCACTTTGATGTTGAGGGTCCCTCTCTAGTGAACTCTCGTAGGGGAGGAGCAACAGTTTCTCCAAGAAAGGCTGTCTCTCCAGGTTTAGCTGTATTAGTTAACACTTCCATGAATAATGGTTGTCCTCTCCACGTGAGCTCACGAATCTCCTTCCAATCTAAGGTTCGGTATTCATTGGCCCATTTATCAACGATTCGGTTCTTGTCACTCCTGCAAGCTTCTCGACCTCGGGGGGGTCACTATATGTAAATCCTCTATATCACGTGCGTTCAAGGCCTATTTAAAAAGTCCCTTATCTGTGAATTTTTTAGTGAATATAATGTATCCTTTCCTATTCAAATCTGTAATTTTTTTTTGAAATACAATAAATAAATCCCCTTTGTAAATATATTTCTGTAAGTTTTAAATATTTAAAATGTCCTTTTGTTGAACCCACGTGATACTTATATATTTATACAAGTGACCCCCCCCGAGTTCTCGACTACCACCACAAGTGCTAGAGGAAGATCTAGCTCTGGCAATCTAGTTGTGGCATAATATCCTTCTAAAGAGTCCTTATAGACCTCTTGAAGTGGGTCATCCTGAAAGACCTTTGTCACTGGAATTTGTCGTACAAACTCCCATTGGTTCTCAGCCCCCTGATCCATTTTGCTCTTGCCTTTCCTATCCCTTTCCAAATTTAGATCTACAAAAAGTAAATCATCTATGAATGGCTTTGAGGACTGGGCATTGGATGGTCTAGGCATGTCCGGCTCAATGAGCCAATCATCTCTAGACTCCCTTGCTCCGGAAGGCTTTGATAAATCTAGGAACTCACTCTTAGAGAGCCCTCTTAATTTGTCTACATTCTCTGGATGATAGTAGGTGACTTCGTATAGCGAACACCATCTCCACCCATGTACATGTTACCCTGGTCATTGACTAGAGGTGCTCTATCAAGCTCTGAGAAAAACTGCAATCTTAACGAGATATCATTGTTGTGGATCCCTAAAGATCTCAGCTCCTTGAGCATTCGTGTAGACATATTGAAGTCTCACATTGAGTGGTGACCCCATGATGTCGGCTTCAAATGGATTAAAAGATCTTGTGGGTGTCCTATTTGGGGCTAAGGGATGACTATTTGACGGCCCTAGATTGTCCATAGACAATGAGCTAGTTGTCCTGGAAAGGGTATCAGATTGGGATTCGAAAAAGGTTTCAGCAATATCTGCCAAATTTTCTACCGATTGTGTCTCGCTTTCTTGCGTAGATACTCTAGAAGGTGCCTTAGACCCTATGGCCGTGTCTATGACGTCCCGACCGCAAGTGCATAAGGTCAAATTTTAAGGTTGGTTTTTTTTTAAATCTTTTTATTTATTTATTTTCTTTTCAAAAAAATCCAAAAATTTTCAAGTTGGCTCAAACTTTGCCAGAACCCATTTTGAACCCCCTCGAACACATTAGGCCAAAAAAATTAGCATATTTTTCAGGATAAAAAATTAGCATATTTTTCAGGATCAAAAATCGCCTAAAATTTACCAGTTTCCCATACTGAACTCACTATGGGAAAATGGTTCCGGGACCAAAATTTTGACGATGGGTGTTTTCTAACTCCTCTCGAAAAGTTAGAAAACCTCTCAATTTTTTGCGCCAAAAAATGAAAAATTTTCCAGACTCTTTTTTTTTGCACCCCTTTATCCGGTGTGGTGGCGATCTTTATGGTGCGGTGTGTGGGTCTCTCCGCGCGGTGCGCTGTTCACACACAGTCGCCTTCTTTTATTATTTTTTCTTTTTTGAAGTGCATGCTCAATGCGGGTGTAACTCTGAGATTTGCAGCAGCGAATTCAATGTGTGTGGCAGGGAACTCAATGAGTGTGCAGCTCTGAGATTTGTAGGGAATTCGAAATGTTCAATCTTCATGTGTGTGTAGAGATTTCAGTTTCTCTACAGGTGCAGGTTTAACAGAGAACTAAAATGCACAAAATTAAAGATGCAAAAAACTAGGCTAAGAACAGAAAATAAAACGAACATGCAGAAAATTGAAACTATAAAAATTAACCTCAGACAGCAAAAATTATCCTCAAACAGAATGACAAAAATGCAAATCAGGCCTCTCTCTTTCGCACACAAATTGAAATTGGCAGGTTTAGCACCTACCTCCAATCCTTCCCGTGTGTTGAATCCTAGTCCCCAAGCTACAACTCATCACTTGGATTACCCTATAAAGAGAATGTGGGGGAAAGGGAGAGCTTCAAACCCTAGTAGCAAGCAAACACACATAAGAGAGAGCAAGACACAAGAGAGAGATTAATAGCTGAATTTTCTTCTATCTTCTTCTTCTCTACTCAGCCAACCTAACATAAAGATAAGAGTACACACTATATGGGTTAGTACTCAACTACTACAATGGGGGTCAGTCCATAATATGAACCCGACTAAATGAGCTGACGCTATAATTATGCCAGTCTCTAGTAATCCAAAATGGCTATCACACAACCTGTCATCCCACTGGCCGCATATCACCCATAATCTCACCAACCATGCCAGTGGTGTAGATGTGGAAGCTATCACGCAGGCGGGTCATCAATGTCCACCGTAGCACTAGTTGAGCTCAATATCTCAACACTCCCCCTCGAGCTCAACTCCACACACTGCACTCCAAGTAAGCTCCTAAACCTATGAAGCTTCTCTCTGCCCAATGCCTTCATGAAGATGTCAGCCACTTGATCCGCTGTGCTGACATGTACCAAATCTACATCTCCTGCTAGAACCTTCTCCCTCACAAAGTGATAATGCACCTCAAAGTGCTTCATTCTAGCATGATATATTGGGTTATTGGCCAACTGTATGCTGCTCATGTTGTCATAATATATGACAATTGCCCTATCCACAAGCTCTCTCATGTCACCAAGTAGCTTCTGAAACCAAGCTACCTCACAAAGTTGCCATAGGAGCACCCCTATACTCTCTCTGTACTTGACAAGGTAACTGTTGGCTGCTTCTTACTACTCCAACTCACAACAATACTCCCAAATAAGAACATAAAACCACTAGTAGATCTTCCGTTTGCAATACAACCAGCCCAATCAGCATCTGTGTACCCAATTAGCATCTGTGTACCCATGCAACTGTATCTCTGTACTAGCCCCATAGAAAAGTCCATAATCAATTGTGGACTTTATGTACCTGAGGATCCGTCTAGCTGCATCCAAGTGTGGCTTACTAGGGACCTACATAAATTGACTCACAAGTCCAACATCATAGCTCAAGTCTGGCCTTGTAATGGTCATGTAGATCAAACTACCCACTATGCACAAGTATGTAGTGGGGTCCTCCAAATGCTGACCTGTATCTGCGGAAAGATTTGTGTTCTAATCCAATGGCACTGAAATAGGCTTACAACGTGGGCTCAACCTCCTGTGTTGCTTTTACCATGTAAGCATAATGATGGGCTGTATATCCATCATATCTCAACTTGTGAATAGGGTATCTAACCCTCGTAGACCTGCGTACACCTGGATCACTACCAAGTGTCCTCAAAACAACCCTGGTTCTCCTTACACTAGGAGTAACCACAGACGGAATGCCAAGCTCCTCATCAAGGCTCTACTTAGAGCCACTAGAGTCACCATCCACATATGAGTGACCTGCTGACAGATCAGGCACACAAAAGGTTGATCTACCTTTTCCTTTCCTTTTCGTGATACATGTGTAACCGCATCATTCCTCAACCTGCCTAACCATGGTGGGCTAACATTGGATTCACTGCTCGAGAACTCCCCAAGTCCACTCAGCACCTGTGAGACTGCTCTACATGTGGTGCAACATCGCACTTCTTACATCTGCATCTTCTGTTGCCTTCACTACTACTGGTGTATACCAGCTACTCATCTCATCGAAGACAACATCTCTTCTTACTTGCATCTCACGAGTGGTACGGTTATAGCATCTATAACCTTTTTGCTCCATAGCATAACCAATGAAGATGCATTTCTCTGCCTTTGGATCCAACTTTGTTCTCACTTCATCAGGAACATGTATATATGGAATACACCCAAACACTTTTAAGTGAGACGCATCCAGTCTTATGCTTGTAAACTTCTGTTCCACGAGTCATACCATAAACATCTGTAGCAGTGAGTGTCATTTCATAATGTACACATCAGTTGCTACTGCTTCTGCCTAAAAGTAATGTTGCATATTCTTTTCAGCCCCCACCATCATCAAGGCACGTGCCTCTTTTGCGAGTGCCACTTCTGCAATGTGCCTGTTTTTCCTTTCTGCAACATCATTATGTTGCGGAGTGTACCTACATATAAACTGCCTCTTGGTTCCCTGCTTTCTCAGGAAATCGTTGAACTCGTTGGATAAATATTCTCACCCATCATCTGATCTTAGGCATTTTATTTGCATGCCTTTTTCCTTCTTGACCAAGGCTTTAAATCTCTGAAAGTAAGCGAACACCTCACTTTTCTCCTTCATGAAATAAACCCACACTTTCCTAGTGTGGTCATCAAATGAATGTAACATAGTACGTGCAACCTGCAATTGTTGCTGTCTTGGTTGGTCCCCATACATCTAAATGTATGACATCCAATGGCCTTGCACTGACATGCTTTTCATGTTGGAAAGCATGTTTGACCTGCTTACCAAGTTGGCATGCTTCACACACCTTATGCATATACCGTCAACCTTAAACTTTGGTAAACCTCCAACAATATTTTAGGCGTGCATAGACTTCAGTTGTTTGTACATTCACATGACCAATGTGCTTGTGCCATATGTTAATATTTGCAATGACACATGTTCCATGCGTAAACATGGTTGCCTTTATCTCACGCATGTTCACATCCAAAGTAAACATCTTGCCATTTCTGTTACCCTTTGTAACCAAGCGACACTTTTTTTTGAAGTCTTCCACAAAACATCCTTGAGGATTAAACCTCACATGCAAACCCTACTCAACCATCTATCCAACAGAAACCAAGTTATTTGTAATTTTCAAAACATCAAGTACATCAGCCAAGAACTTCATTTTGCCATCCTGCATAGACAATGGCACTTTACCAACATGCGTAATGGGATGCGCAGTATCATCACCTGTTTCTACATAACCTAGTTTTTCCATTTTCTACATATCTCTCTAAACCACTCAGCATGAATGGTCATGTGGTTAGAGGCACTAGAATCCACATACCATATATCTTGAGATCCTGACACATCCCCTATTATGGAACTAAGCATGTGCTACATCACAAATAGCTTCTCACTTCTGTCATCCACCTCCATGTTTGCTAGATGATGCATAGTTACCTTGCTGCAACTTCCCACTTTTAATGTCATTCTACTTTTTATAGCAGTCCTTTTCCATGTGTCCTGGTTTGCCATAATAGTAATAGCACTCTATGCTATTTGCATTTTGATTTCTTTGCCAACCACCTCGGCCCTCTTTAGCTCCCCCTACCTCTAGATTGGCCTCTTCCACATGTGTATGATTGCTGCTGTGAATCATTGGACTGTTGTTGCCCATAATTTTGATTTCCTTGTCGGCCACCCACCACCTTGGCCTCTACCTTTGCCTCTACCCAAATTAGAGTAGAAGGCCTATTCCGATGTGTTCTTGCTTTGTGAAGAAGAATCCTCACCTAAATCCTTTTCATTCTATGATCAGAATAGATATCAAGTCCCAAAAGTTGGGAATATTCTCCCTAACTGCAATGGAGGTCTTGAATGGCTTGTACTCTTTGCCAAGTCCATTCAGACAGACACTCACCAAATCATCACCCTCCACTGATACATTGATAGACCAAAGGGATTCAACAATTCCCTTGATCTTTAAGGCATATTCATTGATGGACATGCTTTTCTTTTCCACAGTATGCAACTCTTGCCTTTAACTGCAACTTCCTTGCCTTTGTGTTAGTCTGGAACATCTGAACCAAATTCTGCCATGCAACTGCTGGAGTGTTTGCATCCTGTATGTGTCCTATCTCATAGTGTCTGTGACACTAATTGAAAGCTAGTACATGACTTTTCTTGCACCCTGATTCCAATCCTTGAATGCCTTTATATCTGCAGGAGTGGCATTCTCCTCAGATAAGTTTGAAGGCTCCTCATTGTCTCCTTCTACATAATCCCATAATCCTTTACCCATTAGGAAATTGGTCATTCTAAACTTCCAGGCATGGAAGTTATTCTTATCCAACTTCTCACTAACAATCTGATTAATTCCATCAAGCATGTTTTCCTATAGCAATCAAATAACCTACAAACAGACAACTTCTGTATGCAACCTGTAATATAGTAGTATCTCCTATAACTGCTGCACAACAACGGTACTTCAGCACAGCCTATGTGTCACCAAATGTGACCAAAGTACATGTACATACACCCAGTATCAACAATACATGTGCAAACCCTATCTGCACTTCCAAAATGCACTGCTGCATTGCAATAACAAGATTTCGAGCAAAAATAGTTCTCTACCAGAACTTCCAGAATACTACCGAAAATACCCTGTAGTGAGGAAACGGGGCCCATAACGCGCCCGAAACACGAGTCTGGCTGAAAAAATTCAGTCCAAACGAACACTATACTTGCCTTGTAACTCCGCTCCACGAAGACAACTCCTCAATTGGAGATGTGTAGCTCCTAGGGCTACTGAGGGGGTGTTGTACCTAAACCAATAAGGGGAAAGAGATGATGGTGCTCTTACTCGTGTTGTGCCACTTCCTTTCTTGCTTGTTCTTGCCTCTTGCTTGCCTCCTTAGCTCTCACATGAACTAGGCTTCAAACCCTAGCAAGCGAAGACACACACACAAGAGAGAGCAAGACACAAGAGAGAGATGGACAGTTGAATTTTCTTCTATCTTCTTCTTCTCTACTCAACCAACCTAACATAAAGATAAGAGTACACACTATATGGGTTAGTACTCAACTACTACAACATACAAGGGTCGGTCCATAATGTGAACCCGACGACTAAATGAGCTGGCGCTATCACTATGCCAGTCTCTAGTAATCTAAAATGGTTGTCACATAGCCTGTCATCCCACTGGCCACATATCACCCATAATCTCACCAACCATGCTAGTGGTGTAGATGCGGAAGAGCTATCACCCAGGTGGGTCATCAATGTCCGTCGTAGCACTAGTTTAGCTCGATATCTCAATACCCTGCCATATGCTTCTCTTGCACGATACAATGCTCTTTTTATGTGAAGCATATAGGCAATTGTACTTTTAAGTGCGATTGCATTAGATACGCTTTATTTATCTGTACACATGCATTGCGGTGTGCACCGACATAAAGATCCTTAATATTGACAACCATTTTAGAGGGTCAATTTTAAATTTCAAAACAAATTTGTCTTTAAAATGAAGACCTTTCAAACTTTATTTCTTTTATTTCTTTTAAAATACACAAATTGTTACTTAATACCATCCCTCATCTATAGAGCAGACTATACTAGCTATAGAGCAGACTTTACTTAGGTTACTCTCCCCTCCCCAAAGTAATTTTTGTTAAGTGATGGGGCCAACTCTAGTGTTTAGTCTCACATGATTCGCACTGTCACGGGACCCTTTTGTACTTCTTGAAGAATTAATTAAAAATCTCACAAATTACATCATAATTGAAACAAAGACTTGAATTGAGATTGATAATTAAATAACTTAGCATAACACAAAGCAAAAGAATTTGAATAACATCACCATCAAAAGTAAAGGATAGAGAATACCACACAGTAAACCAGTGTAAGATTCCTCCCCAGCCTCTCAAGATGCCCAGCATCTTCCCCTGTAATCAATCCCTCTTCAGAAATATAAAAGACCTTATTTCTAACTGTTTTAACTTAGAGAGAGAAAATATTCTAGAGAGAGAATATTCAGATTTTTAATATTTTTAGATAAAAAATATCTCATCTTATTAAAATAAGTTTCCCTAAAACAGAAATTCAAAAAGAACTTTCCAATGTGCAATTGGAATTAATTGGAAATGGGTATAAAGAACCTTAGTCTAAGGGTCTAGATTTTCAGAAATCTTTGGATTATGGTCCAATTAAGGTTCCTGTGGGCCAATAGGATCAATCCATGTGTGGGAAGGAGATAAATCCAATTTTGTAAAAGAAGATACCCAAAAATGAGTAAATGCTCACATAAGATGAAGAGTTGACTATGTACAAAGTTTATTAGTAAGAAACTATGAGTAATTTTAATAGTATGAGATAATTGGGTATAATGATTTCATTTTGACACATATGTAAGGAAGGGGAGTCCCTTCAATACTCACATAAGATGAAGAGTTGAATATGTACAAGGTTTATTAGTAAGAAACTATGAGTAATATCAAAAATATGAGATATTTTGGGTATCCAAAAATGAGTAAATGCTCACATAAGATGAAGAGTTGAAAATGTACAAGGTTTATTAGTAAAAAACTATGAGCAATATTAAAAATATGAGATATTTTGAGTATAATCATTCCATTTTGACACATATGTAAGGAAGGGGAGTCCATTAAAGGAGGTGCATATTTCACATGCTTGAATGAGTTTTAAACTAAAAAATAATGTGATATTTTTATCTCTCCTCTCTCCTGAACCAAACCAAATCAATAAGGAACCAAACCGAATAAAAAAGGAACCAAACTAGGTCCAAATCTAGTCCAAATTCAACCAAACTGAAATTTGGAAAATTCTAGAAATCAGTTGGTCTTGGTTAGAGCCTCCCTTTCCTATAAATAGAACATGAGTCCTTTTTTAAAAAAAAGGAAGGAGGAGAATTTTACTATACTAGAACTATGCTGAAATAATACTAATTTTTACTATTCTCTAAAATTCTCTCCAATTTGTAAGAAATTGGAGCTTCCCTCTTTCTTCAATCCCCATTGGTAGCTCCATCAACATACTAAACCAATTGATTGGTTGGGGGCCTCTATCATCATGAACAAAGAATCAAGAAATTTGTAAAGTAAGTGGTGAATATTGATCTTTTCTATAATTTCTTAATGTTTCTCTCTTCTCAACCCCTCTCAAGCTTTAGAAGCTTAATTGGAATGGTTTTTGAATGCTATTGAAGTAATTAATGAATGATAGAAAAGAATTACATAAATTTACATTTATGCTTAATTCTAATGGTTTTTATGTAATATCTCTCTCTCACTAAAGAAATGGTCATACTCATGACCTATTCTCAATCCAAATGAAGCTTTTCATAAAGCTTTTCCTTAATCCAAGATTAATCTATGCTTAAGACCAAATTAATGGCTTTCCCTATGCTTTTAGATTATGTATTTCATGAATGTTGATGATTCAATCCATTATGGGATCCAATTAGGGATCATTCTAATCATTTCCATAATGATAAGCTTTATCTTTTAAGATAATTGAGATTTATCAGTCATAGCAGCGGAGCTATGGTAAAATTTTTATAAAAATTACACATAAAATAATTTCATTCAAAGCATGAAAAGAGGACTTCCTACCATATTCTAGGAATTATCATCCTAGATTAATTAAAAGAATTTTATTGTAATCATGGAGATGTGGATGTATTCATGTAGATGTAGATGTATAGATGTGGAGGTGGATGTATGCATGTAGATGTAGATGTATGGATGTGAATGTGAATGTGGATGTGGATGTATGCATGGAGATGTGGATGTATGCATGTAGATGTAGATGTATAGATGTGGATGTGAATGTGGAGGTGGATGTATGCATGTAGATGTAGATGTAGATGTATGGATGTGAATGGGAATGTAGATGTATAGATATGGATGTGAATGTGGAGGTGGATGTATGCATGTAGATGTAGATGTATGGATGTGAATGTGAATGTGGATGTGGATGTATGCATAGAGATGTGGATGTATGCATGTAGATGTAGATGTATAGATGTGGATGTGAATGTGGAGGTGGATGTATGCATGTAGATGTAGATGTATGGATGTGAATGGGAATGTAGATGTATAGATATGGATGTGAATGTGGAGGTGGATGTATGCATGTAGATGTAGATGTATGGATGTGAATATGAATGTGGATGTGGATGTATGCATGGAGATGTGGATGTATGCATGTAGATGTAGATGTATAGATGTGGATGTGAATGTGGAGGTGGATGTATGCATGTAGATGTAGATGTATGGATGTAAATGTGAATGTGAATATGGATGTATGCATGGAGATGTGGATGTATGCATGTAGATGTAGATGTATGGATGTGAATGTGAATGTGGATGTGGATGTATGCATGGAGATGTGGATGTATGCATGTAGATGTAGATGTATGGATGTGAATGTGAATGTGGATGTGGATGTAGCATGGAGATGTGGATGTATGCATGTAGATGTAGATGTATAGATGTGGATGTGAATGTGGAGGTGGATGTATGCATGTAGATGTAGATGTATAGATGTGGATGTGAATGTGGAGGTGGATGTATGCATGTAGATGTAGATGTATGGATGTGAATGTGAATGTGGATGTGGATGTATGCATGGAGATGTGGATGTATGCATGTAGATGTATGTATGTGGAAGTGGATGTGGATGTATGCATGTAGATGTGAATGTACGCATATAGATGTGGATGTATGGATGTGAATGTGCATGTAGATGTGGTTGTATGGATGAGGATGCATGAATGTGCATGTAGATGTGGATGTGAAAATATGATATGTGATGTGAAGGAATCTGAAGTGATGAGATGGAAAATGATGTGATGGGATGAGTACACATATAAATGGAATATGGA
Organism: Cibotium barometz; assembly: GCF_041138505.1. Classification (NCBI taxonomy): domain Eukaryota; kingdom Viridiplantae; phylum Streptophyta; class Polypodiopsida; order Cyatheales; family Cibotiaceae; genus Cibotium; species Cibotium barometz. The sequence continues at coordinate 31,580,633 of NC_141070.1, read as the reverse complement.
ATAAGTAATGTGGATTGATGAGGGATAATGTGGAAAAATGAGAGTTAATATAGAAACTGTATTTGTAAACTGTTTGTAAATGTTGTTTGTAAATGGCTGTTTTATGTCAAGAATGCTGGGGAAGCATTTTGACCATCTTGTGATTAAGTCGTGGAGACCTAAGTGATAAAGTTGCAACTGCTGTGACGGAGAGTCAATGGAGGATGTCTCGCGTAGCAAAGTCGGTCGAGGTCTTGACCTCGATTGAAATGGTGAGCTTCCGGTACGGTGGATGAGGGACCAAGGAAGCGGCCTATGAGTGAAGCGCTACTTCATCTGCGAAGGATCCTAGAGGGTGCTGACCATACGGTTCTCGGGCTCTGGGTTGCCTAGGATACCCACTCGTGCATCGAGGAAGATGTTGGAACAAGGAGTAAGAGTTGTTTTCTGAAACCGAGCATGGATCTGGTTGTTTGACCTTGCTGGTCTTCAATGGATGAGTCCATGGCTCTTTATAGTTGGTTGATCTTGCTGATCTTCAACGAGAGTCCATCTTGATTTTTATAAGTGATTATATTGCCGAGTATTATGGGCTAGGAACTATTGAAAAGGCCCCTGAGTGGACAGGTGGTGAGCGTTCTGGTTGCCAATGATGCCAGAGATACTCTGATGATGGGAAATTAAGAATCAACTGGATAAATTGGAAGATTGTGATCAGTGATACTATGGTTTCATTAAAGGATTGTTTTAAAACTGGTTGAATCTGTTTAAAAAAGGCAATTTCATATTGGGTGTGTAAGTGGTGTGACTAGTTTTATTTTTTCATGAACATCCGGCTAGGGGGCCTGGGAACTCTTTTCCCTGGTACCTGGGACAAAAAAATCAAATTCTAAATTGGATCCCATCACTACAGTGGTTGGGTGGTTGGCTAACCCATGGGATCGGATGGGGTTAGGCTGGACTGATGGATCCGTAAATCGAGACTCAATTTCTGTTATTATGATAGATGAAGTAAATCCCGGATAGTAATTGTTCTATGGATAGGAATCAACGGCTGTGCCTCTTGATGGGGAAAAAAGCATTGATCCCAATGATCCAAGTGCAAGTTTCTTCCTTGATCTGATCGAGTATCTTATAGGTGCAGTCGGATCAGTTTGATCACTAATGGTCTTGACTACGTTAGAGTAAAAAGTTATCCTGGAGGAATCGCCCGTGCTTTCCGGATAAGGGAAACTTTTTCGGGTTCGGTTTTGGAAAAACCGACGGATTAGTCTCTTGTCCAGATATCCGTGGACGAGGCCCCGAGTGTGGGACCCTGCCTCGCGCAAGAAGTGCTACTTCTGCTACTAGTACCTCGAATCCGTTGCGCGGTGGGAACGGGGATCTCACAACCAGATTGGGTGCAATCTCCCCCCTCAACAAGTGTGTAGCTCCACTTCCACGACTTGAGTATTTTGAGAATTTTATTCATCAAAATAGCCCAAGGAACTAAGAATAGATGAGCGCACAAAATTGGGCTTGCTTTTTCCACTTTTGGGATATTGCTTTACATATTTTTAATCGTATCAAAATCCCTAAGATTTGTACATATAAAAACCTTTGCCCAAATATAATTGCTAGTGGGCCTTGTTACATAAACTAACTTTGTGCACATTTTCACATATAATAATCTTGCGCACATTTGCACATTCTATTAAGCCAATTCCTGCACACATTAAATCAAGCATATTTTTCTTTGATGATTAATTCATCAAAATTATGATAAAATATATACCTGTAATAGTCCTCCCGTTTAAGGAAGCAACTGTCCTCAGTTGTGTAAAGAAAATGCTTCAACAATAAAATATTGTGCAACACCTAAATTGGTGATCCTCGCACCATCATAAAATCACAAATAATAATAATAAATAATATGATATAGATAAGATCCTTTATGTGCAACACACACACATTGCTCATCACCTATTTTTGGTAAACATATCCCAATTAATTACCTAGTGTACAATTAATCCCAATATGATACATTGATAGGCACAAACACAACATATATTCACCACTTGTCTCATTATGATGAGAGTATCATTATGTACACATCATCTAGCATGGTGTGAGTTTCCACTTGTTACACTCCAATGAGCATGGCACATCAGTTGCATAAACCACTTGTTTCACTTTGACCGTGTGTAGTTGTCAAGCATAGTCCACTTGTTTCACTTAACCACAGTACAGTTGTCAAGCATGGCACTACTTGTTACACTTTTACAACATACACCCGTCAAGCATGGTCTCAAGCTATGCCAATACCACTAGGTAATCAATATTTAATGTGGAGTCACCCATGATACCAATTCACTAGGATGGCACACTAGCGTCCAGGCGTCCCCGTACAACTAAAGGGTGGACATTCTGTAACACGCACATGCATGTTTAGCTCCGACTAGGTCACTTTGTCCAGTGCCTTTTTTGAGGCATGTAGCTAGGCCTAGCACCATTTGGCCAGTGCCTTTTTTGAGGCATGTAGCTAGGCCTAGCACCATTTGGCCAGCGAATGCAATAGAACACCATGCTATGAAATAAAGCAATATCTAGATTAGCCTAGCTTAGAGAGATTAGCCCATGTTTAGAGAGAGAAATGGTATTTTTCCATTAGTAAAGTGATTCATGCCCAAACTAGGCTTATGTTGACTTATATACAAGACCCCCCTTTTCACATTACACTTTAATGTGTCCATGTGCATCCTTTCCCATTGTCTAAACCATTTGGCCTTGGGCCCAAATTACATGAGACCTTTTAACTTTGTTACAAACCATCCCCACCCAAGATTTTTCATCCTCAAAACCATTGATGTACACAAATATAATCCACATGGATGGAATATACGACTAAGGACTCATGTCAACATTTTTCTCTCTTCTCATGCCATGTATATGGTTCCAAAAATGCATGTGTATGGCTGTACTATGTTAACCTTCGTATTGTATACGCAATGATACAAATGCTCCCAATCACTTATATTCATAATGTATAACCTCTCACTAAATGACCACCTTCCTTGGGAAGCCTTCATTTGACATACTATGTCCTTTGTTTACTTAAATTTGACATAGTGTGTCTAAGCTCCCAATCACTTATATTCATAATGTATAACCTCTCACTAAATGACCACCTTCCTTGGGAAGCCTTCATTTGACATACTATGTCCTTTGTTTACTTAAATTTGACATAGTGTGTCTAAGCTCCAAAATAAGATATCATATGTTAACATGCTAGAACTTAAAGTGGACCTCCACATGTTTGGGCCTAATAAACACTTGAAATGCCATGTATGATGTGACAAGCCAATTTTTCATAGTAACAAGAAACAACTCACATAATATCCTTATCTATGCAAATAAATCCATTACCATGTCGAGTAACAAAGCAACACCTTCCTAGGCCGTGCATACTTCAAATGTACAAAGCCCATTGGCAGGATGATTGGGAGGAGTATGTGCCTCTGTCTCAAGAGGCCCCTTGGCCACATGGTATAATTTCTTTTACTGACATGATGACTACTCCTTGGGGGGGCTAATTGAGGAAATTAAGTTCATAGCTCCTAAAAAGGATGTCTCATTGTCGTTGCATATCCTACCAATGGAACATTCAAATATTGTTTCCACACATGTAACAATTCAGAATATCCCCTTAGATAGCATTGAAACCAATGTTAGTAATGTAAAGAGGGAAAAGGTTAACCTTATAGTGTGGGATTATTAGTTGACATTCACACTTTATGATACGAGGTGATATGGTCACTAGCCAAGGATTAGAAGAAACTCTCATATGCACTCTCAAGGTCACTAACCTAGATCAAACCAATAACATAATAGACACTTTGAAGAAATAATACAAGAAAGAATAAACAAAGCATAACTCATCTAATAAAGTTAGCCCTATATAGTGTGGGACGATAAGTCAAAACTCACATTTCTAAAACAATACGAGGAGTTCTGATCACATGTTCATAAGAGAAATTTACGGGCTAAGGACTAAAAGAAACTCTCAGATGCACCCAAGAAGAACACTAATGGCACACCTACAACCCAGTACAAGAATATGGAACAATAGAAAGAGATAGCAAGACAAAGCACAATAGACAATGCAATAGATACACAATGGAGAGAATTTAAAATGTTGATTATACCAAAGAGGTACAAGTGATGGTGTTGTCCACTCGTGCGCTCTCAAGTAGAGCTTAGATGGCAATCTAGATAGACTCTGAATGGAGTATGTACGAAGTGTAGAAGGGGGTGGATACTCACAAGCATTGGATGCCTTAGCTCATGGAAACCATGTCCATATATAGTACTGTAGGTGGTGTGGTAGACGTGTATACAACGAGGGTGGTTACACTGCATAGACACGGTCACCACCCGCGCATTAAGAACACAGCCCACCAACCTCCGACCACTGCCCACTGCCCACTAATGATGGACATGGTATCCGAGGGAATATTCCTCATACCGTTGCCTTGGGGGCTCCCCCCCCGTACCCCTGCCAGGGGGACTGCTAGCCCCCTTGGGACCCCCCAGACCCCAGCTAACACACATACCCTTAACCATCTCCTAACCATTATCAATGGTCACAAATAATGACCCCATTGACATCTAAGCGGTTCCCACTAAAGACATATGCACCATGGCTACTCCTTATAATGGGGGCCTAACAAATGTGCATTTTACATCAAAGTGAGATACATGGTGAGAGGCGGGCATTGAGTGTATACTAACACCCAGATTAGACTAGGAGTAGAATACACATACACACTTTGAAAAAACAATGTAAGAAAGAAATAAGAAATCAGAACTCATTTGGAGCAACCCCAACTTCTTTGCAATTCTATGTGGTTTGTGATGCATTATGGAGTAGTACTCCAAAATGCTCTGGATTGAATGGGGCTATTAATAGTGAAGTACCAAACAACAAAAATTGATGAATTGCAATCAACACCAACTAAATACCTGATGAAGACGAGGAAGATCCACAACTATATGCAAGTAATACAAATGACTTGGAGGAGCCATCCCAAGATATAGCTGATGTAGTCAACTTGGAAGGGGTCAAGGGAAAGAAGGCAAAGGTATCATAGAGTCTGCCTTGGCCAATCTTGCTCGCATGATGGATGAGGGGTTGCATGGGATGTGTGAGACTATTCGTGAAGTTGAAGAGAAACATAATGTGACACTATTATAATTGGAGGATAACATAAATGCATTAGAGGATAACATAAATGCATTAGAGGAACGACTTATGCGGATTAGGGAGGAAGAGGAAACCAAATGACAATAAACTTATCTTGCTACTCAACTTGAAATAGCGTAGCTTTTGAGCAAGTCTAGGCCTTATTGATTTCCTAATAAAATCCTTGCTTCAGGCAATTCTTAAATTATACGTGATGTTGTGTAGACTACTTGACATAAAACAAGACGCTTGATACATATATACAACTCTTTCTTTCTTATTCATGGATCCATTTGTCTTTGTGGGGCTTTTGTTCATATGGGATTCCAGTATGCTTCAAAGTATCTCTATGTATCAATGCTCATCTCCTTTACCACATTTGCATCATGAGTTTGTGTCGTTGAGTAGTTATTAGTTGCCTTGTAATGTTTTCCATAGCATACTTACAGAAGGAGGGTTGCTGAGGGAGTGTGGTGGTGCTTTCACGACAAGTGATCTATTGGCGAGCCATCCACTCCAACATTGGGTTCAAGGCACAATTAGAGAATTAACACAAGTCCTTCCATGCATATGGAATGTCCTATGAGTCCTTTTATGTTTTGCGTGCAATGGTAGAGCCTCATTTGCCTTGCTCTAATAATGAGAAGATCGTTCGATACTCCATATCAAGCAAGCTTGCATTAGCGAACGACATTGTGGAGATTAGCACATGGACATTCATCCACTTGCATATCCCAGTTGTTTGGTGTGGGTGAGTCAACAATTTGTAAATATATGAGTATAATTGTGGATATCTTATGTACACGGGCAATGAACGAAAGACATGGTATTAGTCAACAATTTGTAAATATATGAGTATAATTGTGGATATCTTATGTACACGGGCAATGAACGAAAGACATGGTATTAGTGTACCACATGGTGACCGTCTAGAATGTATCATATTAGAGTTCAAAAAGCATTGACATCTTGAATGCCTTGACATCTGCTGGAGTGGCATTCTCTTCAAAAAAAATCTCAAGGCTTCTCATTGTCTCCTTTCAACATAGTCCCAAAATCCTTTACCCCCATCAGGAAATTGGTCATTCTGGTCTTCTAACCATGGAATTTGTTCTTGTTTAGCTTCTCACTGATGACAATTTGATTGAGTCTCTCAGCAGGGACATGTTTGCTTGCAATAATCAGAAACCTGCAAATAGACAATTTTTGTATGCAACGTGCAATACGGAAGTATCTTTTGTGACTACTTGTAGCGGTACTTTTGCAATACGGAAGTATCTTTTGTGACTACTTGTAGCGGTACTTTTGCACAACTTGTATGTCACTAGATGTGACCACACTAGAGTACATGTACATACACCCAAGATCAGTAATACATGTGTAAACACTGTTTGCAATCCCAAAATGCATCACTGCACTACAATAACTAGGTTTTGAGCAAAGACAGTTCTCAACTAGAACTTCCCAAAACTGCTCGAAAACACCTTGCGGTGACCGAACAGAGACCAAAATGTGCCCAAAAGGCAATTCTGGCACTGCCCGAAAACACCTTGTAGTGATCGAACACAGAGACCAAAACGTATTTTTGGCTGAAAAATTGTAGTAAAAAGTACTACACACCATAGAGGAACCTCCACACCTGTGAAAATAGCTCCTCAATCGGAGATGGGTAGCTCCTGGAGCTGCCGAGGGGGTGTCGTACCTAAGCAAGAAGGAGAAGAGAAAATGATGATGCTCTACCGAGGGGGTGTCGTACCTAAGCAAGAAGGAGAAGAGAAAATGATGATGCTCTTACATGTGTAGCACTTCCTTTACCTTCATAGTTTCCTCTACTTAACCACTCAACTTCTTAGCTTGATCAAGGCTCTGATACTGTGGACGTCATCCTTTAACCAACAGCCCCTACCATGAAAGAAAAAGATCATTCTTTTCGAGGATTCCCTTTTAAGTGGGTGAATATTGCCTTCATGCCCCCCTTCTTATCCGTGGGTTGCTTAACCATGTTGAAGTCACCTCCAACAATCCAATGATCTACCCAAGGGAGTGAGTCCTTTATGGCATTCTAAAACGGAATTCTTTCTCCTCTACAAGAAGGGATATATAAATTTAGCACATCAATTTTTAGTCCATCCTCCATAAGCATAATCCATTGTGCTCTGGCAAGGATAATAATTCCATGAATGCCAATCATATAAGGCATGAATGTAACTTTTATTGAAATAGATACTCCACCTTTAGGGAGTGAGTCCTTGATGGCATTCCAAGAGGGAATTCTTTCTCCATGTAGCACATCAAATTTCAGTCCATCCTCCATAAGCATAATCCATTGTGCTCTGGCAAGGATAATAATTCCATGACCAATCATATAAGGCATGAATGTAGTTGTCATTGAAATAGGTACTCCACATTTAGTTCCATTTGTAGTAGCAGAGCAGAGCAGAGCAGAGCAGACCAAAATATGTGCCTAGATAAAAGCTTGCCAGATCTAGTGTACTAGCCTACATCAAGCTTATGCTCTTACACGAGAAAAATATCCATGAGACCATCCGTAAATAGAGGTAAAGGCTGGTTCTTGATGACCTAATTTTCCAGCGGGACGACGAGGGAAGAAGAGTAAGTTCCCTATGACTTGGATTCAATTCATATTGAAAGATAGCTATTAGTCAGATTCCCAATATGTTCCCAGCCCAAGGTGCTGTTCATCATCCTATAGCCCTAGAGTGTCTTGCATCAGTCCTCCATATGCATGTAGACACGAATGTGGTATACTCTAGGATCAATCTCAAGAAGAATAGAAAGCAACATCATGTAAGCATGGTGGAATACAAGTAGAGCAAAGTGAAGAACCACTTCAAGATCAACCTCAAGGAAGATAGAAAGCAATAAAATTGCTCATAATCTTGAGATATTTGTAAGACGATACGTTTGGTGTATACACAAGAGAACATTGACAAGAAGCAGGATCTTTCACAAACGAAGCTTTAAAGCTCAAATTACATGATAATAAAGACATAGAAGAGTATTGTATTATCAAAATACAAGAGATTTCAAAGCCCCACATCAGCTCCTATAAAGGTAGCTTCGATGGGCTAATTTGAAATAGCTAAGATGGAGGCTGCATGCTAGTAGAAGCTAGAAAGTAAACTCAATGATGACTAATGAATTGTATGGAGAAGGAATTGGCCATATATCTATCATGCTTCACCATATTTTAGGATTCAAGAGATCCTATAGAGAATGCATCTAAGAAAAACCTTTATGAGACAATCCAAATGCTTTTTCCAAAGAGATGCCACGACTAAGTCAATCCATAAAGATCTCGAGGAATTTTGATATAGTACTTGAATGGTGTACACATTAATCTTTAGAAGGTTTTCAAGACATTGGTCAAGCCAAAAGGCATAACTTTATATGCAAATGTGTCCTATTTTGTAGTAAATGTTATCTTGTGTTCATCCACAGGGTCAATTTGAACATGATTATAGCTAGTGAATCCATCCAAGAAGCTATAAGCTTATTTTCACTCTTTCTAAAATATATTCCATAAACAGAAAGGATAATGGTCCTTTATTGTTGTAGCATTTGCTTTCTTGAGAAATATACACACTCTAAGTTTTTCATTCTTTTTATTCATAACCACAATGGGGACACCCATTCTGTGTTGAGATATCAAGCTCAACTAGTGCTACGGACATTGATTTGCCTAGGTGATAGCTTTTGCACTTATGCCACTAGCATGGTTGGTGAAATTATAGTTGATATATTTCCAGTGGATGATAAGGTCTATGACAACCATATTTGGATTACTAGAGTATGGGGAAAACCATTCTTCGAGAGAGTTTTTTCGAGCAAAGGGAAAAGCTGAGAGAAGCCCGCCAAACGATCTACAAAGGAAATAGGTACACTTTCTAAACATGCACACGCAAACATAACACTATATTTCAAGGAGCTACATTTCAGACAAAAAGTTCCACCATATGTTAAGGGGCTATATTTGACATTAAAAAAATCAGCCCCTCATGCATGCAAGTTGTATCTTCTACCACTCAGGGCTTGAAATAACTCCACCTTGGTGAGTTTTGCCTGAAATAACTCCTCCTTGGTGAGTATTGTATGATACATGAACTCATGAGCTAATGAATCTATGCCTATAACGTGCAAGTACACAAAGTACAAGTGCTTGCATGGCATGCATGCCAAATGCTTGCTCTCTTGTTTTTGAAACCCTTCACATGTGCTTCAAGGCCCTTTGATGTAATGCTTTTGGAACCTAAACTCACCTCGACAAGAAATATTCTTGCAAAAGGAACCAATGATGAACAAAACATTGAAGTTTTATGTTACTTTAGATACACTACTCAAACAATCGATGGCGATATGGAATTTACATTTCATGTCACCCTAGATTCCCTTGATTATGATGTCATCATTGGCGGAGCTTGGATAAGTGAATTGTTTTATTCATTAAATGAATCCATGCAAACAGTCACCTTGAACACTCCTGCATGCAATGTACAATTGCTATTTACGGGAGGAAGAAACCTTGCAGGAGCTGGAACTTCCAACATATCTTACTGAAAAGATCCCTAGGATTCTGGTTGGATTGAATTGGAAATTGCAAATAAAATCACCACAGCTCAAGCAAAACTTTATCCAACACGAGAACACAATCTCATGACCCTCGAGCTATATGGGATTTGTTAGGTCAACCAACACTCACGACACATCCTGAAAGGATTACCTTTACAAAAGACTTGAACATGCCATGTCTGGCGTACTTTGAACATACAATGTATATTGAAACTAACCCCCTCACTTGCAAGTTTTTTGTGGTTGAGTATTTGTTGGGAAGCAAATATGATCTTGGGACATAAATGGACTATTGTTGCCCAAGCACCACTGTGCTTTGTGATAGAGTCATCATGTCGACGATCAACGACAAAAAGTTGACAATACCATACTGCCAAGAAGAGGATCCAACTTTAATGGATATCTATGATGCTGAACGCAAAAGGATACAAGCCTCTTCCACAAAATCCCCTCTACACAATGACCTACCATCTGCACCAATAAGCCTCTACTCCTTCAACCCCATCCTCACCTATGAATTTTGATGCCAAAACCTCACAATCAAGTAGCTATTCTCTTGAAGAAGTTCCCAAAGTCCAACCATCTAACTCTAACAGGGAACTCAAAGGAAAGGCCCAGGCTCCTATGCATCTTCATCAACAAACCTCAACAAAGCAGACAACCACATGCTCAAAGGCCTTGTCATCTCGGTAGCCACTCCACAAGAGACTCTAACCTCATCATCAACAATGCCAATGAGTCTCAAACCTGCAGCCTTAGCGCCAACCCAACTCAAGGAGGACCCCAAACCTTCCACACCAACCCAAAAGAAAACTCCACCAAGATTCCCACAATCACGATATCTTAATAGTATCAAAATGTGGGTGGAGAAGCAGCTACTTGTAGCTCAAGGCTACTATGAAGGTGCCAATCAAATTTGGGTGCCTCGACAGTCAAAAACTCTTCCTCTCAATGAAGCACTCAAAAGCCAAGGAAGAAGAAGAGTACTCCACAACACTGTCCACAAGAGCCTATGCGAGTTCCTCACTCCACCAATGCAACAAGTGTGGGTACCAAAAACATTGCTGTAAGCACAAGGGTACTACCAAAGAAATACCAAAGCTTGGGTCCCCAAGCACATCACAAAGTCCCCTAAGCTTGCACAAAGAAGAAAGCCTCAACACCAAGCACATCGGCAACCAAATTACGGTGTTCACATCAAAGATGGGTACCTGTGCATGTACTTCAGCAACAAGGATGTTATGATGGTAATTCCATCATATGGTTGCCAAAATCAAACAATGTGAAGAAAACCTCACCACCGATTTCAACACCAACAACTTCACCTAAAGTTAGATAAAAATGGAGGCCCAAGCAGCAGTAAGCAAATCACAACCACTCTCGTGCATCCAGCACCAACACAAGAGCTTGTTTGTTTAACAAACAATCACCCATCTTCCCTACTACCACAACATCATTTCAGCAACAAATTCAAGAATCAACACGGAGACTTAGGAGCACATCAAGAACATAATAACAATGCTCTTGTCAAGAATCAACACGGAGACTTAGGAGCACATCAAGAACATAATAACAATGCTCTTGTCACCCCTCTAGTAGTGAGAAATGAGCGCACAAGAAGCTGTTGCTTGCAAGTCATGACCTAGAAGATTTAAAAAAAAATACCTCCAGGTCAAAACTTGTAAATTCACGAAATTCCATATCACAGAATTACAATTCATGGAGTTCCATCTCACGGCTTAAGAACCTACACGTTCACATTTAATCCTCATTACGGATTAAGCCATATCACACAATAGCCACTATATATTTGTTAAGCTTATCGCTTCCTCTGAATTTGCCTCTTCCACCTGTGTGTTGTTGTTGTTGTTGTGAATTTTGGGACTGTTGTTGTTGTTACTGCTGACCATAATTCTGATTACCTGTTCGGCCACCTCCTTGACCGCGTCCATGACCTCCTCTACCTCGTCCTCTTCTTGAACTTGTGTAGAAGGCCTGTTGCTCTGAACTGTTTTTGTTTTGTGAAGACTGTTGGTCTTCACCCAAGCTCTTCTCTTCTATAATCAGCATAGACACCAAATCTATAAAGTTGGGAATGTTTTCCCGAGTCTGAATAGACATCTTGAATGCCTTGTATTGTGGCCCGAGACCACGTAGACAGACTTCCACCTTATCATTATCATAGATGCAAGGGATTCCACAATACCCTTTATCTTCAATGCATAGTCATTCACACAGACATGCTCTTTTTCTCCACAGTATGAAGTTCGTTCTTCAACTGTATCTTACGTGCCTTGGTATTTGTTTCATAGAGTTTAACCAAGGTGTCCCACGCCTCCTTGGGGGACTTGGCATCTTGAATGTGCCCAATCATGGTGTCCTGTATACTAATGGAGAGCCAATACATAACTTTCCTGGCTCCTTGGTTCCAGTCTTTAAACTCTTTCACATCTGCAGTAGTCAAATTTATGTCTGGTATCTCTGGTGCCTCTTCATGCTCACCTTCTATGTAGTCCCAATAGCCCTTTCCCATCAAGAAATTCATCAACCTGAACCTCCAAGCATGGAAGTTATTCTTATCAAGCTTCTCAGCCATAATCTGGGTTATCCCATCATTTGACATCTTGCCAAACACAATTTTACCAGAAACAGCACCCTGGTTTGTCCTGCATTAACTGATGTATTTTCTACAGCGGTACTGTAGTACTCTCAAATGTCACAACCAGTGACTTCAATATGCATACATACACCCAATGGCAACTGTTGACCTCTTTGCAGCACACACTGTGTCTGCACAACCAATCTGTCTTCCTACAGTTCTTAAAACAGAGTTCTGCAGAGAATTGATGACTTACCTGCAGTGCTTGAAATCACCTGCTTTCTGAAAAACGGAGGTCCACACGTGCCCGCGCCCGAAACGAGTTTCTGGCCCTGAAAATTTTAGTCCGATAGGACATTATAGTTGCCCTATAGCTTTACTCCCGCAAAAGAAAGCTCCTTAATCAGAGATCATTTGCCGGTGCCTCCCGTAGAGCTCCCGACAAGGGTGTAGTCACCAACACAAATAGGGAAGAGTAGTTGAAGCTCTTACCCTCGTACCACTTCCTGTGGTTCTCTTGCTTGCAGCTCAGCCCTTAGCACAAACCAGGCTCTGATACCATGAAAAGATGTAGGGGGAAAGAGAGCTTGAGCTCTCGCAAGCACACACACACACTCACAAAACCCTAATAGAGAACACATAAGGTGAGAGGCTGAAAATCTTCTTCGTCTTCACTCAACACTCAACACACCATATACACGATAAGAGTACACACAATATGAAAGGTACTCAACCAATACATACACGGGTTCTCTATAGTGTGAACCCAACTAAATGAGCTAGCGCTATAACTATGCTAGTCTCTAGAATGACTGTCACTCACAGAGCCTGTCATCCCACTGGCCACATATCACCCATGATCTCACCAACCATGCCAGAGTGGTGTAAGTGTGGGGCCTATCCCCCAGGCGGGTCACCAGTGTCCACCGCCTCACTAGACGAGCTTGATATCTCAACAAAACAGAGATTAAGCATTCAATATTTCGTCAAATCTTGTGTTTCTTAGCTTAATCCTCTACTAGACTAATTGCTATTGATGGCCTTGAAAGGATTTGAACTCATTTGAACTCTAAGGCCCCAAATCTGGACTCCCCACATAACTCTATTTTTTGCACACAAAATAGAGGATTAATTTGTTAATCAGTACTAATCACTATATTTTAGTACAATTGAGGGTTCAAATTAACCATTGGGTATCTGATACAGATCCCTATAACTTCAGATTACGATTCGGAGATGGTTTGATACTCCAACCATTCTGTACAGATTTGTTACCCTTGGTTTAATGTAATTTTTGGTGAATTTATGCTGATAAATATGTTCTAATCATCACCTAAACACCAGATTGAGTTGTAAAAGGGTAAACACTACCCTTGAATCTTGAAATTGGATCAAGAGGTAAGACCCCCTTCACATCATCATGAGTACGGCACAAGAGATAGCCAAATTTAATGGGGGGCAGTTTTACATATGGCAGACAAAAACCATGTATCTGCTCATGAGGAAAAATCTGTGGGGGCTTGTTGAGGGAAGAGATAAATGCCCAGAGGTGAGAGGGTAAAATGAGTGGAAGAGTAGGAATGAGAAAGCATTAGGACTTATCGCACTCAGTTTAAAAATGATGAAATCATTCCATCACATCACAAGGATATAATGGGCACAAGATGCAAGGGACGAACTCAATAAATTATTTGGCACTCAAGCAAAAAATTCAAAGATAAATCTGTTAATGCAATTCTACAAACTGGATATGAAGGAAAGTGAACCTTTAATCACACACTTGAACAAATATAAAAGCATTAAGCAAGGTAGAAGATGATGAGGCACCAGCAGTGCTTTTGAAGAGTGTGGACAAATGTGAATATGAAAACATTGTAGCAACATTAAAGAATGTACGTGAATTGAAGCTGCACGAGATAGAAGGAGCTCTACTAGAGCAAGAGACCAGAGTCAAAGAGAAGAAATGTTTGGACCCAACAACTGGAGAAGAAATGGATGGACTCAACAACTGGAGAAGAAAAATCATTCTTCACCCGAGGAGGATTCTCTCGAGGACGAGGACGAGAAAGAGGCAGAGTAGGAGGAAGGACCTTCACTTGCCACAACTGTGGAAAGCCAGGACACATGGCAAGATACTGCTACAGCAAACCCAGTGGAGAAGGAATGACATCGGCAAACTTCATGGAGGCTCCTAAGGAAGTGGAGTCAGATCATCTTTTCAGAGAGAGAAAGAGAGAGAGAAACCCCACAACCCAATGTAACTTGCTCCAACAGAGTAAAACCACCTCTGAGCCACCGATGATGTAGGCCATGTGGTAGATGTATGTGTGAGCACTTTAGTCAAGGTCACGAGCACTTGTAGTAGCCTTGGACACATAGAAAGAGAGAGTGTGTCGAGGACTATAAGTTTAGGGACTTGAGGCACTGGTTGTGGACTATCAAGAGGGAAACTTGGTATAGGGTCCAGGTGTGGTAAGAGTATTCACTTGAAGGGAGGTGTTGAAATATACAAGTGAATAGGGTGTGTGCGGGAACAAGCCCTTAGCAAGAGGCTGTAAAAGAGAATCTGTAAATGTGAGAGAAGCTGTGAAAAGGTGAGAAGTATCTACTAGGAGAGAATAAAGGGTAGCATGAGAAGATTTAGGAGATGTGGAGATATTCTGGGAAGAGGTGAAGAGAATCAAGCAAAAGAGGTGGAGTGAATCAAGGAGAGATCAGTGGGATTAGATGCTTGGATGTAAACTCTATAAATTGAGGCATTGGCCTAATGAGAATTTGCTGGTTTTTGATTATCCATGCCTACATTAAGCTATCAGTTGCTCACTAATCATATCTTAATTATCATCTAATCTCTTTTCTAATGATGTTGATTCTAGCATTTGATCCACCATAGCTCATCACATTGCTGCAAATTTAACAATTATCTTACATCAAGGAGTCATGGTAGATACACCAAAGGGTCATTCTTTCAAGATATGAAGTAATAGTGTCCAAAGCTATAACTGAGATGGGTGCTCGCAATGGTGTGACGGAGTATTTATGGCAATTCTCACTTCAAGAGCATGTGGTAGCAAGTTAGGATGAATTCCTAAGTGATGTACTTCATAAATATATTATGAGAGTAGTCATTGTAATAGAATTAGGCCTCTTATGAGCCTAAAGTGCCCGATCGGCCATAGTTTAAGTGAGTGTGAACACTTATGGCCATGTATATAAGTGAATTTCTCTCATAATACAACATACTCTCCCATTGTGCAATTGAGTCTTGCTCTTGCTAAACTCTCCCCCCAATGCATGCTAGTGAGTGTGTGTGAGTGAGAGAAGGGACGAGGACCCATAGTGCAATGTGGCAGTGTGACAAGGCTCGTAGGAGACGTGGTGGAATTGCTTCTCAAGGAGTTGTAGAGCTTGGAGACCTCAAGGGTTACGAGCTCGGCCATTGGAAAGATCCTGAGACGGTAGTTGGCGGTTCACCAGGTAATCTCTTTTTAGATGTGTTTCAAGGAGGGTTAGGGTGAGCCTTAACAATTCGTGGGGGGATCCACAAAGTAGAAGTGCCTTCATAATAACCTTACACTGTTAGGAGCGTTTTAGGTACCCATTATATCAAGAAGGCTTTCCCTGTGTGCATTTGTTAGTGTGGAGCGTTAGTGTGGTTAGTTTTCTATGGGGGGTTAGCAGCTTGGGTGGCTTTTAAGAGTGGGAATCGGGCTGCTACCAAGTGGGGTAGTGGAGAGGATTTGGGAGGCAGTGTTGTGTTTGGAGTGGGGAGTGGCCTCTTTTTTGAGCGGTATGGGGTATGTGGATTGGATGGTGGAATGATGGTGGTGAGTGAAGGGGTAACTTCTTGGCATGAGGGAGCAGCGCGAGTACGGGTTCTTCGTCCATCATGAGGACTGTAACTTGGCCTACCTTGGTAAACAACCCCTATACAACAGGAAGAATCACCAGGTGGTTGCTTGCTTGAGTTTGACTTCACTATGTCACAGTGTGGAAGGGCTCACAGCATGTCTTGGCAGACCACAGAATCCCCAATAGCAAGCTGCCCGTGGGAGTAGATGGTGATTTACCTGATGCCGCCCTATTCCAATTATGACTAATTCCTAAATGGGGTGAGGAGGCAGCACACTTTCTAGACAATGTCTTACCAGTGGACCCCCTCCTAAAACAAGGACTGTACTCGATGCCTCGTTAAGCAGGAGGCCCCCTACCAACTCATTGTAGGCCAACTCTACAGGCAGGGGAAAGATAAGATTATCAGACATTATGTCCGTGAAGGAGACGAATATATCTTCCTTCTAGAACAGGCTCACTCTGCTTGTGCAGGGGGGCACTTTGCAAAAGCAGATATCACTGCACGCAAAGTCCTCATAGCCTAACTATGGTGGCCACCTTAATGGCAACTGTTGATGCAGCAGAATACATCAAGCCGTGCGATGAATGCCAACAACGAGCAAAAATCCCCCACTTTAAGGACAACATGCCCCTAAACCCTGTCATTTCCTTGCAGCCATTCGAAAAGTGGGGCATTGATTTCATTGGGCCCATTAGTTTTGCAACCAATTAGTGCCATCCTCACCAAAACTGTTGAGGCCAGCTGCAAACGATTGGGAACAAAAGTGATCGCGACAGCACTCTGGGCCTATCGAACTTCCTACTACAAGGCTGCTACCAAATGCCACACCCTTCAATTTGACCTATGGTATTGAAGAAATTATGCCGCCAAAAATGGATTTCTTGGTCCCAAGCTTACACATCGTTGTACAAGAAAAACTCATGGGGAATTTCTTAGGTTGTCGCCTCCTAGCTGTATATAGCATGATTGTAGTAGAAAAGCTAAGGCATAAACAATGGTTCGATGACCAGTTGTTTTGAAAGATAAGAAAATGAATGAGGGTGACATGGTTCTCCTCTTCAACACAAAAACACATAAAAAGAAACTCAAGCTCAGTCTTAGGACCTTTCCTGTCTCACTGAGATAACCCCACAAAGGTGATGTGCGCATAGAGACACTAGACGGTGTCGAAATGGCAGGATATTTCAATGGCAAAAAATTAAAATGCTACTATGGCCCACTAACCGAAACCACCCTAAGGCCATTCATGATAAAAAATAAAGAAAAAAGAACCATGAAGAAATGAAACACGTATCCCAACAAAAGGCTAAAGCGAAACTTAGGCAAAAAAATATAGTGGTTAACATGGCCCAAGTTGTAGACCTTGAAGAAGAAGATTGGGAGGTGAAGCCTGCTCAGTTATGGTTAGGAATGACCACCCCGACATCGAGCTTAGCCCAAAAAAGCTCTTGTAGATATAGGGGCTAATTACAACCTAATGTCTCATGAGACATGGCTTTCCATTGGGCAACAGTGGCATCTCAAGAAGTTCACTGCTTAGGCAGTTCCACATTGGCAATAATCCCTTGGAAGGGAAGTTTTATGTGATTCCTGCAAAAACCATGCGTGAAGAAATACTTCTCAAAAGAGGTTCAATGAGACACAACCGATGCAACATTGATTGGGATGCAAGGACGACTATCCAACTGGCCTTTATAATTTCTCTTGGACTCGTTTGTTGAGAGATGTAGTTGTGGTGTTGTGTGTATGTAGGAAAGTACCCTAGAGGTGCAAGATATTGTGGTAAGATAAGAATGCCACATGTGATATTGTATGGTGTGTGAGTAAGAGTGGAAAAGGGAGTGCCACATGGATGATGATGTGTAAAGTGGGATAAGGCTAGAAAGCCTATATCATTGTATGGTCATTGTGAATGCAATATAGATCGTGTTAAGTGTGCAATCTCTCTCTCTCTCTCTCTAGTCATGGAGTTTTTAGTGTGGTATAACCCACCTTAATTGTATGCTTAATCTTATGTCTATCACCATGATCAATCCCATTTTAGGATTGTTAACATGGTATGAGATCTTGGGTGGGCTCTTTGGTGAATATCTATGTATAGTTTTCTTGGTTATGAGGTTATTTGATTAAGCATTATTTTCAGTTTATTATGAAAAAAATTATGCACATTCATATTGTCATTAGTATTGCATTTGGAGAGAGATTATGTTGGTTGATTGGAGAGAGTCTTGAAGCTGCCATGGAAGTTGAAAATGGAGATTTCAGTAAAAATGGAGTCTTGGAATCTGCCTCATACATCAAGGAAAGTGCAAATTGTAATTGCAACATTGAAGATTGGTTTGTGTAATATATTACCTCAATACTTTGGTGTTTGAGCATGGGAGAATGCTCTTGTGAAGGGTTGCTCATAAAAAGGAATGTGGAATCATTCTTTGAATTCTTGCATTATGGCAAGGAGCATGTGTGGAGGTGCATGCTTTCCAAGATGATGGCAAGTGAGATGGTGGACTCAATGGAGTTCACATGTGTGTGCATAAATGTTAACCACTCTAGTTAACATGACCTTTTGTGCGGCTACTATACCTCCTTTGTAACTCATCTTTTTGTAACCGCGCTAAGAGCTAATTGTTGTAAAAGAGACATGGGATGACCAAGCTTACGGCTTGTGTACTGTTGATCATAAGGAATTGATGTACATAGAGCTAGTTAAACTCGGAAGACTAGTTTTGGGCCCCCATTTGTAATTGGGCGGCCAGACATTGTAAATATGAGCCCATGTATATAAGACATTTTATGAAATATGAAAAGGGACAATCCCATTTGTCTCAATAGAGTCTTGCCTTATCTCCTTCTCTCTCTCTTGATCTTATGGTGGCTTGCTTGCTCGCTCGTGATTGTTGGTGTATGTGAATAGGAATGGTGTTGCTCTCCCTTCTCTTCTTCACTCCCTTCTCATTGCTCTCCACCTTGTCTTGTTTGCATACAATATGCATGAGGTAGATTTTGAGCTCTCCATAGCCCCTTCCCTCTTGCTCCTACTACCTAGCTTCCTTGGATCTCTCTCTTTAGGTGATACAAGGAGAGTGTGGAGTGAGCCCCTAGCGGGGAGTTAACCCTAATAGGGTTGGCCAAGTGCTAATCACCAGATTTGACCCTTATATGCACTTCTTTCTTCTTCTCTTGTGCTTGTGAGGTACTATGCTATTCCATTAACATCTTTGGCGCTGCTGCTGGGAAGTGGCATTTGGCATAGGGTCCTCTATTGGATTCATTAGCTAGAGCTTGATTTAGCCCGGTTGGAGTGAAAATCCATCGGTTGGTTGATTAACGTTGTTTGTTTTGTGTTTTGTTGGAGATTACCCAGAGTTTGTATTGTCGATAGAGCATCAGAGCATTTGAGTCTTCACCAAGAGCGGGGAGAAGCAAGTAAGTGCCCCTATTTACCCTCAACATTCAAGAAATTTTAATTTCTATGGTTTTTCTTCATGTTTGCATTTAAATTATTTAATCATTCAATTAATCTCAATCCATTAGCTTAAACATGCATTGTAGGTATCAATAAGTAGCTAGAGACTAAATAGTCTCTAGCTACTTATAATAAAAACAAAAACATCAAAAACCCTAGGAACTTGCCTAAATCAGCTCCTACTGCTGATTGGAGAGGTTCCCAGATGAAATCGCATTCTGCCAGGCTTCTCTCAGAAGCAAACATTTGTGGGGCAAGTTTAGGGAATGCTCGTTCCAACTCTCGCATGCCCATTCCTTATGCCTGCAACCCAAATCTGGTAGATTTGTTGCCTAAATTTGGTAGGAGTATTAAAATTAGTTTAATTACATTTAATTGGGCCTCATGTGCATTGAAGTGCATTTAAATTAGGATAATTTTGTACTATTAGAGTGGCTGATAGAACTGTTGCCCCACCATTAGGCCAGTCAAATTTGAAAATTCCTTGCCTAACAATGCCACGACCGTACGCTCCGAACTGCATGTCCATTCCAAGGATTTCCATGCCCATTTGCTCCTCATCGTGGAGCGAATGCCTGTTCAAGTTCCCTTTTACATCTTGTCATGCCCGTTCCACTCAGCCCCCATAAAGTCACACGTCCGTTCCTTCTCCTCTTGGTGAGCAAACGCACGTGCCCATCTTGAAGCAAATGCCCCGCGGCATCACCTTGCCACGCTTGTTCCAATTTGTTTTATCCCGAATGCCCATTCCTTCCTGCCCTGATGAAGGGAGCACCTGTTCCATTTTGTAATCTCATTCCGAACGTCCGTTCCCTTCCTCACCTAAAGTGAACGCCCATTCCATCTCGATTTCTTCAAAGCGCACGCCGTGCCAGTTGAGAGTGAACATCTATTTCGTATGCATGTTCTATCACAAGCGTACAATTGTTCCTTTAAAAAAAATAAAATCTTTTCTCAAAGCGCTCTGCACAGTATTTCTATATTCCCATGCACCTATGCTCGGGTAGGTTGGTGAGAAATAACCCTCTCTTTGACGAAGTGAGCTCTCTAGACGCCCCTTTGCACAGATTTGACCCATCAGTAAATACCGTATGGAGTCAAACGGTGCCCATCTTTGACAGTACTAGCGAGAGCGGGGACCTCCCCACCAGTAGTGACGAGGGACTTCAGACCTTGAGGCATGAGAGCCTGAACCACAATGTATGGACAGACCATCTGTCCATGAATTTTATCCTATCTCTCTAACTCATTCTCGGCAAAGCCTTGCATCAAGGCTTTGTAATTTTATCGTGGGAAACACATAGTCTGTAGAACTGCAACCCATGGTGAGAGATATGGATCAACCTGAAGGAAGTGGGCCCACTCCTGGGGGCCAGTGTACACATTGAATACTCTTGAAAAAGCTGAGAGCCAAAAAGAGGATAAAAGTGAATGGGAATATGAAACAGAAACGGGATCTGAAGTTGAAACAAAAATTGAAACATCCATGGATTCTTTGGAAGATTCTATCATGGTATGGTTGGATTTCCCTACAAGCAATGATGTTAAGCACAAACGCGCATTGATTAGCCCTCGTGCTAATCCTAACATCATAACAATAGACACTTGGGTGTCATTGGGACAACCTAAACGCATCCCTACAGACAATAGTCTTGCAAGAGGAGCCAATGGACAAAACGTCAAAGTTCCAGGTTACTTTAACTACACTACTCAAACAATCGATGCGATATAGAATTTACATTCCATGTTACCCTAGATTCCCTTGAGTATGATGTCATCCTTCGTGAAACTTGGATAGGTGAATCATTGTATTCAATAGATGAATCCATGTAAATAGTCACCTTGAATACTCCTGAAGGAGGTAATGTACAATTGTTATTAAGGGAGGAAGAGACCTTGGAGGAGCTCGAACTTCTAACATATCTTACTGAAAATATCCCTAGGATTCTGGTTGGATTGGAAATTTCAAATAAAATCACACCATAGATCAAGCACAACTTTGTCCAACACGAGAACACAATCTCATGACCCTCAAGCTATGGGATTTTTTAGGTCAACCAACACTCACGGCACATCCTGAAAGAATTCCCTTTACACAAGGCTTGAACATGCCATGTTTGGGATACTTTGAACATACAATGTATATTGAAACTAACCCCCTTACTTGCAAGTTTTTTGTGGTTGAGTATGTGTTGGAAGTAGATTTGATCTTGGGCGGCATAAATGGACTATTGCTGCCCAATCACCATTGTGCTTTGCTAGCGATAAAGCCATCATGATGGTCAACGAGGCAAAAAGTTAACAATACCATCTTGGGTGGCTTCTTTGATGTTGATGAAGACTTCATAGTCTTCATATTACTAAAATCTTCATTGTCAGCTTCAATGGCAGCACCATAATCTCCAAATCTCCATGACGATGGCTCGATAATCTCTCTCAAATGCAAATGTTCTAATGTGATAACAATACCATCTTGGGTGGCTTCTTTGATGTTGATGAAGACTTCATAGTCTTCATATTACTAAAATCTTCATTGTCAGCTTCAATGGCAGCACCATAATCTCCAAATCTCCATGACGATGGCTCGATAATCTCTCTCAAATGCAAATGTTCTAATGTGATAAGAGTGTGCATAATTTTTTTCTTAATTGAAATGCAAAACACATGATGAAATGCTTAATCAATGAACTCTCACAAATAGGAAAATTATACATAAATATGCACCACGATCAAGATCCCACCCTAGCTTTGATACCATGTTGACAATCCTAATATGGGATTGATCATGTGGTGATAGACACAAGATTAAGCATAATATTAAGGTGGGTTATACCACACTAAAAATACATGACTAGAGAAAGAGAGAGAGAGAGAGAGAGAGAGAGAGAGAGAGAGATTGCACACTCAACACAAGATCTCTTTCATTATGCTGTAAACCATACAATGGTATAGGCCTTCTAGCCTTATCCCTCTTTACATGTGTGCATCCATGTGTGGCACACTCTTTTCCACTCTTTTGGTCAACACTCACACATCATACAATATCACATGTGGAATTCTTATCTTACCACAATATCTTTCACCTCTAGGGTGCTTTCACATACACAAGCAAATAACTTATTCATTTTACATTGCATATTTCAACACACAATGTATTTCATGTAAGCCTGTTGAAGCCTTATGTACCTAGTCTCGATCATATTCTTGATGATGAGCAAGTTATAATCATAGCGGCATTGTGTAAGAGTAAGGCAAACACAATCAACTTATGGAAGACGATGCAATACACAGATGGCTGCCCAATAGAATGTACAGAGAGAACAAAGTTATCTTCTCTACCCCAATAGAAGCAACATGACGAGGAGAGGATTGTAGAAGTGGGTGGGTAAGGGTCGCCCACCACAGCTTGTGCAGCTTCACTACAACGAGATAACGTTTGGAGCTCGACGACTAGTAGAGATAGAGATTTTTTAAAAAAACTAAGGTCTTAAAAAAGCCTTAATCTTTAAATTGATGTGTGGTGTAAGGAAACCCAAATTAAGCCCTTGTTCTAATATGCAACTAATGAAAATGCTTGTGATGGTCACATTGGTGCAAACATGCCCAAATATGCCCTTGTTCTAATATGCAACTAATGAAAATGCTTGTGATGGTTACATTGGTGCAAACATGCCCAAATGGAGGCATCTTGCTATTCTTGGAGGTCATCAAGAACAATAATATTTATTCATTTGCCATCTTTAAGGTGTGGAGTTGTATGGTTTTATCTCTCCTTAGCCTTGAAAAAGTGAGCAAATATCAGCTTAGTAAAAATAAAGCCGTGGAAATTGTTTAACCACTTGGATTTTGTGGGTACCCTATCCTTGCCTTGATACATAAAACAGATTGTATTTTTTCTCACCCAGATTTATGAGGGTCCCCTTCTCGAGCCTATGGGTGCTCAAAATGGATGTATTGTGGTGTACATTGAGTTGTGCATGCATAGGCATCACACTTTATGGGTTGGTTCCTTCTCCTATGGGCACATGGGTGTCCAAAAAGCACTCGGTGGTTCTGCTGGAGCAAAATGGTAAAACGTGCCTGAGGTGTCTAGGTTGGCTAGACACATGCACACACACTTGTTGAACACTCCAATTTGCATTAAGGGGAAGTGTTGAGATTGGCAATGCTAAATTGATGGTGGGGGTAAGAGATGAGTTGGCCAAATCGAGAGATTGTATGTACACACCCAAGTTTACATTAATGAGGAGAGGTGTTGAAATGTGCAATGTAAAATGAATGGGTTATTTGGTTGAGTGTGTGAAAGAACCCTAGAGGTGCAAGATATTGTGGTAAGATAAGAATGCCACATATGATATTGTATGGTGTGTGAGTGTTCACACCAAAAGAGTGGAAAAGGAGTTGCCACATAGATGATGATGTGTAAAGTGGGATGAGGCTAGAAAGCCTATATCATTGTATGGTTCATTTGTAATATGCAATAGATTTGAGTGTTGAGTGTGCTATTCTCTCTCTCTCTCTAAGTGCTAAACCATAAGCTTCATCAACATAATCTCCTTTTTTATGCAACATCCTTGGTTTGATTAAGGGTTTTTGCACTCTCATAAGCCATTCTCTTTCTACTTAAGCCAAACATCATAAATTTTCTGGTTTTCTTCTTCATAAATCAGCCCATTACTCTCTAGTAATCTCCTTCAATACCCAATGTCAAAGGACAACACCCAAATTAAGAAGTTATCAGGAGAGGGCTTACACACTTGGCAAGTCCTTGTCAAGTACAAGATGATGTCCAAAGGTTTTTGGCCATTCATCTTCGACACTAAGGTTATTGATCGAACTAAGGCTGAAGATATTGAAGATGATGAGAGGGCACAAGCCATCATCATGCTTCATCTCTTGATGAGGCTCTCATTCTTAATATCCCATGCCATGGCTAACTCGGAGTATTGCCAGGATTTCATTGTATTTGGGGATCTCCTCAATACTAGAGAGTAGTACAACTACCTGATCATCATCTCCAACCATGGCTTTTAGGGTAGCCAACTATTGAAGGATAGAACCGAGATTGCTCAGATGTTCACTCAACGTCTCTGTTTCCTTCATCTTCAAATTTATAAAAAATTACTTAAGAAAAAATTTGGAATTAATGATCTTATTACCAAAAAGAGTTTCAAGCTTTGTCCAAATTTCAATTGTTGCCTTGTTAAAGTCCACATGATGATGGATTATGTTGTCATCAAGTCCTAGGCCAATAATTGCCAAGGATTTTTCATTCTGGTTCTCCCAGAGAAGGATCTTTCTTTCATCCGAGTCCGGATTCTCTTCCTTGCCTTTGCCACCTTCCAGATTCCTTCTCACATGAGAAGAACCCGGATTTTGGTTTGCCATGTGGGAAAATTCTTCCCCGAGAATTTTTCTCTCAATGGAGGAAGTCTCAATGCTTCCATGATGATTACAACGAGGAAGGGGACAAATTTTTTTAAAATTTAAATAATGAAATGGTAGCAGCACCGTGTAAATGTGGGCAACATAGCATGAGAGAGCATCATTTTGCTATAGAATTAAGATCAAGAGGAGCTGTGCATGATGGCTGCATAGCAAGGAGAAACTAAATGTGCTAAAGTAGGCGGGCATAACGACGTAGCTCAAGAAATCATCCATGAGGAAGATTGAGGCGATGTCAAATCCAGGGAGGAATGATGAGCCCGCTCTGATACCATGTAGAAAAACATGGTTGGAGATGTGGACAGCAATCACGTGATGGACACAAGATTAAGGCAGAAGGAAGCTGATGTGATTTTTTTTTAATCCTTCAGTAAGTACATCACTTTATTTATAGGCTGGGGAGGCCTTATCTTCTCACACTTTGCATCACATGTGAGGTCGGGTGAGGGAATCTCACTGACATCACATGTGATGTTACACAAGAATCAAATCTAGTCTAAAGGTCAAGTGACCCTACAAAGCTCCCAAAGGGCAAACTCACACAAGTGGCTGTAGGACACTTCACACCCACACCACTATAGGACACACACACTCTAGGACTCTACTCACATCAGGACTTCAATATCCAACACGAGAGAGTCCTCTAGCATTAGGTCTATTGATAAATTATGGAGTGGCAAGCTCTGTCAGAATGTCAATCTTGCAAATTCAGCAGGTGCATCACATAAAGGCAAAGAAAAGGTCGATGATCCCCTTGGTATGCCTGGCATTTATGAAGGGACTAGAGACTTGATGAGGAGTTTGGGATTCCAACTATCCAAACACCTAGTGTAAGGAAGGCTAAGGCCGCCGACCAAGGATAGATCTAGGACCACACAATTGTTGAATAGGGTGAAAAACCATGTTCAAATATTGATGTATGATGGTTATGTAGCTCTCCATTATGTATACATGATGGCAAAGGTTGTGTAGGATGTTGAACCCACATGTTTTGAGGATGCTATTGGGAATGTAAATTGGGATACAACCATGGATAAAG
This sequence comes from Cibotium barometz, assembly GCF_041138505.1. Taxonomy (NCBI): domain Eukaryota; kingdom Viridiplantae; phylum Streptophyta; class Polypodiopsida; order Cyatheales; family Cibotiaceae; genus Cibotium; species Cibotium barometz. Next base: position 31,554,438 of record NC_141070.1, on the reverse strand, counting down.
AAATGGCTACATTGGATGCGAATAAGACATGGGACAAAGTAAAGCACAACTCAAATGGAAGAATAAGCGAGTGCAAAGCTAGATTGGTTGCTAAAGGTTATACTCAGACCTATGACATTGATTATATTATGGGATGACAGTCTCACTCATGGGGAAAGACGACCATGTAGGCACATCGAGCACTCACGCACTTGGGTAGGCATGTCGAGCACTCACGCACTTGGGTAGGCATGTTGAGCACTCACGCACTTGGGTAGGCATGCCCTTGCCCCCGATGCAAGAGGTGTTCCAACAGAGCCACGTCCTGTGAGGATCCCCCTCCACCAACCCCAAAAGGGGGCTCATCACACAAATAGTGAAGTGATGGTTGGCAAACGATGAGAACAGTGGAAATGGCAAAAACGGGGAAAACAATAAAATGGTGACACTGAGCCGAAGAGCCTCGAGACGGGGCTGGGCGGGTGAAGTCGAATTTATGTGGAAGGCTAAGATATGGATTGATCCATGCCAATAGGTTGTGATGGAGGCCGGGCCGGATGGGTTGGAAGGCATGTGCCGAGGTTAGCCGAGCCGACAAGCCAAGTGTGAGGCCGGGACAGCAAGAGGGAAAAGTGAGCCGTGGGAACTGTTCATTGAGCCATGGGGCTAGGAGCTTGCAACAAGCTATGGGAAACTCTAATATGGGGAGGCATCAATGGCAAGTTAGGATGGTTTATAAGGCAAGCAAGGTGAAAACGGCCCGCATGTCTTTGAGGATGGGAACAGGCTTGGGGCACGTTACACGTACTCATAAAAAAATTATAAGAAGACATTTAGCCCCATTGCCAAGATGGCAACCGTGAGAGCTGTAATTACAGTGGCTACATCAGAAGGTTGGGTCGTACAGATGGATGTAAAGAATGCATTCTTGCATGGTGAGTTGCAAGAAGAAGTGTATTTGGACCAGCCACTTGGTTATGAGTGAAAAGATGCAGGGGAGAAGAGAGCTTGAGCTCTTGCAAGCACACACACACTCACAAAACCCTAATAGAGAATACACCAGGTGGTGAGAGGCTGAAAATCTTCTTCTTCTTCACTCAACCCTCAACACACCATATACAAAGATAAGAGTACACACATATGAAAAGGTACTCAACCAAATACATACTAGGGTTCTCTATAGTGTGAACCCAACTAAATGAGCTGGCGCTATAACTATGCCAATCTCTAGAATGGCTGTCACACACCCTGTCATCCCACTGGCAGCATATCACACATGATCTCACCAACCATGCCAGTGGTGTAAGTGTGGGGCCTATCCCCCAGGCGGGTCATCAGTGTCCACCGCCTCACTAGATGAGCTTGATATCTCAACACTCCCCCTCGAGCTCAACTCTATCTCATGTACACCAAGCAAAGCTCGGAATCTATGGAGCTCCTTTGTACCCATGCTTTGTGAAGATGTCAGCTACTTGATCTTGTGTGGTGACATAAACAAGGTCAAGGTCTCCTGCCAAGATCTTCTCTCTGACAAAATGGTAGTGGACCTCTATATGCTTTGTGCGAGCATGAAAAACTGGGTTCCTAGCCAACTGTATACTGCTAATGTTGTCATAGAAAATGATAACTTGTCTATCCCCCCACTGATAGACCCAAATCTGCAAGTAGCTTTCACAACCAGGCTACCTCACATGTTTCCATAGCAGCACCTCTGTACTCGGCCTCTGTACTAGATAGAACAACCATAGGCTGCTTCTTGCTGCTCCAAGTCACGGCAGCACTCCCCAAAGAAAACATGAAGCCACTAGTAGATCTTCTATCTGAGATACTACCAGCCCAATCAGCATTTGTGTACCCATGTACACATATCTCTGTCCCAGTTTCATAAAATAGTCCACAATGCAAAGTAGACCTCACACACCTCAGTATGCATCTCAATGCATCCAAATGCGGCTTTCGAGGAACCTGTATAAACTAACTCACCAACCCAATAGCATAGCTCAAATTTGGCCTGGTGATCATCGTCGTTATGTAGATCAAGCTTCCTACTTTGTGCCTATACATAGTAGGATCCTCCAAAATCTCTCCTGAATCTACACTCAACTTGCCATTCTGATCCAATGGCACTGAGATAGGCTTACAGCCTTTCATACCATACTTGGACAACATGTCCAAGCCATAGTGTCTCTATAGAGCAGTAATCCAATACCATGTGGTGACCTAATCACCTCAATGCCCAAGAAATATCTGAGCTTCCCCAGATCCTTCATCTCAAACTTCTATCTAAGTAAGATCTTTACATTAAAGATCTCTGCATCATGATCCCCCGTAATGATCAAGTCATCTACATAGATGACAACAACAAGCACAACCCCTCTATCACCGTGTCTTACATACAGCGAGAAATCTGCATTGGCTACATGAAAGCCCGCAGTTAAAGCAAGAGTTGCATACTGTGGAAAAGAAAAGCATGTCCATCAATGAATATGCCTTAAAGATCAAGGGCATTGTTGAATCCCTTAGGTATGTCAATGTATCAGTGGAGGATGATGATTTGGTGAGTGTCTGTCTAAATGGGCTTGGCAAAGAGTACAAGCCATTCAAGTAAGATCAGAAGGGGTGGTTCTTACACCTGCACACCTCAAAAGCTGGATGGAGGAATCTTACACACTATGTTTAACTAGAGCTTTTACATATTTATAGAACATCAGTTTTTGCATGCCTTGCATAGGCCATCACTTTGGTTACTTCAAAAGTTACAAAAGACATAGGCCAATTTAAAAGAAAACATACAAACTCCCACATCTCATCTTCCCAAACAAAGGATGATTGTTCCGAGCTAAACTAATAACTCTAGAATCAAGATGGGCCCATTGGTAGTCCCTCTGGGTGTATAAACTTCAAATATTCATTATCTTAACATCTTGAATTGATGCAAGAAAAGAGATGCATTAAATCTATGCTACAGGTAGGGAGAATATTCCCAACTTTTGGGACTTGATATCTATACTTATCATAGAAGAAAAGGCTTTAGATGAGGATTTGTCTTCACAAAGCAAGAACACATTGGAACAAGCCTTCTACTCTAACTCAAGTAGAGGCAGAGGTAGAGGCCGTGGTCGAGGCCAAGGTGGTGGCCGACAAGGAAATCAAAATTCTAGAAAATAACAGTCAAATGATTCACAACAGCAATCATGCACAGGTGGAAGAGCCCAGTCTAGAGGCAGGGGGAGCCAAAGAGGCCGAGGTGGTTGGCAAAGAAATCAAAATGCAAATAGCATAGTGTGCTATTACTGTGGCAAACCAGGACACATGGCAAAGGATTGCTACAAAAAGCAAAATGACATTAAAAGCGGGAAGTTGCAGCAAGGCAACTATGCATCATCTAGCAAACGTGGAGGTGATGACAGAAGTGAGCAATTGTTTGTGATGCAGCACATGCTTAGCTCCATAACAGGGGATGTGTCAGGATCTCAAGATATATGGTATGTGGATTCTGGCACCTCTAACCACATGGCCAGTCATGCTAAGTGGTTTAGAGATATGCAAAAAATGGAAAAACCAGGTTATGTAGAAACAAGTGATGATACTACGCATGTTAGTAAAGTACCATTGTCTGTGCAGGATGGTAAAATAAAGTACTTGGTTGATGTACTTCATATTCCGAATATTACAAAGAATCTAGTTTCTGTTGGATAGATGGTTGAGCAGGGTCTACAAGTGAGGTTTAATCCTCAAGGATATTTTGTGGAAGACTTCAAAAATAAGTGTTGCTTGGCTATGCAAAGGGTAATAGAAATGGCAGGATGTTTACTTTGGATGTGAATATGCCCGAGATAAAGGTAACCATGTTTGCGCATGGAACAGGTGTCATTGCAGATATTGACATATGGCACAAGTGCATTGGTTATGTGAATGTGAAGCATGCCAACTTGGTAAGAAGACCAAACATGCTTTCCCACATGAAAAGCATGTCAGTGCAAGGCCATTGGATGTCATACATTCAGATGTATGGGGAAACCAAATAAGACTGCAACAATTGCAGGCTGTAGGTACTATGTTACATTCATTAATGACCACACTAGGAAAGTGTGGGTTTATTTCATGAAGGAGAAAAGTGAGGTGTTTGCTCACTTTCAAAGATTAAAGCCTTGGTCGAGAAGAAAAAAGGCATGCAAATAAAATCTGTAAGATCAAATGGTGGGGGAGAATATTTCTCCAATGAGTTCAGTGATTTCTTGAGAAAGTAGGGAATCAAGAGGTAGTTTACGTGCAGGTACACTCCGCAACAAAATAGCATTGCAGAAAGGAAAAATAGGCATGTTACAGAAGTGGCACGTGCCTTGATGGCTGAAAATAATATACCACATTACTTTTAGGCAGAAGCAATAGCAACAGTAGCTGTGTACATTATGAATAGGACACCCACTACATCTATTCATGGTATGACTCCTGAATAGAAGTTTACATGCATAAGACCGGATGTGTCTCACTTGAAAGTGTTTGGATGTATTGAATATGTACATGTTCCTGATGAAGTGAGAACAAAGTTGGATCCAAAGGCAAAGAAATGCATCTTTATTGGTTATGCTATGGAGCAAAAAGTTTATAGATGCTATAACCCTACCACTCGTGAGATGCGAGTAAGCAGAGATATTGTCTTTGATGAGATGAGTAGCTGATATGCACCAGTAGTGAAGGAAACAGAAGATGCAAATGTAAGAAGTGCTGATGTTGCACCACATGTAGAGCAGCAATCACAGGTGCTGAGTGGACCTGGGGAGTCTCGAGCAGTGGATCCAATGTTAGCCCATAGTCACAGGCAGGTTGAGGAATGGTACAGGTACACATGTATCATGGTGGAAAGGGAAGGAAAAGGTAGATCAACCTTTTGTGCCTGATCTGTCACAGCAAGTCACTCATATGTGGATGGTGACTCTAGTGACTCTTAGCAGAGCCTTGATGAGGAGCTTGGCATTTCGTATGCAATTACTCCTGGTGTAGGGCTGTTTTGAGGACACCTGGGAGTGATCAAGGTGGTGTACGTAAGTTTACGAGGGTTAGATACCTAGTTGTTGACAGGTTGAGATATGATGGATAAACAGCCCATCATTATGCTTGCATGGTAAAAGCAATACAGGAGGTTGAGCCCACTTACTTTGAGCAGGCATGTGAGATCCTTGCCCCCTCTACGCATCGAACTCTGGAGTGATGGCAGTGGAAGTAGCAACCTCACATGCAGGGCAGAGCTTCCCACTTGGGGCCTTGCCTATGAATGTCTAGACAAGAGACTAATCCCTTGATTCTTCCAAAACTGAACCCGAAAAAAACTTCCCTCATCACTCAAGAAAGCATAGGTGATTCCTCTAGGAAAAATCTTCTAACATAGTCAAGAGCCTTAACTATCCTTTGTATTCCGACTGAACCTGCGGGTCACATGGCCAGCTCAAAGGAGGAACTTGCACTTGGTTCATAGAGACTAACGCTTTTTTCCCTGTCAAAAGAGACACAATAGTTGATTCTTTTCCATAGAACAAGAATTATCCTATGACTTACTTCAACTATCGTCACTTGAATAGAATTGAATTTTATTATAGGAATCCATCAATCCAGCCTAACCCCATCCAATCTTATGGGTTAGCAAACCGCCCATCCACTGTATTGATAGGATCCATTATAAAAATTTGGTTATGTTTTGTCCCGAGTACCAGGGAAAATAGTTCCCAGGCCCCCTAGAGCTAGCACTAATGCAAAAATTAAATAGACACACCACTTACGCACCCAATATGAAATTGCCTTTTCTTAGATTCACTATTTCCAAACAGAATTGCAATAAAACCACAGTGTTTCCATCATAATCCTCAGTATTCCAGTTCCAAGTCTAATTTTCCTTTCTCGGCGTACCTATGGCATCATCGGCAACCAGAACGCTCACCACCTGGTCAGTCCCTCTAGGCTCACCTCGTACTTCACTCAGGGGCCTTTTCAATAGTTCCTAGCCCATAGTACCTAGGAGTATAATCTCATAAAATCCATATGGACTCTCTATTGATGAAGATCAGCTAGATCAACCAACAAGATCCATTTAAAAGAGCCATGAACTCATCCGTTGAAGACTAGCAAGGCCAATCAACCAGATCCATGCCCGTGTTCAGAAAACAACTCCAACTCATTTTCTTCCTCGTCACACACGTATGGGTATCCTAGTGGGCGACCCAAAGCCTGAACACCGTATGGTCAGCACCCTCTAGGCTCCTTCGCTAGGTGACCTAGCGCTTCACTCATAGGCCGCTTCCTTGGCCCCTCATCCACCGTACTGGAAGCTCACCATTTTAACCGAACCAAGGCTGGTCAAGACCTCGGTCGATCTTGCCATGCAAGACGTCCTTCTTTGACTCTTCATCAGCTATTGCAACATTTTTCCACTTAGGTCCCCATGACCTCATTCCATAAGATAGTCAAAATGCTTCCCCCAACATTCTTGACGTAAAACAATCTTTAAAAAAATAGGTTTCACATATAAATACGATTTCCAAGCAAAATTTCCATCTTTCCACATCATTTCTCATCATTGCATATCATTTCTCATTATTCCACATTTTTTCACATCATTCCACATCAATTCACATCATCCCACATCATTCCATATCAATTCTCATCATCTCTCACATCATTCCACATTCATTCACATCACCATATATCATTTCCATATTCATTCACATCATCCCACATCATTTTCACATTCATTCACATCATTTCCACATCACTCCACATCAGCCCACATCATTCCCCATCAATCCACATCACTTCACATCATTCCACACATCAATCCACATCAACCCACATCAATCCACACATTCCATATCAATTCACACATTCCACCTTCTTCCACACATCACTCCGCATCATTTCACGAATCACCCATATCAATTCACACATTCCACATCATTTCACACCACCCACATCAATTCTAATTTCTACAAACAAGATGGTCTCTTTTCACTTTGAGCGAATCACTTTTGATTATCAACTTTCCTTGATCTAGTTATCAGAATCTTTGTTCCACAATCAACCAGGTTAAAAGTATAGTTACTCTACTTTTCATATTGACAGAACTTTCTAAGTCTCGGCCATTACTTGGCTCAATTAAAGGTAACTTTTTCTCGACTCAATTTAATTAAGTCTAAATTTTTGTTCACTTTTGGATCCTCGATCCTTTCAGGAATTCTAGATTCCTTTCCCAAGGAATCTAGGAATAAGTCAGTCTCACAAGTATTTACATTCATCCAACTAAGTGTGTTTCTGGCATTTTTTGGAAAATTTCTTTTCCCATTCAGAATGTACCCAAGATTCTATTTTTCGAGAATCTAGACGTATACTTTATAATTTCAAAAGTTAGATGTGTTCATAATTTCTCTTTCTGATTGAAAATTATCCATGTTTTCTCGATGCATTCCTATGAATATTTTCACATTCTTTTCTCAAATTTCCCAAAATAAAATATGCTCAATATTCTTCTTTTTGAATAAAAGATTTATGCATATGATCTCATGGGATTTACAAAATCAATTATACCCATAATTCCTCTTTCAGCATAAAACATTATGCACCCAACTAATTCATTTTTTATCTAAATGAATTATATTAATAATCATTTCCATAATTCTCATAAATTGAATGAATCTAGAAAATTTGTGCATAACCTTCTTTATTTTTTTGGTAAATGAATAATGCTAAAAACTTCACTTTTAGCATAAAATTTATTATGCATAAATTCATTCTTTAATGATATAAATTTTTCCATAGCTTCCCCATATTTTCTATGAAATGATAATACTCAAAATTACACTTTTAATATAAAAATTATTTATGCATAAATTTCATTTTCTAATGATAAAGGTTTTTCCATAACTTCTCCATATTTTCTATGAACTGAGAATGCTTAAAATTCCACTTTTAGCATAAAAATTAATTATGCATAAAATTCATTTTCTAAAAATTTTGCCATTGTTTCCTCGCATTTTCTATGAAATGATTAATACTCAAAGTTCCTCTTTTAGCATAAAATTTAATTTATGAATAAACCTTCATTTTTTAATGATAAAAATTTACCATAGTTTTTCCACATTTTCTATGAAATGAGAATGCTCAAAACTACACTTTTAGAATAAAATTTATTATGCATAAACCTTCATTTTCTAATGATAAAATTTTGCCATAACTTCCCCACATTTTCTATGAATTGAGAATGCTTAAAATCTCACTTTTAATAGAAAGATTAGTTTATGCATAAACCTAAGCTTAAACATAAACATTAATTCATCCTAAATCAAGAAAAAACATGGTTTTAAGAGAAAACCCACAAAATAAAATGCTTCCCAAGCATGAGAGAGGTTAGGAAGAAGATTAATATAAAAAAGAGAGCATAAACATCATTGTTTAGGCTTACCCTTGGTTTGCTTGATTCTTTATCTTGCAAAAGTTGTGTAGCCCTCAAGGAAGAGGCTTTGCTACCAAGAAAGAGGGTAATCTCCAAGAGAGGAAGAGGTTTGGTGAAACACCAAAGCTTCACAAAGGAGAGGCAAGGTAGAGAGATAATAGAAGTACACTAAACTAAAAATTTTACTATTATAGAATTACTCTAAGATGAAAATACAAAGGAATGGGGGTCTATTTATAGGTGAGGGAGGCCACCAACCAAGTCCAACTGGGATCTAGAGGCTTCCAACTTCAGTTTGATCCAATTTGGACAAGTTTTGGACTAGTTAGGCCCACTTTTGTTTGAAAGAGGTGAGAGGAGAGATAAATCTCATTTTTTTAATTAAAAAATTAGGGTAATGATGGAGATTCTAGGTGCCTCCTTCATGAGCTCCACTCACCCTCCTGAGGTGTCAAAAATCTATTTTTTTACTAATAAATCCCAATACTTAGTCAACTCTTCATCTTATGTGAGAATTTACTCATTTTTGGAAAATTTTCTTTTATTCTTTGTATTTTTCTTATTCAAACACTTGGATTGATCATATAGGTCCATTAGACCATTCTTTGGACCTTAATCCAAATTTTTTTAAAAAATAGGTACCCTTAGGCTAAGGTGTCCAATGCACATTTTAATTAATTTCTAATGCACATTGGAAAACTCTTTTTAAACTTCTATTTCAAGGGATTACTTCTTATTGACTGGAAGAAAATACTTATCCAAAAATATTTCAAAATTGTACTTAAGGAAGAGATTCTATCCTCCTGGCTTTTTGGAAACCAAGATGAATGAATTCTTAGAATTAACCCAGGGGAGCAGAACTATTGAAGTGTATCACCAAGTGTTCGCTCTCCTCCTCAAGTACTCGCCACCACTAGATGAAGAAAAGCTGATGGCCAGGTTCATTCGGGGACTGAACGAACCTTTAAATGTCCTAGTGAAGAATGCCAAGCCAGTTTCCATGGTCGAAGCAGTGCGGATGGCGAAGGATTTTGCCTAGGCCTTTGATGTCAAGGTCCTACCAAAGGCACCACCATTATCTTTCAAAAGATTTCTAGCTCCGGAAGGTGATTCCAGCTTCCCACCGACTAAGAGACAACAAGGTCAATCTCACACACCTATCATGTTTACAGGCACTAATGGTGGCATATCTTGCCCCTCAGGTGTTACCCAACTTGTGCCTCTATTTCCCCATGTTTCTATCGTTGCCCGCTAGTAGTAGGTGTACCTAATCTACGTTATCTGACTCAGTCATGCCCGGTAGGACATCCATATAAGGAGAATCTTCCCCATCATCGGTCTCTTTTTTGTATGTATAAATAGCAATACTTTAATGGGGCTGAGTGAATAGTGGTATCTGATCAATTATCAATGATAACCTTGCTTCCTAAAGGATGCGCGTGACCATTCTCAAGATCAACTCGAATGAAAGAGTCCTGGAATTGTAAGTAAACATGGTTTTTTGACCAGTCATGCACCATTTGTGCTTCCCTCATGAAAGGACGTCCTAATATCATTTGATATGACATAGGATGCTCCGAGAAATCCATTACAATGAAGGTATGCCTTACCTTATATCCTAGAACCTTGATCTTAAGGTCCCTTAGCATTCCAATAGGTTTAGCTATAGTTCCGTTTGCCATCTTAACCACTATGTTTGTGACTTCTAGGTGAGGTCTTCCCATAGATTCCGAGAAGTTTTTAGTCTCACAATGCTCAGTCCAGCACCACCATCAAGGATTCCCTTTTAGAGTTAATCCCTTGGTAGTAATGGGGAGGGTTGCATTAGATTTGTCACCTTCAAAGTACTATCCCAACTTGTTAACAGGTATTTCAAGGACCGAGTCTTCATCTAGGTTGGGATGTAGATCTAAATGTTCCTCCACATCTTGAAGCGTGTCGGGCCTATCCATATTTGCAAATTGTGGTAACCCCACCTTCAGTTTTCCATTGAGAAATGCTTGAAGAGCTAAGAATAGCTCAGGATCTCTATATAACTTGGATATGATCGTGGTTCTGATTTCAGAGGACATGAAATCCATTAGTTTGGACACATTCAACGGTACTTTTTGAGATATCGGCCCTTGACTAGGGACTGGTGAAGATGGAATCACTTCCTCTTCGATGGGGTCAGGCATTCCCTCACTAAACATTCTTTCAAGCAAGAAGGGTGTCTGCCCACTTCCTGATGTCCTATCCTCACTTTCTTCCCAAATGATACTAGGTATAGCTAACAATTTATGGCTCCTATGAGGTTGAACTTGTGTAGGAAACACTGTGTCTGGGATCTTCATTTTTCTAGGTTCTGGCTCCAGTTCTCTTTGTGTTTCTTCCACCAAACCCCTTAAGTGTTGCACTCGTTCAATCTCCTCTACTGGGTTTGGGTAAGTCCTAATCTTTTTCTTGAGGGTTTTTGGCCCACCTGGCTTGTCTTTGAGAGTCTCAGTCAATCTGGGTAGTCGAGAGGGCATTAGCTGACTTGGTTGTGGGCCAGGAGGAGTTTCCTTTTGTTTCCCCCGATTTATGTCTTTGCTTGATTCTCCTTCCTTGTGCTCTTGACGAGTGGGTTCCTCCCTTAAAGTAGTGGCTTTGGTCTCCATGGTTTCTATTGAATCAAAATCATCTTCAGGATCATTCATATACACAGGGTCATCTCGTGTCCCTATATTAGTCTTTGAACTAGGTTTGGAGCTTGTGGTATTACGCAATCTCTTTTCGTCACGTTTTCTTTTTCTTTGCTCGAGCAATTGATGCAGTATCCCTCTCTTCAAGAATGTAGTTTTGATTTTGAAGCATTGACCGTGTGACTACATTTGGGGTACAACAGGTGTGGTTCCTAGTGCCTCATTGGTGACCTCAACCAAATTCAATGGGTGTAATCTTGGGTGCACTTGGATTATGTGGACATTAAGCAATCAAATGATCTATGCCACAATGGTTACATGTAAGTACCAGCATTCCCGATGTGCTCCCTTGATTTGGTTGCATTTGAGTAGCAATCTTCTATAGCCTATTAGGGCACTCCGCTACATGATGTGGTCCAAGAGGTGGTCTCCTGGCAAAGGTATTAAGGTTTTGCCCTCTTGTGGGGGTGGCGAGAGCAGCCGCTTGATATACAGGCTTGACTTGCCCGAAATGATCCTCCATGTAATACTGGGGTCAAAATGATATAGTATTTTCCTATATATGGAGAAGATTCAAGTGATGAGAGAAAAATACAATGAGAAGTAATGTGCTTACTAGCACCACTGTCAAAATACCAAACATGTACATCTATAACAACCATGCGTACATCCTTATGTGAAGGGTCAAAACTGCATTGCACAATGAAAGCCCAATCATCATGTGCATAGTTTATAAACTCTCTTTTTTTGCATTAGATGCTAATGCATCAGCTACTACAGCCATACTGAAAATATGTAAGGGGAAAGAGAGCTTGAGCTCTTGCAAGCACACACACACACTCACACTCACACAAACCCTAGAAGAGAACACACACAAGGTGAGAGATTGAAAATTCTTCTTCTTCTTCACACAACAAAAGAGGTCTACAAAGAAGATAAAGTGACTAACACACAAATAGAGTATATACAAGCGGTCCATATTGTGAACATGCTAAGAGAAGTGGGTAGATGTGGACTAGTTGGTGTAATTCATCTGTAGAATTTCTGGCAAAGATATGTCGATGCCAGCTACCAAACCTGCCAGTGATCTAAATGTCAAACGGTCATGCAGGCACCTCGTGAGTGTCAACTCATGTGTTGAGCTTGACATCTCAACACTCTCCCTTAAGTTCAACTCCAGCTCATGAACTCCAAGCGTATCTCGAAATCTACGGAGCTTCTTAGCTCCCAAGGCCTTCATGAAGATGTCAGCGGCCTGATCTTGTGTGCTAACACAGGCCAGATCGATGTCACCTGTGCCAAGAGACTCTCTTTGATGAAGTGGTAATGTACCTCAATGTGTTTTGTCCGTGCATAGAAGACTGGGTTCCTAGCCAACTGTATACTGCTAAGATTATCACAATATATGACAACCTTTCTCTCCACATGCAACCCCAAATCAGCAAGTAGCTTGCATAACCAAGCTACCTCACATGCTACCACCGCAGCTCCTCTATACTCGACAAGGCAACTGTGGGCTACTTCTTGCTGCTCCATGATGTCACAACAACAGCACTCCCCAATGAAAACATAAATCCACTTGTAGATCTCCTGTCTGAGATGCTACCTGCCCAATGTGCATCTGTGTACCCATATAGCTCCAATGGTACTCCAATACATAAAAGAATGCATAATCAACAGTGGCCCTCAAATACCAAAGCGTGCATAATCAACAGTGCCCCTCAAATACCAAAGCGTGCATAGCACACTATCAAAGATGTGGCTTGTGTGGAACCTATAGAAACTGTCTCTCTAAGCCAACATTGTAGCTCAAATCTGGCCTGTTGATCGTGACATAGATCAAACTCCCCACAATCTTCCAGTACATAGTGGGATCACATAACCTACATCCGCACTAAGTTTGTCATTTTGTTCTTATGGCACCGAGATTGGCTTACAATCGGCCATCCCATATCTAGACAACATGTCCAATGCATACTATCTCTGTGAACAGCCAAATAGCCTCAGATGTGCAAATGACCCAAAATGTAGAGCAGATCTCCCAAATCCTTCATCTCAAACTTCCTTTTGAGAAGACTTTTCACATGCTCAATCTCATCCAAGTTGTCACCCCTAACAATGAGATCATCTATATATATGAGATGGTGATGATCACAATACCCTTATCACTCTTGTGCACATACAAAGAGTGACCTGCATCTACCATATGAAAACCAATAGTGACAAGATACTCAGCAATCTTGTCATGCCATGCTCATGGAGATTGCTTTAGCCCATACAAGGCCTTATGAAGCTTACATACATATATTATGGGTGACTTGTATCCTCAAAACCTGGTGGCTGATCCATATACACCTCTTCTTGCAAGTCACCATGCAAGAATGCATTTTTTACATCCATATGATGTAAAAACCAGCCTTTAGTTGCAACCATCGTAATCACAACTCTCACAGTTGCCATCTTTGCAACTGGGACAAATGTCTCCTCATAATCAATCCCATGTGTCTGTGCATATCCTTTGGATATCAATCTAGCCTTGTACCTGCTTATGCTGCCATCACTATTATGTTTCACCTTATACACCCACTTATCTTTAGGTAATGGCACCAAATCCCAAGTCTCATTTCCATCTCCTCATTCATAGATTTCTCCCAACATACATTTCCAATATCCTCATCAAAACATGTGGGTTCTACAACCTGCATAACTTTATAGTGATGTGCCACATAACCATCATAAGTCAACCTCTGCACAAGGTTTTTAACTCTTCCAGATCTTTGTAGATTTGCATTCATGACTTCCATAGCCTTCTTCACACTAGGTGTCTTCATAGCTGGAATCCCAAGCTCCTCATCAAGGATCATCTCCAAGACACTAGAATCTCCATCAACAAGAGAATGCCTTGCAGAAATATTAGGCATACCAAGGGGCTCAACCACTTTCTCTTTGCCTTTATGTGATGTACCAACTATATTTTTAGGACTGGTACTATGACGTAGTTTGCCACTCCATAGTCTATCAATAGAACCGCTAGATGAGGACTCTCCTGGTCCACTCAATGACTATGATTGCTGACTTGGATTCTGTGCAACCACATTTCCACTTACATCAGCCCCAACAGCATCTTTTTCAGTAGCATACCAGCAGCTACTCATCTCATCAAATACAACATCCTTGCTTACTCTCAATTCAAGTGTAGCAGGATTATAACATCTATATCCCTTTTACTTCTCAAGGGAACACCCAATAAACACACATTTTTCTGCTTTTAGATCCAGATTAGTACGCAACTCATCTGGCACATACACATATGCAATACACCCAAAAACTTTCAAGTGAGACAAATCAGGTTTCTTGCCAATAAACTTCTCCTCTAGCATTACATCATGTATGGCTGTAGTAGGAGTCATGTTCATGATATAAACTACTGTAGACACAGCCTCATCCCAATAGCTATGCGGCATATTCTTTTCTACCGTCAATGCTCGTGCTATCTCTGCAATGTGCCTGTTTTTCCACTCAGCAACTCCATTTTGATGCGGAGTGTATCTACGTAAATTGTCTCTAAATCCCATTCTTTCGTAAGAATTCAGAGAACTCATTGGAGAAGTATTTTTCCCCTCCATCTGACCTTAGGTACTTCACATGCTTTCATGTCTATTTTTCAGCCATCACTCTGAAATTCTGAAAATGAGTGAGCACTTCACTCTTCTCCTTCATGAAATACGCACACACTTTCCTTGTATGGTCATCAATGAATGTCTTCGCAAGACCCCATACATCTAAATGCACAACATCTAGTACATTCCTGCTCACATTTTTGTCATGTGGACATACATGTTTTGTTTGCTTTCCAAATTGACATGCTTCACAAACTTTCTGCATACCTTCAACTTTAAACTTAGGCAGCCCTATCACAATTTATTTAGTTTGCATAGACTTCATTCTTTGCACATTTACATGCCCAATTCTCTTGTGCCAAATGTATGTATCTGCAACTCCTGAACCATTTACAAACATTGCACCACTCACTTCAGGCATATTTACATTCAATGTAAACATTATTCCCACTCTATTGCCTTTTGCAACCAACCTGCACTTATCTTTAAAGTCTTCTACTACATAGCAACCATTCGGACTTGCAAACCCTGCTCAATCATCTGGCCACCAATAGAAACCAGATTCTTTGTAATGTTCAGAACATGAAGTACATCTGCAGGGTACTTCACATTACCATCCTGCATGGACACAATGGCACATCCCCAACATGGGCAATCAGATGAGTAGTGTCATCCCCTGTTTCAACAAAACCTAGTCTTTCAAGACTCTTCATTTCCTTGAACCACTCACCATGACTTGTCATGTGGCCCTTGAATCAACATACCATACATCATCCTTACATGCTGCTACATCATTTTTAGGCACAACATTAACTACATGTTGCATAACAAACAACGTCTCATTATCCCCATTATTTCTCCTAGAGGATGCATAGTTGTTTTGCTGCACTTTTCCATTGTGCATGTCACTCTACTTCTTATAGCAATCTGCCTGCACATGTCCAGGCTTACCATAGTAAAAACACCCTCGTGTATCATTATTCTGCCTTTGCTAATTACCTTGACCTCTTTGACTCCCCCTGCCTTTAAACTGGTCTTTGCCAATTACCTTGACCTCTTTGACTCCCCCTGCCTTTAAACTGGTCTTTGCCAATTACCTTGACCTCTTTGACTTCCCCTGCCTTTAAACTGGTCTCTTCCACCTATGTGTTGTTGTTGTGAATCTTGGGACTGTTGCTGCTACTGCTGAACCATAATTCTGATTACCTATTCGGCCACCACCTTGGCCATGTCCATGACCTCTACGTCGTCCTCTACCTGTACTTGTGTAGAAGGCATGTTGCTTTGAGCTATTTTTGTTTTGTGAGGATTGTTGATCTTCACCCAAATTCTTCTCTTCAATGATCAGCATTGACACCAAATCTGTGAAGTTGGAAATGTTCTCTCGAGTCTAAATAGATGCCTTGAACGCCGTGTATTGTGGCTCGAGTCCATGTAGACACACTTTCACCTTATCATCATCATCATTAACAGAAACACCAATTGATGCAAGGGATTCCACAATACCCTTGATCTTCAAGGCATAATCATTCACAGACATATTCTTCTTCTCCACAGTATGAGCTCATTCTTCAACTGAATCTTTAGTGCCTTGGTGTTAGTTTCATATAACTTCACCAAGGTGTTCCATGTCTCCTTAGGTGACTTGGCATCCTGTATATGCCCAATCATGGTGTCTTGTATACTAATAGAAAGCCAATACATGACTTTCCTTGCTTCTTGATTCTAATCCTTGTACTCTTTTACATCTACAGGAATTGGGTTAATCTCTAGTATCTCCGATGCCTCCTCATGTTCACCTCCACCAATGTTGTACCACTAACCTTTTCCCAATAGGAAATTGGTCAATCTAAACCTCCAAGCATGGAATCTTTTCTTATCAAGCTTCTCTGCAACAATATGGTTTATTCCATCATTTGACATCTTGTCTGCAACACAAATTTACCAAAAATAACACTCTTGTTTGACCTACACAAACTGATGTATTCTCTACAGCATACTACACTGCACTTAAACTGTCACAATCAATGACCTCAATTTTCATACATACACCCAATGGAAACTTTGAGACCTCTTTGTTGTACACACAGTGTCTGCACAACCAATCGCCCTTCTTGCAGTTCTAAAAATAGAATTCTGTAGAGAATCAAAACTTGCCTGTAATGCTTGTGAACGCGTGCGAACTAAAGAACGGAGGTCCATACGTGCCCAAAACGTGATTTCGATCCAAAAAAATTTGTCCAACAGACCCTATAGTTACCCTGTAGCTTTACTCCCGCAAAGAAAGCTCCTCAATCGGAGTTCGTTTGTCGGTGCTCCCAAAGAGCTCCCGAGACAAGGGTGTAGTAGCCACCAACACAAAGGGGGAAGAGTAGATGAAGCTCTTACCCTCGTACCACTTCATGTGCTTCTCTTGCTTGCCGCTCCAGTCCTTAGCATGAACCAGGCTCTAATACCATGAAAAGATGTAAGGGGAAAGAGATCTTGAGCTCTTGCAAGCATACACACACTCACACAAACCCTAGAAGAGAACACACAAGGTGAGACCCTGAAAATTCTTCTTAATCTTCACACAAAAAAAGAGGTCTACAAAGAAGATAAAGTGACTAACACACATAATAGAGTATATACAAGCGGTCCATAATGTGAACATGCTAAGAGGAGTGGGTAGATGTGGACTAGTCAGTGTAGTCCAGCTATAGAATCTCTAGCGAAGATATGTCGGTGCCAACTACCAAACTCGCTAGTGATGTAAATGTCGAACGGTCATGTATGCACCTCGTCAGTGTCATCTCATGTTGAGATTAACATCTCAAAACATACCTGAGTCTCTTTTTCTCCTTCTCTAGACACTTCTTGCACTCATTAATGTAGTGACCAGGTTTCTTGCAATAGCGACGAACGGTCATGTTGAGCTTGGCATCTCAACACATACATGAGTCTTTTTCTCCTTCTCCAGCCTCTTCTTGCACTCATTAATGTAGTGACCAGGTTTCCTACAATAGTTTCATTTTTCCTTTTTCTTTGGCTCGTTGCCTTCCTTCTATAGGCTTTCCCGATGACTCTGATTTCGGCTTGTAAACTACTATGAGGAAAGGATTTACCTTTGTCTCTTTGTTGACTAGCAGCAAAAGCCTGATCCCCTGTACCCATGACAGATCTATTTTGCCTAGATTTCTCTTCTTGGTTTACCATAGATTAGTGTTTAACATTAGAGTTTAGTAATAGATTAAGATTTAGAATAGATTAGGGTTGAGAAAAAAGGGTTTAGCAATAAGCATACAATGTGGATGAATAAAAGAACCCAAAAAAAAAAGCTTACCACACCATAGCCATAGCCAAAGAGAGCTTACGCTTATAAAGCCTTCACTATGTTGCTGTCACCAAGGAGAAGGGGTTAAAAAATATGAAAAATCTAGCACTCACATGGGAGATTGGTTCAGAGGAGTGGAGGAAATTTCAAGACTAGAAAAGTAAATTTGAAAAGAAAGTGGGTGCCACAGGTTGCGAAAAAGATTTTATCCCTAGAGCGTTGCTATAAGCAATGATATAACTATCGGTTAGTGGAACTTTAGTGGCATCTAACCGTGGCACTTATAATGGCGCTTATACCATCACTACCAAAATTCTAGAGAGAAAATAGTTGATGCATAATGTTAAAATGCATGTAACTTTCTATATATCCACACATTACTTCCTAACTCACCTTTTTCATTTGCAATGATGTCTTCTTCTAGCTTGAAAAGTGATCAGGAAAGTGATCACTTTGCGAGTCCAAAGTGGTTACAAACAAGAATCCCTTGTTCATGTGCAAGATGTAAGAATGTTTATATGCATCAAGTCAAGAATCCCTTGCTCATGTGCAAGATGTAAGAATGTTTATATTCATGAACGTTGAGTCACATTGGATCATAGTACAAAATGGGGATCTTTTGAGGTAATGCCAACCAGACCTCAAGATAACTCCTCACTTATTATATGAACTTTTCATATAAATTGTATACGTATGGTTGATAAATGAAATTTTGATCATCATTGAACTTTATGTTAATACTTTTCATTAGGATGAGGATGCTATGGATCTCCATGAGACAATATTACATAATATGCCTCGTTATTCTGTCATTGGGAGAAACTTGAGAAGTAGGTATAAGAATCATAAAGGAGAGCTTGGAAAGTGGAGCATCAAATTGAGAAGTAGGTATAAGAATCATAAAGGAGAGCTTGGAAAGTGGAGCATCAAATTTAGAAATACCAAATTTGCCTCCACATGAGATAGAGGAGGACAATGTTATGGAGGAGATGATTACTCACTTTCTCTAGAGCGAGGGTGTGGAAGAGATTCCTCAAAATTTTGATAGAGAACATGTGTTACAGAAGGAAGCTAGTACACCATTATATGAGGATGCAAAGTTCTCTACATATACACTTGATCTTACACTTACGAATAACATATGGATGGAGAGATAGTTTGAATAGCCTACTCCAACTATTAAAGAAGATTCTCCCAACAAATAACTTGATGCTCGCAAAAACAAGGAGTGATGCACAAAAAATTCTATCCATACTTGGTATGGGAATTCATATGTGCTACAATGATTATGTGCTATTTAGGGGTGCACATGCCAATGTCAAGTAATCCCCAATTTGTGGAGAGGATAATTATGGGAAGGCCCAGGGGCTTCACTAATGAATATGTAAGATAGCACGTGTGTTCAACAGAAGGGGTTTTTTCTCAGATGGACTTATAGAAATATTTACAAGGGGTTTTTTAATTGAAAAGTGAAAATTTTCATACATAAGGGTTAGTTTTATTACCAAAATCCATTCATAAGGGATATATTTAATATACAAAAAATTATTAATAAGGATATTTTTAAATACCCCTTAAATGCATGTGCTATAGGTAGTGTTTACATAGTCGACCCCACGGGTGCTAAGGATTTACAAGGTGAAGTATTTTCTCAAACGGTTTTGAGGCACTTGCCTATTATACCTGCCATCCAATATACTTGTGAAATATTTTCTCAAAAGGTTTTGAGGCACTTTCCTATTATACTTGTCATCCAGCATATGTTTTGGTGTTAGCTATTGCCAAGTTAATGACATGGCATATGAGCCATTATTCAATCGATGGCATGAGGAGGATTCTTGCCAACTCACTTGCTTGGGATCGCATCAATCATGAGTGGCCAAAGTCCAAACACGAGTCTTGTAATAATTTGCAACTTGGGTTAGGTATGGATGGAGTGAATCCATTTAGATTGAGGTCTATATCATGGTCTGCATAGCCCATTGTCATATGTCCATTAAGAAGGGTCATGTGACACTTGCACTTCTTATGCAATATTCCTCCATGGATGTCCATTAAGAATGGCCATGTGATGGTTGCACTTCTTGTGTTTGTAGTATAAGGTAAAGAATATGGATGTATACCTTGAGCCCTTAGATGATAAGCTTGATCAATTATGGAGAGGCATAAAGGTGCATGATGTTTCCTCATCTAATTTCATGTCATAATATGATGGGTCAAGAGTATCTTAATATGGACAATGCATTATTTTTTTGGCTACACGGAGTGCTCAGGTATGCCACTAACTCAAACAATTCTCTTCATGCACAACTCGCTTAAATAACTCTATTGGATATTAACTATATATTTCCTTAAATGTCTATTAACTATATATTTTCTTAAATGTCTATTAACTATATATTTTCCTTAAATGTCTATCAACTATATATTTTCTTAAATGTCATTTTGGTAGGTCTTACTATTAGCAGGATATAATGCATGTCCAATTTGTGGACCATCACTTATATCCAAACACGCACATACACTTAAGAAAGTGGTATATGAAGGGCATCATAGATTTCTTCCTCCTAACCACTCCAATCATGCTCCATCTGAGGTTTCCCCAATTGTGATTAGAGGCTTTGATTGGCAAGAGATATGGGAAGTCTCTCTTAAGCCAATGGAGGGAATATAAAGAGATAGAAATTAGGACAAGAGATGGAGAGTGAATCCTATCATACCACCCTCAGGCATGAAAAGGTAGTCGATCTTTCATTGACTAGCATATTGAACAGAGTTAAAAATAAATCATCTTTTGGATCCAATGCACATTTTTTAGAATGTGGCATCAATGATTTGGGACCATCTAATTGGTAAAGATAACACCAACGCAATTAGAGATGACCTAAAGAATATTAGACATATGGAAAGAAAATGGCCAAAGGTAGTCAATGATAAGATGGTTTTGCCAAAAGCACCGTTGGAGGTTGTCAAAGCAAGAGGAAAATAATGTCAAGAATCAAATAGCCTCTTTTCATACAATGCACAGTGACTCATTAAAGGGTTCATTTACAAGCTCAAAAGAAGAAGGGTACTCACAGTCAATTATGTGGTCTTAAATCACATGATTGGCACAAGATGATGCAAGTATGTAGATAATATATTTTGTTTAGCACTTTCATATTGATGTTAAAGACTATTAATTTTCTTCTATTAATTGATTTTCATAATTTGAATACAGTTCATACTTCCAATATCAATTGGTGGGTGTGGAGATGAGGGAGTTTGGAATGCCATCTACAAATTAGGTGAAGTGGCAAGGTGACATCTAGTTAAAGCTATAGATTGATTCTCTTACAACATGATATAGCTTTACAATTTTCTATTTCTTTTTTTAAAATTGTTTCTCCCTTATTGAATAGGGTGAATATTATCAAAGGAGATTAGTCGAGATTCCATTGAGAAAGCACAAGTTGAGGTAGTGTGTATGATTGAAGAAAACTTTCCAAGAAGCATACTCACAAGTCAGTTGCACCTTGTGGTACATCTAACAAATAAGGTGGATGGAGTTGTTCATACATGATTAATGTTCTTTCTTGAATGCTTTCTTGAAAACCCTGAAGAGATTTTTGAGACAAAGGATAAGGCTAGAGGAAAGCATGGTGGAGGGTTGGTTGGTGCAATCTATCCTATATATCTCAGAATATTTGAAACAAATAGATCCATCCATTAACAAGATTTATTCACAATGATGAAGATGAACAAATGGTGTCACATGTGCCATGTGGTAAAGAATGCATTCGGAAGATGGACAAGTCCATACACAAAAAGTTCATTACATTTTGTCTTCTTAACACTTCGATGATAAATAAAGTAGATTTACAAGTATGAGGATGTGAGGAAGAGAAGGATAGAGGAGAAAAGAGCCTTTAGTAAATCAACACAAATCAACACATAGGCACATGGCATACCCGCCTAACCTAGAGGCTCTTCCAAAGGATTGCAATATTGAATGGTTTAGAAGTTCCCTAGAGCAAGATGAGAAGGTGAGAGAGAAGATTACAAAAGAAGAATGGGAGTATGTAAGGGGATACAACCACCATGTAAGTAAAGATATTTTATTTTACTACTAATATATATATATAGTATTTTGAAAACATTTATAAAGATAACATATATAGTGTTTTGATTTTAGTTGTAGTACAAAGTATATAATGCAATGTGGTCATAAGGTCGACATTTGCACTCAATCTGTGGACTCTAAAAGAATCACAAATGATTATGGTGTAATGGCAAGTTTTGAGCAAGATACTCGAGCTAGTCGAGATAGTAACATTATAGTAGAGAAACTTGACTATTGTGGAACAATTTAAGACATCTTGGAGATTGGATTTAGAGCTTTCAAAGTGTTGATTTTTTTATGGCAAGTGGTTCAAAGTGGTGTATAGAGGTACTCAAGAAATCATGAAAAATCATTCAAGTGGATTTTTTTATAGTTGACTCAACCAAGTTATGGCAAGATAGAGACACATATGTTCTCCCACAAGTTTGTACTTTTTATAGAATTGAGATGAATTTTAATACTTAAAATGAAAGACTGATATATTTTTATATACACGTTTTGTGTGTTTTTTCTTTCTAGCTTGTGTTTCATTCCCCGACCAAAGAGATCCCAATTGGTGGTATGTAAATACAAGCTGCTTCTCGATCGAAGCATATATTCCAAGATCTAGATATTGAAGAATAAATGCATGATAGATCAATGGAATATGCAACACAAACAATGAGAACAAACAGGTAGAAAAAAATCATTCAAAGTTTGAAGAATATAGCATAAATGAAGATCTTCTACCTTGGATTTCATTAAATGAAATAAATGAGTCAATGTGCGATGAAGATAATGTATCTACCTATTCTTCAAGTAGTGGAATAGGACTTTACATTGATATAGGTGCCATAGAAATGATGGACGTAGGGATAGACCAATTGGCATGTATGGATTTGTTGCACAATGGCATTGATGATGCTACTATGTAAAGATATAAATCACTATGTACCTTTCTATATATTGATCGGCTTACAACATTTTGTTGAATTTTTGTTCTTTATTGTATAAAAAACTTATGTTTGACAAATTTATATGATAAATTTTTACTAGATGTTTTTGTGGACTTCGTTTGGAGTATTCTATTTTTTTTCTAGCATCGTTATAGCAATGAAATATAAACCATCACTGAAACATCAATAATAAGCAACATTAACCCCTTTTCATATTGCTGTAGTGGAATAAGTGTATGTGCAAAGGTATGAGAGAGGGTTTTGGAGATAGAAGGGAGACAAAATGCATCTCGTGTGTGTGTGTGTGTGTGTGTGTGTGTGTGTGTGTGTGTGTGCATATATGTTTACATGCATCTATATATGCATGAATGCATGTAGGTATGTTGGAGAGACTAAAAATCACTCTTGCCACTTTTGAAAATCGCTCATCCAAAATTTAACGCCTAAAAAGCACATTTGCTTACTTTCTAGAATGTTCCCACACACCATGGATCTTGTTTATAGTAATGCTCAAATGAGTGCAAATGTTGCCTATTTGGCCTATAACTACTACTCTACTATGAGCCAATAGTTTTTCTTGCATTCTTTCTCCCTCCACAAAAGTTGCAACTATCTTCTATTGCCATTTGGATATTCTAGCACTCAGCTTCCTCTTCATCCTGATACCTTGACTAGGTTTTTCCACTTTTCTATCTTGTAGCCTCTGTCTAGTTTTCTTGAGACTTATGACGCATTGTACTGTATAATATATTCTTATAGGAGTATAAATTATTATGACATGTTATATCATACCTCATATTATCTTATTTTAAGGAGAAAAAAGTTAAAAAATAAAGTAAAAAGGTAGGGGAAGTAGTTGACTCACTCAAATGGAAAACTTTCTAGAGGAAAACATGAAGACCACACATGGAGGAAACGACAAGTGTAAAGAGGAGGAAAGCATCAGGACCACTTATGTAAGAAATGACAACTATATAAAAGAGGAGGAAAAGAATTGGTATGGCTTAAAAAGCAATAATGGGATGTAATATCTTAAGGTTTACTAAGGTGGAAGTTTTGAAATTTCAAAAGTCAACATGGGAGATGTGTTTTTTTGGGGAAAATGTGAGTCATGATTTGCCTCCTCTAGCCTACCATGCCATTTATTTTGAATTCATGATGTAGGCTTTACATATACAAAGGGGCTAAACTGGTTGAAAAAAAAACCCTATAAAAAAATTTGTCATGCTATTGAATTCAGTACATTAGAAAGGCAATCACCTTTGACACGTTTGTGGGCCTTATGGCATGGAAGTGCATGGAAAAAGAAGCAATGAAGTATGATAACCAATGTTAGATTTTTTCAACATGTATCAATTGAATATTCTAAAATTTTATAGCGAAGAAAGAAGCTATGAAAATTATAAAAGATGATTTTTTCAAGACGAATGTGTAGTACTTACATAAGTGCGGAGTGACTTTAAAATTGGATCTATTATTTGTCAAAACTATAGAAAAGTATAGAACATGCACCCAAATATGCCCAAGCAATTGTAGCACAATATTGTTTGAAGCAAAGATAATGTTATCAATTTCTTCTCTCCTTTGACTTATGAGAAACTTATTAATTTAACTTTTTAATGAACAATTGATCGTGTATATATGCATAGAATACATTTTGATATTTTTGAATAAGTTTTAATATCCTATATTGTCTTAGACAATGTTATCAATTGCTTCTCTCCTTGACTTATGAGAATCTTATTAATTTAACGTTTTAATGAACAATTGATTGTGTATATATGCATAGAATAAATTTTACTATTTTTGAGTAAGTTTTAATACCCTATACTATCTTAGATACGTGTTTCATTTGTAAATTTTCATTTTCAATGGTTTAATGATAAATATCATGGGAAAGTTTGTAATATATTTTGGTACCAAATTAAAGTTTGGAATGTGTAGATTGGTTTAATTTTCAAGTTTTGTTACGTAATGCATAAGCTATGGGTAAACTTTTCCTTGAACTTCACAAAAAAACTATACCTACCAAAAAGATTTTGGAACTCTTTGAAAAAACATACAATGAATGGTGATCTAGTAGATTTAACAATTTTCAAACTAGCTATCCACATAGGTTGTTACATAATGGCTAAAAAGTGACAAAAAATCACAAGCTATACAAAAAAATCATTAATAAAATATAACTTCTATAAATGATGTTATAGACTGTAATAGTCTATATGAACAATACTAAAAATTTTATAAAAGTTATCGCTTCACAAATAAAGGCAAGGGTGAAAAGATGATTTGAGTGATTTCTACATATTGAATTGATAAAAATGCAATGTAAGGTGCAAAAGAGTTGAATATCTAGAGAAAGAAGCCGAGTTCAATATCTAGAGAAAAAAATTGAGTTCAAAAACAAAAAACAAAAAATCTTGACACATTTCAAACATGAATCATTTCATGAGTTACTCATTATTCTAAAACAAATAAATGTTGAGCCTTTCATTTAGAGACAATAAGGGTAATACACATTCACTACATTAGGAAAACTAGTCTTCTTTATCATTCTAAAGTGCTAGCAAGCCTATCTTAGCCTTTTGCACTTTTGTGGATGATTATTTCTCCTTTTAGTGCATGCTATAGACTATTCACTTTTGATTGGGTGATGTTGATAAAAATAAATAAACATTTAGATTTTTAAGTTTCTAAAAATAAACAACAAGAAGACAATGAAATGGTTAAAGAGCACAAGCATTGTTAAAATGGATTTTGATGAATCTATATAGAAAAAAGATAATTAAAAACCCACTTACAATTTGGATATAATGAAGCACATAATCTAGGATGTTTAATATCCATGGTGTTGTAAAGGGATATAATTGGCATCCGTAACAAAGTGAAACATTTTGTTTGTGTGTGTGTGTGGGGGGGGACGAAGGTACATATCCTATCAAGCCTTAAATTGTCAAATACATTTTTTGGGACAATTATTGCCTTACTATCATCTCACACATGATTTCAAATGATTCAGTTTAGAAATAGATATATGATATAAATAAATGCATTGGAAATGCTAGATAATTTAATTTAGAAGTAAGGTCATGCTTAATTAAACACTAATCTATAAAGAAATTGTATACTAGAAAATTAACTAATGTAATGAACTCCTTTTATTAAGAGGTGAGTATCACAATGTATCTAAAAGTGAGTAAAAAGTTACACATAGTTTATAGCTAAACCCAGAACATGAGAAAACATAAGTTTAGCATATTTATTTAATGCATTACATATTTTGTGTACACGTGTGTGTGTGTGTGTGTGTAAGAGAGAGAAAGAGAGAGAGAGAGAGAGAGAGAGAGAGGTGCAAGGGGGGAGAGGAGGAAAGGGGGCACATGGGGGAGGAGTTGTCCACCCACCATCAAACAAGTATGTGGGATAATCTAGTGGGCATCAACCATGTTAGCACCCACCTTACTACTGAGTGAAATTGAACTTCCAACACCCCCCTTTCAATGAGGAGAAATGATTAAGATAAAGAGACTTAGCTTTCATACCATGTTAGATAGTTTAAACAACCACCATGATATTACTAACATATTCTACGGGGGGCTTGGTGTTGCTTAACTAGGTTCTATTCATGTATAGGGAGGTTCCATTTCTTTGACATATCCCCCCCTCCCCTTCCCTCCCCCTCCCCCTCCCCCTCCCCACCGCCCCTAGCCCCTTGAAAACTAGAGGCATGGGGAGTGAATATGCCCAATCATTATCACACCCTCATGCTCGAGATCCTTCACAGTTGTACTTTGATGCCGTTGTGCATGTCATGGACTTCTAGTGCCTGTCTTAAGTGCCTGCCTTAAGTGCTCTACTACATGGTGAGTAAATATGCATATTGTTTTCCGTTTCAATATAACTATAAGTAGTTTTCGCATCTATTTTCTCTTTTTTTTAGCCTATTATTATAACTTGTAAAAAAATCAGAATTTTAGTGAGTGGCACCAAAATTTTAAATTTAGTGCTTAAATATTGTGTATACCATTTATGAGTGCTATGTAGCAGTCTGTAGCAATGTTATTGTATGTAACGCAAAATTATGTATTCTTATGTATGATTGCTATATCATAGCCATGATTTCTTCACGACAATTATAACTACTATATATCATTCATGTACTTCATGGCTTCTAACTGGTACATGACTACATGGCTTCTATAGTTGCTTCATGACTTCTATTTTTGCTACATGACTTCTACACACAACAGTTATATAAAGTAGTTATATAGCAACATGATTTTATAATTGCTATGTGACTTCTATATATAACAGTTAGCAAAACCATCAACAGTTATATAAACTAGTTATATAATAGGCATGAGACTATTATATAGCATTTATATATTGGCCATGCCCTTATTTAAATACCATTCATGAATTTCTAAATTATCATGTTGAATAATCTAGCAAGCCACTATGGCACATGCACATGTGCATGCCCATGCCCATGCACACACACATGCATGTATGCATGGTTACCTATACACACACACATATAGATGTGATATTGGATGGATGGATAAGCAAATAGGAAGATGAAAACATAGACATATAGGTAGATATGTAGAGAGATGAATGGATAGATAACTAGGCACACGTGTGTGTGTACACACACACATACATACATACATACATACATACACACACACCCCCACCTATACATATATATGTGCATACATACATATGAACACATACAAATATACATACAGACATACATATATACATACATAAATACACACACACCCCCACCTATACATATATATGTGCATACATACATATGAACACATACAAATATACATACACACACACATACATACATACATACATACACACACACACACACACATATATACATATATACAAACACACACACATACATACATACGTACATACATACATATATTTATATACACATATACGTACATATATTTATATACACATATACGTACATATATATACATACATACATACATATATACATACATATATTTATATACACATATACGTACATATATATACATACATACATTTACCAAGTTCCTAAAAGGGAGCTAAAAGGTAGGCATGTGGTATGGGCCCTATGACATCTCTTGCGCGCTTTCCTCCCATTGAAGATCTCGCTGATGTTACCCTGCATAATAAAATAAAAGTTGAAAGGTCCCACATTTTTACCAAACACACATACATATACATTGCCATGATCTTTAATCAAATCAAGAAAGAATAACACACATACATTTTTGCTCGGATATACGTACACACACATACATTGACATGATCTTTAATCCAATCAAGAAAGAATAACCCACATAATTTTCTTCTATGTATGAGGTGTCAACAACTATACAAAGATAAGAGTACACACAATATGAAAAGGTACTCAACCAAATACATACTAGGGTTCTCTATAGTGTGAACCCAACTAAATGAGCTGGCGCAATAACTATGCCAGTCTCAAGAATGGCTGTCACACAGCGTGTCATCCCACCGGTCGCATATCACCCATGATCTCACCAACCATGCCAGTGGTGTAAGTGTGGGGCCTATCTCCCAGGCAGGTCACCAGTGTCCATCGCCTCACTAGATGAGCTCGATATCTCAACACTCCCCCTCGAGCTCAACTCCATATCATGTACACCGAGCGAAGCCCTAAATCTGCGGAGCTTCTCTATACCCAATGCTTTGGTGAAGATGTCAGCACGACCTAATCCTGTGTGCTGACATAAACAAGGTCAACGTCTCCTACCAAAACTTTCTCTCTGACAAAATGGTAGTGGACCTCAGTATATGATTCATGCGAGCATGAAAAACTGGGTTTCTAGCCAACTGTATATTGCTAATGTTGTCACAAAAAATGACAACTTGTCTATCCATTGATAGACCCAAATCTGCAAGTAGCTTTCTCAACCAAGCTACCTCACATGCTGCCATAGCAGCACCTCTGTACTCGACCTCTGTACTAGATAGAGCAACCGTAGGCTGCTTCTTGCTGCTCGAAGTCCAGCAGCACTCCCCAAAGAAAACATGAAGCCACTAGTAGATCTTCTATCTGAGATACTACCAGCCCAATCAACATCTGTACACATATCTCTGTCCCAGTTTCATAAAATAGTCCACAATGCAAAGTAGACCTCACATACCTCAGTATGCATCTCAATGCATCCAAATGCGGCTTTCAAGGATCCTGCATAAATTGACTCACCAACCCAACAGCATAGCTCAAATCTGGCCTGGTGATCATCATGTAGATCAAGTTTCCTACTATGCGCCTATACATAGTAGGATCCTCCAAAATCTCTCTTAAATTTGCACTCAACTTGCCATTATGATCCAATGGCACTGAGATAGGCTTATAGCCTGTCATACCATACTTGGACAACATGTTTAAGCCATACTGTCTCTGCAGCAGTAATCAAATACCATGTGGTGACCTAATCCCCTCAATGCCCAAGAAATATCTGAGCTCCCCCAGATCCTTCATCTCAAACTTCTGTCTAAGCAAGATCTTTACATCAAAGATCTCTGCATCATTGTCCCCCGTAATGATCAGGTCATCTACATAGATGACAACAAGCACAACCCCTCTATCACTGTGTCTCACATACAGCGAGAAATCTACATTGGCTACATGAAAGCCAATAGTGACAAGATATTCAAAAATCTTGTCAGACCATGCTCTTGGTGCTTGTTTAAGCCATACAAGGCTTTCTTCAACCTACAAACATGCTTGGGGTGACTCACATCCTCATAACCAGGTGGCTGCAACAATATATACACCTCTTCCTGCAAATCCCCATGCAAGAATGCATTCTTTACATCCATTTGATGTAAAGACCATTGCTTTGACGCAGCCATTGCTATCACAACTCTCACTGTTGCCATCTTGGCAACTGGGCTGATGAAAGTTTCCTCATAATCAATGCCATATGTCTGTGCATATCCTTTGGCTACCAATCTAGCCTTGTA
This sequence comes from Cibotium barometz, assembly GCF_041138505.1. Taxonomy (NCBI): domain Eukaryota; kingdom Viridiplantae; phylum Streptophyta; class Polypodiopsida; order Cyatheales; family Cibotiaceae; genus Cibotium; species Cibotium barometz. The sequence continues at coordinate 31,524,378 of NC_141070.1, read as the reverse complement.
CCTCCTTATGCTTCCATCACTGTTATGTTTTACTTTGTACACCCACTTGCATCCAATGGCTTTCTTGCCTTCAGGCAATTGCACTAAATCCCAAGTCTCATTTCCATATAGTGTATCCATCTCCTCATCCATAGCTTTCTCCCAACACACATTTCCAACAGCCTCATCAATGCATGTGGGCTCTACAACATGCATAACTTTTGCCATGTATGCATAGTGATGTGCCACATAACCATCATAGGTAAACCTTTGCACAGGATTCTTCACTCTCCCACATCTTCGCAGCTTTGCATTCATGGCTTCCATAGCCTTCTTTACACCAGGTGTTCTCATAGCTGGTATCCCAAGATCCTCATCAAGGCTCATCTTTGAGCCACTAGACTCTCCATCAACATGAGAATGCCCTAAGAAATGTCAGGCATACTAAGGGGCTCAACCACTTTCTCTTTGCCTTTATGTGATGTACTAATCACATTTGTAGGACTGGTATTATGACACAGCCTGCCACTCCATGGTCTATCAATTGAACCACTAGATGAGGACTCACCTGGTCCAATCAAAGACTATGATTGCTGACTTGCATTCTGTGCAACCACATTTCCACTCACATCATCCCCAACAGCTTCTTTTTCAACAGCATACCAGCTGCTTATCTCATCAAAAACAACATCCCTACTTACCCTCAACTCACGTGTAGTAGGGTTATAATACCTGTATCCATTTTGCTCAAGGGAATACCCAATAAACACACATTTTTTAGCTTTTGGATCCAGCTTAGTTCTCAACTCATCTGGCACATGCACATATGCAATGCATCCAAAGACTTTCAGATGAGACAAATCAGGTTTTTTGCCAGTAAACCTCTCCTCTAGAGTTACATCATGTATGGCTATAGTTGGAGTCCTGTTCATAATGTAAACTGCTGTAGAAACAGTCTCAATCCAATAGCTATGTGGCATATTCTTCTCTCCCATCAATGCTCACGCAATCTCAGCAATGTGCCTATTTTTTCACTCAGCAACTCCATTTTGCTGCGGAGTGTATCTGCATGTAAACTGTCTCTGAATACCATTCTTCTACAAAAATTCAGAGAGCTCATTAGAGAAGTACTCTCCCCCTCCATCTGACCTTAGGCACTTTACATGTTTCCCTGTTTACTTTTGAACCATAACTTTGAAATTCTGAAAATGAGTGAACACCTCACTCTTCTCCTTCATGAAGTATACCCACACTTTCCTTGTGTGGTCATCAATAAATGTCACATAATACCTGCAGCCTCCCATAGACATGGTCTTCGTAGGACCTCATACATATGAATGCACAACATCTAGTGCATTTCTGCTCACATTTCTGTCACGTGGAAATACATGCTTTGTTTACTTTCCAAATTGGCAGGCTTCACATATTTTATGCATACCTTCAACTTTAAACTTTGGCAGCCCTGTCACAATTCCTTTAGTCTGCATAGACTTCATTCTCTGTACATTCACATGTCCAATTCTTTCATGCCAAATGTTTGTGTCTGCAACAATTCCTGAACCATTTTCAAACATCGCAGCACTCACTTCAGGCATGTTTACATTCAATGTAAACATTCTGCTCACTCTGTTGCCTTTTGCAGAGCCAACCTACACTTGTCTTTAAAGTCTTCATCAACATAACAACCATCAGGGTTAAACCAAACCTACAAACCCTGCTCAATCATCTGGCCAACTGAAACCAGCTTCTTTGCTGTGTTCGAAACATGAAGTACATCTACAAGGTACTTCACTTTGCCATCCTGCATAGACAATGGCACATCTCCAACATGGGCAATTGGATGAGCAGTGTCATCCCCTGTTTCCACAAAACCTAGTCTTTCAAGGTTTTTCATCTCCTTGAACCACTCCCCATGACTTGTCATGTGGTTCGAAGCACCTGAATCAACGTACCATACATCATCTTTATGTGCTGCTTCAACATTTTCAGACATGGCATTAACGACATGCTACATAACAAACAACCTTTCATTATCCTCATTGTTTCTGCTCGAGGATGCATAGTTGTTTTGCTGCAATTTTCCATTTTGCATGTCAGCCTGCTTCTTATAACAATCTGCCTGCACATATCCAGGCTTACCATAATAAAAGCATCCACGTGTATCATTATATTGCCTTTGCCAATTTCCACGACCTCTTTGACTCCCCTGCCTCTGAATTGGCCTCTTCCACCTGTGTGTTGTTGTTGTTGTTGTGAATTCTGGGACTGTTGTTGTTGCTCTGCTGGCCATAATTCTGATTACTTGTTCGGCCACCTCCTTGGCCGCGTCCACGACCTCCTCTACCTCATCCTCTTCCTGAACTTGTGTAGAAGGCATGTTGCTCTGAACTGTTTTTGTTTTGTGAAGACCAACAATCTTCACCCAAGCTCTTCTCTTCTATAATCAACATAGACACCAAATCTGTGAAATTGGGAATGTTTTTTTGAGTCTGAATAGACGTCTTGAATGCCTTGTATTGTGGCCTGAGATCATGTAGACAGACTTCCACCTTATCATCATCATCTACTGAAACACCAATAGATGCAAGGGATTCTACAATACCCTTGATCTTCAATGCATAGTCATTTACAGACATACTCTTTTTCTCCATAGTATCAAGTTCATTCTTCAACTGTATCTTTCATGCCTTGGTATTCGTTTCATAGAGTTTTACCAAGGTGTCCCACGCCTCTTTGGGGGACTTGGCATCCTGTATGTGCCCAATCATGTTGTCCTGTATACTGATAGAGAGCCAATACATAACTTTTCCGGCTCCTTGGTTCCAATCCTTGAACTCTTTCACATCGGCACGCAGCAGTCGGATTGATCTCTAATATCTTCGGTGCCTCTTCATGCTCACCTTCTATGTAGTCCCAATAACACTTTCCCATCAGGAAATTTATCAACCTGAACCTCCAAGCATGGAAGTTGTTCTTGTCAAGCTTCTCAGCAACAATGTAGTTTATGCCATCATTTGACATCTTGCCACAGACACACAAATTTACCAGAAATAGCACTCTGGTTTGTCCTGCATAAACTGCTGTATTTTCTGTAGCGGTACTGTACTACACTCAAATGTCACAACCAGTGACCTTAATGTGCATACATACACCCAATGGCAAGTGTTTGACCTCCTTGCAGCACACACAATGTCTGCACAACCAATCTGTCTTCCTGTAGTTCTTAAAACAAAGTTTTGCATAGAATCGATGACTTACCCGCAGTGCTCGAACTCGCCTGCTTTTCGAAAAACGGAGGTCCTAACGCACCCGAAACATGTTTTCGGCCCGAAAATTTCGTCCGATAGGTCCAATATGACAACATAGTCCAATATGACAACATAGTAGCTCTATATCTCTACTCCCGCGAAGAAAGCTCCTCAATCAGAGATCGTTTGCCAGTGCCTCCCGTAGAGCTCCCAACAAGGGTGTAGTCGCCAACACAAATAGGGAAGAGTAGATGAAGCTCTTACCCTCGTACCGCTTCCTGTGCTTCTCTTGCTTGCAGCGCTCAGCCCTTAGCATGAACCAGGCTCTGATACCATGAAAAGATGCAGGGGAGAAGAGAGCTTGAGCTCTTGCAACAAGCACACACACACTCACAAAACCCTAAAAGAGAACACACAAGGTGAGAGGCTGAAAATCTTCTTCTTCTTCACACAACACTCAACACACCATATACAAAGATACGAGTGTACTCAACACACAACACTCAACACACCATATACAAAGATACGAGTACACACAATATGAAAAGGTACTCAACCAAATACATACTAGGGTTCTCTATAGTGTGAACCCAACTAAATGAGCTGGCGCTATAACTATGCCAGTCTCAAGAATGGCTGTCACACAGCCTGTCATCCCACTGGCCGCATATCAACCATGATCTCACCAACAACCATGCCAGTGGTGTAAGTGTGGGGCCTATCCCCCAAGCAGGTCATCAGTGTCCACCGCCTCACTAGATGAGCTCGATATCTCAACAACATACACACACAAGTACATACATACATATATGCATGCATGCATGCATGTATGTATGTATGTATATGTGTGTATGTGTGTATGTGCATGCATGTATCTCTCTCTCTCTCTCTCTCTCTCTCTCTCTCTCTCTCTCTCTGTGAAGGGGTGGGTGGGTGTGTGTGTGTGTGTGTGTGTGTGCGTGTGTGTGTAAACATGAAGAGAGAGAGAGAGAGAGAGAGAGAGAGGACAGAGGCTAGCATTTCATGCAATTAAAATTTTACCTTAGATGAGATAGCAATTAAAAGCTTTTATATAGCTTAGCTTTCTTGAATCTAGTAGATGATATGATTGACAAGAATCAGCTTGATTGTTTTTTAGTACAGGAATCATGAACATGCTTAATTATTGCTCGTTTCACATTGTATTACCTATGTCTATTTGAGGTGCATTGATTTGACTCAAAGTCAAGCAAAATAATAAAGTCATTGTTAGTTTATTAAAATATTGAGTTCTTTATGTGACATTAGCAAATTTGAAATTGAAATCATAGGCTTCTATTACTATAAGTTGATAAAGCTGGCATAAGAGTATGCCAATGGGCTAAGATTAGTTTCCCTTTCCCTTCTCTTTTTAAACACAATAGTTCAACACCAAGGTGGTGTTTTTTATGTTCATTTGACCTTGGCTCTTCATGAGGAAATTATACACAACTTATTTGCTTTTATTACTTAGGATACACTTGGACACATTGACGACTATTAGAAAAGCCAAGGTATCCTTAGATGTTTGTTGTTTTACAATGGAGATGTTGGTAACACTTCACAAAGCATGAATGGATATTGCTTACTATAATTATTTTTACCTACCATATCACTAATAATTGATGGGCATCTTGCCTAGCCTAGAAGGTTTGAATGGATATTGCTTATCGTATTGATATCACCAGTAAATTGGTGGGCATCATGCCTGCCTAGAAGGTTTGAATGGTAAAATTTGAGGTTATTTTATTGGCTCTGTAGTTCCTCTTTTTTATTTCAACAATGTCGAGCATATTATGTGAAGATGCTCAAGAAAGTATTGTTATTATTTTGTTAAATTAAAGAGTGGCATGCCAACAACACCATACATTTTATGGACATGCATACATTGGTGCTTTAGTACAAATGCATTATCTAAGGAGGTGCCCTAGTCCTATCTATGTGTGGAGTGAATAGTACAAATAACAAGTGTTTACAAATTATATCATCTAAGTAGGTGCGACATATTTAGGTGAGGCAACATTGTAAGAGGATGAAGGTGGGGCTATATAGCAAATATTTAAATTTACAATGTATGTATGAAATAAAGATATTTACACATCACCATGGTTGTTTATATTTTGCAAGGAGTCCTTAGGGCATTCACTATATGGTGTACTTCAAACTTCTTGCCTATGAACTTTGGTGTTTAAAACCGTACCCCCTTTGTAAATATGAACATAATAAAACTATCCCTATTTGTATGTATTTTCTTTAAAGTCTAAAAAATAGGAACTCCTCCTTTTGAACTCATGTGCTATCTTACATATCCCTACACGAATGCCTAGAGAATGATTTTAATGATGGGTGAGCATTGGCAAGCAATAGTCACGCATTCTCTTGTGTCCATCTCCATGCTTCCCCTAAACATTCTTACCTTAGATGGTGATGAAAACCACCCAATCGAACCGTTTCTTTTGTGAACCAATGTAATGTTTGCAAAACCAAGACCTCTTATCGTATCAAAGGGTTACATGAAATGCCACTGAGATATCATCATCTCAAGAGCTTCTATTGTTTGGAAGAGCTAGCAAACAATGTGGCTTCTTCCTATAAGGAGGACCTCTATACCTCCTATGTAGGTATAGTGTCCATATTGGCCATCTAGTCCAACTAATGGGACAAGAAATCTTACCCTAGGTAGGAGCCTAGAGGTTTCTAGTACCTACCATTGGCACATGTAAGTAGAAACTTGGAGCACATAGTGGCTATTGGCCATGGTCCTCTAAACCCCCTAAGTAGATCTAGAGTTGTCCATCTCGGCCATCTAAGGGGAAGTTCCCGCAGGTCATTAATGATGGGGTCATTAAAGAAATCAATCTCTGCACGGCCTTGTGATCACAAATATGCCAATTTTGGGAGAGTTGAAATCACGTAGTATTCATTAGGAGGAAGCCCCTTTGGGCGGCCCTGAGCAATCTTACCCAATGTAGGAGGCAAAAGGCTCTTCGTGCCTAAGAGTAGAGACATCTCTTCTCTATATTCTTTATATTATATAAAGGAAAAGTTTTACGAGGGTGCTACGTGGCAAGAATGTGGAGGTTTGGGACGCAGGTTGGAGGTTCGAGTACTAGAAGAAGAGCTTTTACAGGTTTACACTCTCCTATATGTGTACTAAAAGTATGTTGAGGGGATGATTGATGGTGGTGAAGCCTCTGTGTGAGAGCATTCTCTGAGGCAAGTGAACTTACACAAAAAAAAAAAAGAGTTCACAAGGTTTTGTGCGTTTCAAGGCAGGTACAAAGATTCGTGAGACTTTCTTTCCAGATTGTCATGATGCTGCAAGGAGAAAGACATGGGGGGGCATGGGGGCAAATTAAATTTAATGTTTTTTTGAAAATGCAATATATTTGGGGGCGGGTCCCACGGGCGACCCGACAAGAACTGAGGCGTGTAGGGGGGTGTGTGCACATTATCAATTTTTTTTTTAAAAAAAAAAGGGGGCACGTATTGTGCGGATGAAGGGGGAGACCGACTGTCGCCTCTCAGGTGCACACTATGCCACAGGGATACAGTATACTTCATAACCATCATCATTACAGAGGCTGGTGGCTAGCTAGCTAGCCCCTCAAGGAAAAGCTCTTTGCCCTTGTTACCTATGTGAGGGGCAACCCCCTCCCTGCTGCATCAGATCATGTGAGAAGATTTGGCTCCTGCAACCTCCTCCTCCACCTCTCACCTTTGGCTCCCTGTTACCCCCACCCTTCCAGCCCCTCCTCTCCTACCCCCCCCCTCCCCCCCCCCCCAACACCATCTTTTCTCCACTTAGCTTACTCCTCTCATCCTGCCTCTATTTTCCCTGTTTCCCCTAGCCTTGCACACCTTCATCTTGCCTCTCTCCCCTAGCCCTTCTTGCACACCTCCACACCTTCATTTTTGCCCTTTCTTCCCTTGCCTTAAGCTCTATTTAACTAACTGCATACCCTATTCATAGACACCTACATTCTTTGCCTTCACCTGTCTTGAGCTGCTTTCACCACCTACATTTTTGAACCTTTTTGGATTTTATTTTTATTTTTTTGGGGGGGAAGGGGGGGGGGTAGGGTGTACAAATTACGTCAGACTAGACCTTCAATTTTGCATCCCCTTCTCCAAAAGCAGCAGACATGTTAAGGTCATGGAGAATTTGTTATCTTTTCTTCATAGTCTTCTCATGTGATGTTCTCCAAGGAGCTCAAGGCCTTAAAAGAGGTACTCTTGTTTCTAAGGGTAATTTGCCCACTAATGAGGGGAAAAAAAACCTCTTTGGGCAATGTTAAAATTTGGTCAATTATGATGTAACCTTGCACACTATATTGAAGAGGATGAAGAATTAATTCACCACAAAGCACACACACATTTTGATTTTGTGTGATTTAGTTTTTGGTATGCAGACTTTTGGTCACATAGAGTCAATGTGGCGCCTTCTAGGCTGGGAGTTGCATCCAAGAGGGCATTTCAGGTAAGCTTATGAGCTTGAACGATGGAATTTTTAAAAAAAAAACTACTCAATTTAGTCTTTAATAAAGTGGGTGAATTTGGGTACATAGACATATATATTTCATAAGGTGGGGGGGGAAAGTCAATGTGTTATGAGATCAAAACGAGGATCAATTGTTATATGGTCGAGAGCATCTGAATAATTAAGCATTATGTGGCCTTTGAAATAAACAACCATTGAGCAATTAAGGTTCCTTTTTGCGTGTGCAGGGACATTTGCGTGGGCGGGAGTTGGAGACTGTGGATACAAACGGGCCAGGGTCAAAGCCACCTCTGTGTGAATCCAAGTGTGGCAAGTGCACACCATGCAGTCCTGTCCGGGTGCCCGTCCAGCCGGGCCCCCACAAGGCGTCCGAGTACTACCCAGAGGCTTGGAGGTGCAAATGCAAAGGCAAGCTCTACATGCCATAGACATGCACAATCGCCCACCACCACCACCGCCATAGCCATGCAGAGGAGAGCTTCAATACAAAGCTTCCAAAACGGTGTCAAGCTTAATTGATCCCCTCATAACTCATGGGGGCCAACCTTAATAGCATGGATTACCCTTAATTGATCCCCCTCATTGGACTGCCCAACACGGATGGCATGGGAGTGTGTACAAGATACATCCCTCTTACATCCACTGGCTCTTGGATTCCGTGCCATCAATAATGCCATGATTATATAATTGCTTGTATACCCTATAGACTAAAGTTTCTTATATGGCCTCAATGAGCTCTCTCAAGAAGGCCCTCGGACATTGGAATGCCAAAAACATACTCCACACCCGAGCACACATCTTGTCAAAGCACATTTTATAATATGATCCGAGTTAATTTAGTACCAACCTTACGTGGATATGATGTGACCATTACCTATGATCACCTTGTGATTTATCTTCATTCAATATATTAATATTTATATTATTGTGGCTTTTCCCCATCATAGCAAGGGAAATGATAAGATCATTGCAATACTCATCATATTTATTTTGTGCCTTTTTCTCATTATATAACAAGGGGAATGAAAGACCTTTGAAATTCTCATCATATTTATGTTGTCTTTTTCCCATTATAACAAGGGAAATGATCAGACCATTGAAATTCTCATCATATGATTATGAGTGCATGTACAAGCAAGAAATTCTACCTTATTCTTCCCATCGTCATCGTCGGTAGGGCTGAAATTTGAAAGCGTACCCCAACCTTCAATTAGAAGGCCTTAAACTAGCCTTCAAAATTTATCTAAATATCTCCTAGTTGTATGTAAGATTTAGAGATATATTTAAATTACTAGCCCTCTTTTGCAACCCTATTTTGTAAAAACTCTTCTCTAGAAGGTTAAATGGCTTTGATGCCCTCCAAAGGCTTCAAATTTTAGCACTACAGGAGAATATCTTCAAAAAAAATTAGTTTCATTTGTCTTCTTATGGCCATCAGATCACAATGGCACATAGTGATTTCTCACGTTATTGTGAATGCCAAACTTTAGTATTATTAGTGGTGTATCAAGTAATCTTTCTCTTATAATGATAGCATGTCCGTATTGATTCTAATATTGAATCCTTCCATAATGGCATGGTGGAAAGCCAAGTAGGTTGCACCATAGATGTACTACTTAAAGGGAAACCATATACTCCACTCTCTTTCAAGTATGAACTTTGGAACTAGTGCATTGATTAATGTGCACCCACATGCATATTGGTGCTAGTGCATGTATTACATCATACCTAGGGCAACGAATGCGTATGTAGAAACTTATCATTCATTGATAAGCTTTGGAACTCGTGCATTGATTAATGTGCACCCATACAGGTTTTAGTGCATGTGTTATGTCATACCTAGGGCAATGAATGCATATGTAGAAACTCATCATTACAACCTCAAAGGAGTTATAACTCAAGAGACTTAAAAAGGTTGTGATATGTTGGAGACAAAATCTAAAGAGGAATATATTTGTTTGGGTTAAATAATATGTGTAGTAGCTAAGCATAAACATACACTCACCCCTATATCCTTGTGTCAACAACCAAAGTCATGTCACTCATTTTGGCAAATGTGTGTGCTTGCAAAAGATTGAGTTTAGTTGAGGTAACATTTACAATACAAAGGAAAGGGGCAACCTAGGATCATCACAACCACCCTCATATTTATTAGTGTGAGAGAAGCTACCTTGTATGGTTTCCTTCTTTGGTTTATCCTTACATCACATCCAAAGAGAAACTAGAAGTTTATATTGGAGATAATGATAAAAAGGTTTTTGGAGGATGAAGAATTTGTGTAGCTAAGCAAAAACATACACTCACCCCTATATCCTTGTGTCAACAATCAAAATCTTGTCACTCCTTTTAGAAAACATGTGTTCTTGTGAAAGGTTTAGTTTGCTTGAAGTGATACATGGTAAAGGTGCAACCTAGGATTATCACATCATATTCACTTTCATCTTTCCTAGCATGAGAGAATCTTTTATGCTTATGGTTACCTTCTTCCTTAGCATGAGAGAAGCTTTTGTGCATTACCTTCTTTCTATTATCCTCACATCACATCAAGTGGAAAAATGCTTCCAAATAACTCTCATCTCAAAATAAATAATGAATAGACGGACATATTCTCAAGATGAGTCAGTAGTATATCCATTTATATAACATGTCTTAAAAGCTATGGTACCTATAAACACACATGCAACAAACTTATATGTAATAAAAGGGATAAATTGAGACAATGGATTTGATCTACATTGTAAATTGAATATCTCTATTAATATTAAAAGAATAAAATCTTTGATATTGTTTATGGAATGTTTTTGCTTGGCTTTGTAAAAGGGAGGTCGAAGCTTAGTGACCCCATGTTTGAGAAATAGGTCTTGACATACAATTCCAAAAAAGAAGCCCCTTTTCATTGAAGCATGGAAGTCAATATGATGCAAAGTGCTTGATGTAGGAGCTTTGATAGTAGACTCTCAAGTTGGTGGACTTGATCATGTTGATAAGCATAGACTACGCTTATTAGTTTATTTAGGATGATGTAGGTAAGAATAGGTAAATTGACTAGGCTAAAATTACGTATATGAATAGTGCTTGGTTATAGTATTGCTTGTGTAAATGCCATATATCAATAGCATTGGGTGCATTGGTAAGACTTTCCACATAGATTTTATAGTATTGCTTGTGTAAATGCCATATATCAATAGCATTGGTTGGGTGCATTGGTAAGACTTTCCACATAGATTTTATATCCACGGGTGGAACCATCCAAGTTAGAATATTTTGTCTCCATGGATAACAACCTAAACTACCCCTCGATTGTTTATTTGGCATGTAAGGTAGTGCAATACCATTTTTTAAAGAATGAGATCTGTAATTGCTAAACCACCTAATGATGTTGTCTTTAAGACTAATTAAGGAGTAGGACAAGGATGGTGGGATAATCGGATTGGAAATTTGTACTCCAACTAGATGTTCACCTTCTCCACCCCCTAAGTTAGGGCTCTCATGACTCATAGTGAAGTAGTGCTCTAGGACAATTATATCCTAAGGAAATTTGTGCTAGCTCATGTTTTTCTTGCATGAGCCTACACTAGACCAATCTTAAGAGAGGACATTATTGTACTTTCAACAAATTGGATGTTTTAAACAACCCTCCTTGAATGAAAAAGAATTAACCAAGGCTCAAAATAAGCAAAAAGAAGCTAAACTAGGTATGCTTAAAATGTCAAAGTGAAATGTTGCAATTTCCATACATGGAAATGTGTTAGTTCTATGTTAACCACATCGGCTAACATTACTCCAAGACGTGCTGCAACATCTTTATGCCACATTTTTGTATGCCCTTCTCTCTATCTCACACTTGAGGAGAGTGCCTCAAACGATGTTGAATCAAGAGCACATTCTCAAGAAAAATCTCTACACGGTTCACAATCCATGAAACCTCATAGGAGCCAAGCAACCCTAGGAATCGAACATCCAAGCGATAGCGAGGATGCTAGCTTGAGTGAGGTTGTGGCATAGAGTAATACTAGGCCACATTATTTCTGGAACATGGCATCTCTACACTGATGATAGCAAGGTGAAGCTAATTCTTGATCTTCCACCACCCACTACTACAGGGGTGTCCAACATTTCATGAGACATGTTGGATACTATAGAAGATTTAATCATGTATGCCGGCATAGTGAGACCCTTGTACATGCTACTTGTCATCTTTGAGTGGACAAATGAGTGTTAAAATTTCTATGACACTCTCAAGACAGCCTTAGCAAGTGCACTAGATCTCTCAAATGGGATATTATTTTCCATATGCACATAGATGCATCGCAATTGATTGCATTTTGGCATAACCAAAAAAGCATAACTTGGATTTATCTTAGCTTTGCTAGTTGGTTGCCAGTTGAACGATGCCAAACAAAACTACACCACCACAGGAAGGGAAGTACTACCATTATCTATTTGGCAAACAAATTCGTATTTTTTGTAGACCATTAGAGACTTCTCTACTTGGTCAATAAGACGCAGCACCACGAGAAGGATAATGCGATGGTTCTTGATCCTATTAGAGTTTGATTTCATGGTGACCATGCAGAAAGGCTCACAACATGTGCATGCCAATCACTTATCGTGCATCCCAAATGGATAAACCGTCGATCAAAGTGGAGGACAAACAACCGATGCCCCCCAGTCCCTCAAGATGTCCAGTATCTTCCCTTGTAATCAATTCCCTCTTCAGAATAATAAAAGATCTTGTTTCTACCTATTTTAGCTTAGAGAGAGAAAATATTTTAGAGAGAGGTTATTCAAATTTTAGATATTTTTGGATGGAAAAATATCTCTTCTTATTAAAATAAATTTCCCCAAAAAAGAAGTTCAAAAAGATTTTCAAAAGGTGCATTAGAAATAAATTATAATCTGTTCAAAAGGCCTTATCCTAAGAGTCCAGATTTTTTGAAAATTTTAAATTAAGGTTCTGAGGGGCCAATCAGATTCATCCAAATGTATCGAGGAGATAAATTGAAGAAATAAAGAAAATCCTCCCAAAAATAAGTAAATACTCACATAAGATGAAGAGTGGACTAAGGACCAAAGGAAATACTTAAAAAATGAATTTTTGACACCTTAGAGTGGGGATTTCCCCTCATGAAGGAGGCGCCTATTTCAGATGTGTGGTGGAGTTTTAAATTCTCAAATATTGAGATATTTCATCTCTCCTCTCTCCTAATCCAAGTCTAGTTCCAAAAAGTAACCTATACTGACCCAAAAATGGTTAAAAATTGACCAAACTGATTTGGAAAATTCTAGAATCAGTTTGCTTGGTTAGAAGCTCACTTTTTCCTATAAATAGAAGCCTCCCCCTTTGTAGAAGCTTAATAGTGTTTTATGCACTATTACTCTACTCCACCCCAGAGCCAAAAACAGTGAGTTTATTGATAATTCACTAGTTTTTTACCTTTCCCTCTTCAAAAGAATTGGTGGCCACTCTTGTTGCAAACAAGAGTAGATCCCTCAAACCATCAAGCCAAAGGAAAGCTCACAGAAATTCAAGTAAGCTAGAAATCCTACTTTTTCTTTATTCCTTTTAATGGTTTTCTAATTTTTTATTTTCTTTAAAATGAAAAAATGATGTTATGCCTTGTTGGAAAGGCTTTTCCCCTCTCTTCATTCTTAAATTCGGCCTTTCTTTATCCTAGATAAATAATCAAATTGTTAGAATTAAACTTTGCATATTGTTTCTCTTTTAAAAGTGGAATTTGATTAGTTTAGAATGCTTTAAACCATTTGGGATAATTTTTAAGTAACTTGAGGATAGAAAAAGTTAAAAAATGGTCAGCCATACAAAGGAGGTTATGTCAAAATTTTCTTAAATTTTGTGAAATAAGTTTTATCTTTTAATATTCAAAAAGAGTAATCCCCACCATTTGTGTATTCTAAAAGTGTTATTTTCATTCTAGGTATAGAAAAATGCATAGTAGAAATATTTTTATTATAAAAGTGTTAATTCCATTAAAATTTAAATTCTATGCATAGAAAGATGCATATTGGTTATTTTCTTATTATAAAAGAGTGATCTTCATTAGATTTAAATTCTATGCATAGAAAGATGCATATTTCTTATTTTTTATTATTATAAAAGAGTGATTTTCATTAGATTTAAATTCTATGCATAGAAAGTGCATAGTTGAAATAATTTTTTTATTATAAAAGTGTTACTTTCATCAATATTGATTTTTATGCATAAAATGATGCATAAAAGAATTTTTTATTATAAAAGTGTTACTTTCACCAATATTGATTTTTATGCATAAAATGATGCATGAAAGAATTTTTTATTATAAAAGTGTTACTTTTACCAATATTTATTTTTATGCATAAAATGATGCATAAAAGAAATTTTTTTATTATAAAAGTGTTACTTTCACCAATATTGATTTTTATGCATAAAATGATGCATAAAAGATTTTTTTTTTATAAAAGTGTTACTTTCACCAATATTGATTTTTATGCATAAAATGATGCATAAAAGATTTTTTTTATTACAAAAGTGTTACTTTCATCAAAATTGATTTTTTTACATAAATAGATGCATAAAAGGATTTTCTTTTATTTATTTTCATAGAAGTTGGATTTTATGCATAAATAGATGCATATAGAATTTTTATATCAAAATAAGAGTTCTCTTTAATCCTATGTTTAAATCCCATGAATATTGGTAAATGAATAAGTAAATACTCTGTGAGAGAAAATTCTACCGTTTCATATTCTCTAGGATGGTAATGAGAAAATTCAGAAAAACTTTCGAAGTCGAAATTTTAGATAAATGATTAATTTATTCCTCATAGGAATTCATGATTAGTTTTAAATTCAGTTAAGTAAAATACTCAATGAATGAAATTTAGTAAAGTAGTAATTGAAATATTACCCTTCGAGAAAGTTAGTTCAGGAAGAACCTTTCCAGACTTAAACCTTGAATCAAACTATGATCAAGACTTAATTCTCCTTCGTCAGTTTTTCAAGAAAAGACGATGTGACCAGTTCAGGAAAATTTCACTCAAATCACCGATCGAATCTGAAATCAAGTTAAGACCCTTGATTCTGATATGAGGATCAAGGTTACAGAATTCAGGAAATTCTGTTGGAATTTTAGACCTGCGATCTAGAAGTATTGGGATATGGATTTAAGATATACCCATTGTATTCAAAAGAAAATCAAAACTTAAAACTTGCATAGACCCTGTTTCCTTAAAGGACTGTCTTACGCCAGAATGCTGGAGGGAGCATTTGGTATATGTGTTTTTCTAAGGGAAGTTAGGTTGCAACAGCTGGCGGGGAGTGTTCAAAGGACGGCTCACGCAGCAAAAACCTGCCCAGGTCTTGAGACCAGCCTGGGTATGGTGAAAAATGGTGTGCTTCCGATACGATGGGTGAGGGCCGATGAAGCAGTCCCTAACTGAAGTGCCAGGACACCTAAGGAGGATCCTGGAGGGTTTTGACCAGGCGATGCACGGGCTCGCGGTGCTTAGGACACCCATGCGTATGTCGTGGAAGATATATATATGTATGATTGGACGAGAAAATTATTGTAATCCGTTACTGGATCTCGCTGCCCTGATGGTCTCAACGGAGAGTCGAGAGTGATACTGTTTTGTGAGAAACAATGATTGAATGGAAATTTTGAGTTATGACATCTGTAACCAATAATTGTTTGTCAATGGATTGTTTTAAAAGTTAAAGTTTAAAGAGGAGTGTGTGCATATCTGTATTCTAAAGAAAAAGTTAAGAAAGGCATTCAATTATGGGTGGGTGAGTACTTGTCTGGTTCTACCAATTCCAGTGGTTGGGCGGTGGCTAAACCCATGGGCCGGATGGGGTGGAATCAGTAGAGTTTTAATAATAAAATTGATTAATAGGAATACGTTTAGAACTCGAGTAGTTAAATAAAAGCCTGAAGACTTCTCTAATGAATAGATCAATGGCTGTGCCTGATTCAATTAGGGAAAAAGCGTTGATCCCTTCAAGTTAAGTCTGTAATAGTTTCCCTTCTATCTAGTTTATTCAAATGAAGGTTAGTTCAGTATCTTGACTCGTTCGAAAAATTCGTTTAAGAAAAAAAATGGTGAAATCGTCCCAGTTTTTTGGGCATGGAAAATTTTCCCGGTTTCAGTTTTCGGAATGACCACCAGCCTAGTCTCGTGCCCAGACATTCGAGGGCGAGTGGGAAACCATGCCCCGCGCATGAGGGAGCTGCTTCCGCTGACTGCCAGCTACCGGGAATCCGCGGTGTGCGGAGGGGGCAGTGGGATCCTACATTTGGTATCAGAGCGCTGTTGTAAATTTACGTAACAGCAACAGAAATTGCTTAAAATTTTAAAGGAAATCTGGGAAATAATGTTTTCACTTGTTAATATTATGTTGAATGAACTTCAAAACTCATAAATTGAAAACTCATAAATTGAATTGGAAATTTATAGATGGATACCCCGAATCTATTAGGCATTCCTGAACTCTCCCAGAGTCAGGATATGATAGCCTTTGCATTCGAGCACCTCATCAACTCTGCTACGAGCCGAGTAAGTAGAGTGAGACTCGCACGTCATTTTGAGAGTCTTTACTTTCCTGATCCTATTTAACGACGTCGATATATGTGGTTCTTTGGAGGACGATGTATTAATTTCAGTACTAGTCAGCGTTAGAGGCTCAGGCAAAATATTTCCTTAGCCATGATTCTGATAAGGCTAGGGCTTGTTCAGCATGTTCAACTCTTTGATCATTCACCCAAGAACTTCAGAATTTCATGCCGAGTTTTTAGGCTTCTTAGCCGCTTTATCCCTAGAAGTAGAATTACAGCACCTCTTTCTATAATGAATCGTGTGTACCATGGCATGTCTCCTTCGCAGTTTCGCTTCTTTATGCGTACGCGATTGAGGCAGTGACTTTGGAGCCGTGATGCTCTAAGTATATATCGAAAACTTTTGATGATAAACGATGTTTTGCAAAAAAATTCCAAATTGTTTTCATGATTGTGAATATGGTTAATAAAATTATCAGAGTAAATCTTGTTTCATGAAGTATGATGAAATAATTATCTATTTAAAGAATAAATTACAAAAATTAAATAATCATAAATCTGTTATCAAAGTTAAGTTGACGAAAATCTTGTTTTGTCAGAATCATGAGGCACGCGGCCCGTGCAAGGCAACCAGATCCTCTAACCCCGATGACGAAGAGTTAGATCCGGATGTTCAAAAATCCCTGCACAGATCCCAACCTGGTCCCTTTAAGGGTGAAGGGGAGCACTTAGTAGGTGAAGTAGTGGAGAAGTGGATTGAGGCTATGGAAGAATACTTTGATGTAATTCGCTACAATGAGAGAAGCAAGATGGCTCTCGCCAGGTTAAAGATTGTGGAAACGGCCAGGGTCGCTTGGAGGAATCACTGCGAGACTAACCGTCTCGACCGGAATACCCAGACCTGGACCGACTTAAAGCTTACCTCAGAAAGAGGTTTTGTCCTCCGGGCTTCCTTGAAACTAAAATGAATGAGTTCTTGGAACTAAAACACGATAGCCGGACAACTGAAGAGTACCATCAAGCTTTTGCCCTTCTCCTCAAATATTCCCCGCAATCGGATGAAGAGCAGCTGATGGCCAGATTCATTCGAGTAATGAACGAGCCATTGGACACCTTAGTGTGAAGAATGCCAAACCTGTCTTAATGTGGCCGAAGCTGTAAGAATGGCAAAGGACTTTGCCAAAGTTTTTGTTGTTAAGGTCCCGCCAAAGCCTGCACCCTCTAACTTTAAAAGATTCCAAACCTCGGGAAGTACTTCAAACTTTCCTCCCCCAAAGAGACAGCAAGGCCCAAATCAGAATCAGGAGCCCCATCTCTTTCAAGGATTCAGAGGGATGAGCTCAAAAGTGAGAACCGGTGTTTTGGATGTCAGGGTTTTGGTCACCAGCGAAAGACTGCCTGACTCCTGCCATGTCAAGGGGGACAAGGAAGTCAAGGACCGAGAGTGCAGAGACCAGCCCCTTCCTATCAGTCAAATTAGGGTCCATCTCGTCAAAATCAGGGTAATCCTAGGAGAACTCCAGCTCAGCCATCTGCCTCTGTCTAGAGTAGCCTCAGAACTCCTTCCCAGAACTGGGGCAACCAAAGAGAAAGAGTTCCGCCTCAGACTGCAGCAGCAGCCAGAGCAGTCACAATAGTAGAAGTAGTGGAAGAGGACAGATTTATGTAGCAATTGAAAACCAAGGACCAAATCGCCAATTCTCCGTCATCCATACTCCAGCTGAGTATCAAGGTAAGCTTTTTAAGTTTTTGATTGATTCAGGCAGTACTCATTCTTTCATTTCCCCAGGATGCTTGCGTAAGCTAGTCTTAGAATAGAAATCAGAGAAACCTATGCAAGTTGAATTGGCCAGTGGGAAGATTCTTTTCACTCACCTTGCGAGCGACAGATCGTATTCAGTTCAATCTAGATGGAAATTTAACTGACTGTCAGTTCAGAGTTATACCTTTGGGAGTTTTCGACGGGATCCTTGGAATGTATTGGCTCCACAAAAATCAAGCTGACATTCACTATCATAATGGAACCATTTCCTTCCATGCCCTTCACGAAAATAAAGTTCAAGGAATCGGAATTTCAGGATCCCCAAGTCTGCAGTTTTAGTAAAGGCTTCTAAGTTACTAAAAGGACTGCTCATTTATGTTGTCAAAATGAATCCAGTAGTAGACACAAAGTTAAAAGCTAAAGAACCTGAATGGTTAAGTGATTATGATGATTTATTCCCAGCAGAATTAATAGAGATACCTCCAATTCGGGAAGTAGATCATGTGATAGAACTGACCCTTGGAGCTCAGCTAGTAGCCCTGCGCACATACAAAATGCCTGTTCTTGAAGCCATCAAACTCACGGAACAGCTACTTAAGACAGCTGTTTGAACAAGGGGTTGTAAGACCCAGTGTTTCACCTTGGGGTGCGCCAGTTCTCTTTTAGAAAAAGAAAGAACGCTAAGACTCTGTGTGGACTACAGAGGTCTCAATCAGCTGATAGTTAAGAATAAGTATCTTATCCCCAAAATTGATGAGCTTCTGGACAGGCTAAGTGGAGCCCAGATCTTCACAAAGATAGATCTCAAATCAGGGTATTATCAGATCAGGATTAAGGAGCAAGATATCCCGAAGACAGCCATCAATACTCGGTATGGGCATTATGAATTCACTGTCATGCCGTTTGGATTGACAAATGCCCTAGCTACATTCAATCGCCTAATGCAGGACATTCTCAGAGAATACTTGGATGATTTTGTTCTTGTTTTCTTTAATAATATTTTGATTTACTTAGAGAATGTAGCTGACCATGAAGCTCATGTCAGAAAAGTTCTTGAGATTCTAAGGAAGCACCAACTCTTTGCAAAAAGAGAAAATGCACTTTCTCTACCGAGACCATGTTGAATACTTAGGCTTTCTAGTATCCAAAGATGGAATTTCTCCAGATTTCGCAAAAGTCCAAGCAGTCATAGATTGGCCTGAACTAAACACAGTGAAAGAAGTCAGAGGATTCTTGAGATTGATTGGTTGGTATAGAATTTTTATACCAAAGTATGCTCTCATAGCTTCCCCCTGACTAATCTTCTTTAAGAAGAATATCCCGTTTCAATGGTCTGCTAGGTGCCAGAGTGCTTTTGATAAGCTGAAGACCACCTTGGTAACCAATCCCGTTCTGAAGTTGCTTGCCAGGTTTCTCTTTACCCTTTGAGGTAGTAACTGATGCCAGTGGTTTTTCCCTGGGAGGTGCACTCATGCAAGAGGGTCATGCAGTGGCCTATGAATCCCGAAAACTCAGAACGCATGAGAGAAATTATGCTATCCCCACGACCTGGAACTACTTTCAGTAGTATATGCCCTGAAGTTGTGGATACATTACCTACTGGGTCAAAGATTCACTTTGATGTGACAGATCATCAGAGCTTAAAGTGGATCTTCACTCAGAAGGATCTCAACATGCGCTAAAGAAGGTGGATGCAGACCTTGCAGGAATTTGATTTTAAAATCAAGTATCGCCTAGGCAAAGAAAATGTGGTAGTAGATGCCCTTAGTAGAAAAGCCTCCTTGCTTGCAATTACTGTAGTGTCAAATCCTTTAATTATTGAAGCAAGAGAGAAGATCATGCAGGATAGATTCTTTGGCCCTATTGCTACCCTACTTAGGCAGGAAAGCAAAACTCCACGGGAGTTGAACCGAGTTCAAGGGTACACCCTGGATGATGGAATTATGTATTATAATCGCAAGCTATGCATTCCCAATGATGAGGGAACTAAGGGTCAAATTCTGAATAAAGCCCATGACAGCCTTATTGTTGCAGGACATCTAGGTTTCATCAAAACCTACATGTTTGTGAAGAAAAGCTTCTTTTGGCCTAGTCTAAAAAAGGATGTACTTAATCATGTATGTCAATGTTTGACCTGTCAGCAAGTCAAGGCTGAGAGAGTAAAAATGCCTGGGAAGTTACATCCATTAGACATCCCCCATATGAAGTTAGAATGTATCAGTATGGATTTTATTATACTGGATTACCTTCAGTGCAATCAAGTTACAACTCCATCTTCGTGGTAGTTGATAAACTAACCAAAGTTGCCCATCTAATTCCAGTAAAAGAAACCTACACTGCAGTGGATGTGGCCAGAGTGTTCCTCAAGGAAATCTTCAGATTTCATGGCCTACCAAGAAGAATAGTAAGTGATCGAGACCCCAAATTCACATCAAGATTCTGGACTGCATTTTTCGAAGCAGTAGGAACTTTCTTGGATCTCAGCACAACTTACCACCTCGAGACCGATGGTCAAACTGAAAGGGTGAACCAAGTAATCGAAGATATACTTCGATCATGATGTGGGCAGGCAACCCAAGAACTGGCTAAGCTATCTGCACCTAGTCGAGTTTGCCTACAATGCTTCTTATCACCGAAGTATTGGGATGAGCCCTTTCAAAGCTCTGTATGGACAAGATTTCTTAACTCCATTAACTCAATCCGACCCATTGATTAAGATCGAGATGTCCATACAAATGCTTGACGACATGGAGCAGCAGATGCAGTCAATTCGCAAAAACAAAGATATAAAAGCTGCCCATGATAGACAGAAGCACTATGCAGATAAGAAGAGGACAGATAGAAAATTCAAAGAAACAGATATGGTCGTCATTCGAGTACGCCCCAAAAGAAATTCTCTATCTCTTGGGAAGTACAAAAAGTTATCCCCTAGATATTATGGACCATATTTGATTACAAAGAAAGTAGGTGACTTAGCATACGAGCTTCTTCTGCATCCTCATCTTAAAGTACATAATGTATTTCATGTCAGCCTTCTTAAAAAGTATATACCAAGCCCGAATCATGTGCTTGATGATGAAATCTTAACTTCTTCAACAACCCAAGGGCAGATGGAACTCCAACCTGCAGAAATCCTTGATGTTTGGGAAAAGGTTCGCAAGAATAGAATTCTGAGAGAATTATTGGTCAAATGGAAGTTCTATCCTTTTGAAGATGCCACATGGGAGAAAGAAGCCGAACTGTTTTGCGGGATTACCCCCAGTTTGCGAGATGAGGACATCTCGCGTTTTTCAAGTGGGAGAGAATGTAAGATTCCTCCCCAGCCCCTTAAGATGTCCAGTATCTTCCCTTGTAATCAATTCCCTCTTTAGAATAATAAAAGATCCTGTTTCTACCTATTTTGGCTTAGATAGATAAAATATTCTAGAGAGAGGTTATTCAGGTTTTAGATATTTTTGGATGGAAAAATATCTCTTCTTATTTCCCCCCGAAAAAGAAGTTTAAAAAGATTTTCATAAGGTTCATTAGAACTAAATTATAATCTCTTCAAAAGGCCTTATCCTAAGGGGTCCAGATTTTTTAAAAATTTTAAATTAAGGTTCTGAGGGGCCAATCAGATTCATCCAAATGTATGGAGGAGATAAATTAAAGAAATAAAGAAAATCCCCCCACAAATGAGTAAATACTTACATAAGATGAAGAGTGGACTAAGGACCAAAGGAAATACTAAAAATATGAATTTTTGACACCTTAGAGTGGGGATTCCCCCTCATGAAGGAGGCACCTATTTCACATGTGTGGTGGAGTTTTAAATTCTCAAATATTGAGATATTTCATCTCTCCTCTCTCCTAATTTAAGTCTAGTTCCAAAAAGTAAGCTAAACGGACCCAAAAATGGTCAAAAATTGACCAAACTGATCTGAAAAATTCTAGAATCAGTTTGCTTAGTTAGAAGCTCACTTTTTCCTATAAATAGAAGCCTCCCCCTTTGTAGAAGCTTAATAGTGTTTTATGCACTGTTACTCTACTCCACCCCCCATAGCCAAAAATAGTGAATTTATTGATAATTCATTAGTTTTTGACCTTTCCCTCTTCAAAAGAATTGGTGGCCACTCTTGTTGCAAACAAGAGTAGATCCCTCAAACCATCAAGCCAAAGGAAAGCTCACAAAAATTCAAGTAAGCTAGAAATCCTACTTTTTCTTTATTCCTTTTAATGGTTTTCTAATTTTTTGTTTTCTTTAAAATGAAAAAATGATGTTATGCCTTGTTGGAAAGGCTTTCCCCCTCTCTTCATTCTTAAATTCAGCCTTTCTTTATCCTAGATAAATAATCAAATTGTTAGAATTAAACTTTTCATATTGTTTCTCTTTTAAAAGTGGAATTTGATTAGTTTAGAATGCTTTAAACCATTTGGGATAATTTTTAAGTAACGTGAGGATAGAAAAAATTAAAAAATGGTCAGCCATACAAAGGAGGTTATGGTAAAATTTTCTTAAATTTTGTGAAATAAGTTTTATCTTTTATTATTCAAAAAGAGTAATCCCCACCATTTGTGTATTCTAAAAGTGTTATTTTCATTCTAGGCATAGAAAAATGCATAGTAGAAATATTTTTATTATAAAAGTGTTAATTCCATTAAAATTTAAACTCTATGCATAGAAAGATGCATATTGGTTATTTTTTTATTATAAAAGAGTGATTTTCATTAGATTTAAATTCTATGCATAGAAAGATGCATATTGGTTATTTTTTTTATTATAAAAAAGTGATTTTCATTAGATTTAAATTCTATGCATAGAAAGATGCATATTGGAAATAATGTTTTTATTATAAAAGTGTTACTTTCATCAATATTGATTTTTATGCATAAAATGATGCATGGAAGATTTTTTTTATTATAAAAATGTTACTTTCACCAATATTGATTTTTATGCATAAAATGGTGCATAAAAGATTTTTTTAATTATAAAAGTGTTACTTTCACCAATATTGATTTTTATGCATAAAATGATGCATAAAAGAATTTTTTTATTATAAAAGTGTTACTTTCACCAATATTGATTTTTTAAATCAGGGCAATCCCAGTTTGTCCTTGCTCAGCCATCTGCCTGTGTCCAGAGTAGCCTCAGAACTCCTTCCGAGAACTAGCAACCAAAGAGAAAGAGTTCCGCCTCCTAGACAGCAGCCAGAGCAGTCACAATAGCAGAAGTAGTGGAAGAGGAAAGAGGACAGATTTATGCAGCAATTGAAAACCAAGGGCCAAATCGCCAATTCTCCGTCATCCATACTCCAGCTGAGTATCAGGGTAAGCCTTGTAAGGTTTTGATTGATTTAGGCAGTACTCATTCTTTCATTTCCCCAGGATGCTTGCGTAAGCTAGTCTTAGAATAGAAATCAAGGAAACCTATGCAAATTGAATTGGTTAGTGGGAAGATTCTTTTTACTCACCTTGAGACAGATCGTATTCAGTTCAATCTAGATGGGAATTTAAGTGATTGTTTGTTCAGAGTTATACTGTAAGGTCCCTCCCAAGCCATGTATGTATGTGTCTCTTTTAATATAGATTTCAATAAGGAAAGAGAGTGTACTTAGAGAAGAGTGAGACAATAAGGCTAGAAACATTAGGAAAGTGTTAGAATAAAAATATTAGCTCCAAAAATCCTAAAAGAAATAAGAAGACAAGAATAGTTCTATTAAGAGATAAGTATCTCCAAAAATAGAATTTCGAATTTAGGTGATAAGAGGTCATATTTAGAGTACTTTTACATATTTAGAGTCCATGCATACTAAAAATGTGGAAAAGCAACGCGTTTCTAAAGATGACGCGTTTGTGGCTATATACAGACGTTTTTGCCTATTCTACCCGCGCGGGCTTGTAAAACACATAGCTTTCGGTTCTTTTGATTGGCTATACGACCATATTGTAAGTTTTTATCAGAGAGTTATGGCCGAAACAATTTGCTGATTCTGCCAGAAGGGTCTCTACATAGGAAAAATTGTAAGAAGGCAGTAAGTAGCCTCAAGGTAATCCTAGAGCTTGAGATGTATATATCCCTTCATTCTTATCTAATATCTTAGAAAAGAAGCTTAGATTGCTATGGTCTTTCTTCGAAGGAAGAGACCAAAACTCCATAGCTTTTCTTTTAAAGAAAGAATAGTATGTCGTAGCCCTGCAAGAGAAGGCTATTTTGCCATAGACCTTCGAAAGAGAGAAAAGTCACAGTACGAGTAAGAGGAGATAAAGCTTGGGGATGATCGGATGATTTCAATTGTAAAGAGAAGGTATTAGAAGACTCTATTCTCATATGTCAAGTTCTAAAGCTCTTGTTATCAAGCAAAGGTAACGATAAACGATAAATTTCTATAAGGTATATACATATTTTGTTTTTCAATTACATAGGGCTGAGGTATGGCCCTGGCTTCTCTATTAATTGTTAATAGTGATCTATTTGATTGATTTACTAGTTAAAGTTTGTATTCTTTTAAACAATAGCATATGCCTTAAATAAAGAATGTCTTATCGCTATCTCAAGTTGAAATGCAAAAATCTTTGTGAAAAGGATTGTTTGCTTAAGAAGGTAACATGGATTCTAGTCCTATGGTTTAGTTGAGTAAATGGATTGTTATCTTGGTTAAATTAAGGTACAGGTATGTACAACTTCTCCCTGCCTTGACACTACCCCGTTCTTGTGCTTGTGTAGCCGGACAGCGAAGACGTTAGTAAGGCCCGGAGTTGGCCCATGGTATCCCTCATACCATTGGGAGGATGGAATGCCCCAACAGCATACGGAGGACGAGTGGACCCGTTTAGTTGGGTAGCTTTCCAACATATTAAGTGAAAGCCCTACGTTAGATAAATAGGTTCTCGGGCAATTCTATTATTCTAGAAGACTAGGCCAGCGGCTGTGCCTTGCATGGATGAGGAAAAAAGCGTTGTCTCTAGAAATCAAGACTAGTAGTTTCCCAAATTATGATCAATTACCCTATGGGTGATCTGATTTTTAGAAGACCACGCTCTCCCTGCGTGATAGAACTAGGTCTTACCTATGAATCGTATCCTTGAATCTGTGCATGGTCAAGGTGTCGATGAGTAGGAAATTTCCTCCAAGATAAAACTTAGTGGACTATCTTAAGTGTTTCCCCTATTTTTGGAAGGGGGGAACCTTACATATATATTTGGGAGTTCTCGACGTGATCCTTGGGATGGATTGGCTCCACAAAAATCAAGCTGACTTTCACTCTCATAATGGAACCATTTCCTTCTGTGACCTTCACGAAAATAAAGTTCAAGGAACGGGAATTTCAGGATCCCCAAGTCTGCAGTTAGTAAAGGCTTCTAAGTTACTAAAAGGACTTAGAAAGAAGCAGCTCATTTATGTTGTCAAAATGAATCCAGTAGACACAAAGTTAAAAGCTAAAGAACCTGAATGGTTAAGTGATTATGATGATTTATTCCCAGCAGAATTAACAGAGATGCCTCCAATTCGGGAAGTAGATCATGTGATAGAGTTGACCCCCAGAGCTCAGTAGCCCTGCGCATGTACAAAATGCCAGTTCTTGAAGCCATCAAACTCAAGGAACAGCTTAGACAGTTGTTAGAACAAGGGTTTGTAAGACCCAGTGTTTCACCTTAGGGTGCGCTAGTTCTCTTTCAGAAAAAGAAAGATGGAACGCTAAGACTCTGTGTGGACTACAGAGGTCTCAATTAGCTGACAGTTAAGAATAAGTATCCTAACCCCAGAATTGATGAGCTTCTGGAC
This sequence comes from Cibotium barometz, assembly GCF_041138505.1. Lineage (NCBI taxonomy): Eukaryota > Viridiplantae > Streptophyta > Polypodiopsida > Cyatheales > Cibotiaceae > Cibotium > Cibotium barometz. The sequence goes on along the minus strand of NC_141070.1, from coordinate 31,498,554 downwards.
AAGCTAAGTGGAGCCCATATCTTCACAAAGATAGATCTCAAATCAGGGTATTATTAGATCAAGATTAATGAGCAAGATATCCCAAAGACAGCCATCAATACTCGGTATGGGCATTATGAATTCACTGTCATGCCGTTTGGATTGACAAATGCCCCAGCTACATTCAATCGCCTAATGCAGGACCTTCTCAGAGAATACTTGGATGATTTTGTTCTTATTTTCTTTGATGATATTCTGATTTACTCAAAGAATGCAGCTGACCATGAAGCTCATGTCAGAAAAGTTCTTGAGATTCTAAGGAAGCACCAACTCTTTGCAAAAAAAGAGAAAATGCACTTTCTCTACCAAGACCATGTTGACTACTTGGGCTTTCTGGTATCCAAAGATGGAATTTCTCAAGATTCCGCAAAAGTCCAAGCAGTCATAGATTGGCCTGAACCAAAGACAGTGAAAGAAGTCAGAGGATTCTTGGGATTGACTGGTTGGTATAGAATTTTTATACCAAAGTATGCTCTCATAGCTTCCCCCCTGACTAATCTTCTCAAGAAGAATATCCCGTTTCTGCCAGGTGCCAGAGTGCTTTTGATAAGCTGAAGACCACCTTGGTAACCAATCCCGTTCTGAAGTTGCCAAATTTCTCTCTACCCTTTGAGGTAGTAACTGATACCAGTGGTTTTGCCCTGGGAGGTGCACTCATGCAAGAAGGTCATGCAATGGCCTATGAATCCCGAAAACTCATAATGCATGAGAGAAATTATGCTATCCCCACGACCTGGAACTACTTTCAGTAGTATATGCCCTAAAGTTGTGGAGACATTACCTACTAGGTCAAAGATTCACTTTGATGATGACTGATCATCAGAGCTTAAAGTGGATCTTCGCTCCAGAAGGATCTCAACATGCCCTAAAGAAGGTGGATACAAACCCTGCAAGAATTTGATTTTGAAATCAAGTACTGCCCAGGCAAAGAAAATCTGGTAGCAGATGCCCTTAGTAGAAAAGCCTCCTTTCTTGCAATTACTGTAGTGTCAAATCCTTTGATTATTGAAGCAAGAGAGAAGATCATGCAGGATAGATTCTTTGGCCCTATTGCTACCCTACTTTGGCAGGAAAGCAAAACTCCACAGGAGTTGAACCGAGTTCAAGGGTACAGCCTGGATGATGGAATTATGTATTATAATCGCAGGCTATGCATTCCCAATGATGAGGGAACTAAGGGTCAAATTCTGAATGAAGCCCATGACAGCCTTATTGGAGGACATCCATGTTTCATCAAAACCTACATGTCTGTGAAGAAAAGTCTCTTTTGGCCTCGTCTAAAAAAGGATGTACTTAATCATGTACGTCAATGTCTGACCTGTCAGAAAGTCAAGGCCGAGAGAGTAAAAATGCCTGGGAAGTTACATCCATTAGACATCCCCCATATGAAGTTAGAATGTACCAGTATGGATTTTATTACTGGATTACCTCAGTGCAATCAGGTTACAACTCCCTCTTCGTGGTGGTAGTTGATAGACTAACCAAAGTTGCCCATCTGATTCCAGTAAAAGAAATCTACACTGCAGTGAATATGGCCAGAGTGTTCCTGAAGGAAATCTTCAGATTGCATGGCCTACCCAAAAGAATAGTAAGTGATTGAGACCCCAAATTCACATCAAGATTCTGGACTGCATTTTTCGAAGCAGTAGGAACTTTCTTGGATCTCAGCTCAAACTGAAAGGGTGAACCAAGTAATCGAAGATATACTTCGGTCATGCTATGGCAGGGAACCCAAGAACTGGCTAAGCTATCTGCACCTAGTCGAGTTCGCCTACAATGCTTCTTATCACCGAAGTATTGGGATGAGGCCTTTCAAAGCTCTGTATGGAAAAGATTGCTTAACTCCATTAACTTGGTCTAACCCATTGATTAAGGTCGAGATGTCAAGACAGATGCTTGACGACATGGAGTAGCAGATGCAGTCAATTCGCAAAAACAAAGATATAAAAGCTACCCAGGATAGACAGAAGCAGTATACAGATAAGAAGAGGACAGACAAAAAATTCAAAGAAATAGATATGGTCTTCATTCGAGTACATCCCAAAAGAAGTTCTCTATCTCTTGGGAAGTACAAGAAGTTATCCCCCAGATATTGTGGACCAAATCTGATTACAAAGAAAGTAGGTGACTTAGCCTACGAGCTTCTTCTACCTTCTCATCTTAAAGTACATAATGTATTTCATATCAACCTTCTTAAAAAGTATATACCAAGCCCGAATCATGTGCTTGATGGATGAAATCTTAACTTCTTCAACCCAAGGGGGCAGATGGAACTCCAACCTGAAGAAATTCTTGATGTTCGAGAAAAGGTTCTCAGGAATAGAGTTTTGAGAGAATTATTGGTTAAATGGAAGTTCTATCCTTTTGAAGATGCCACCTGGGAGAAAGAAGCCGAACTGTTTTGCGGGATTACCCCTAGTTTGCGAGATGAGGACATCTCACGTTTTTCATACCTATTTTGGCTTAGAGAGAGAAAATATTCTAGAGAAAGGTTGTTCAGATTTTATGTATTTTTTGATGTTGAAATCTCTCTTCTTATTAAAATAAATTCTCCCAAAACTGAAGTTCAAAAAGATTTTCAGAAGGTGCATTAGAAATAAATTATAATCTGTTCAAAAGGCCTTATCCTAAGGGTCCAGATTTTTTAAAAATTTTAAGTTAAGGTTATAAGGGGCCAATCAGATTCATCCAAATGTATGGAGGAGATAAATTAAAGAAATAAAGAAAATGCCCCCAAAAATGAGTAAATACTCACATAAGATGAAGAGTGGACTAAGGACCAAAGGAAATATTAAAAAAATGAATTTTTGACACCTTAGAGTGGGGATTCTCCCTCATGAATGAGGTGCCTATTTCACATGTGTGGTGGAGTTTTAAATTCTTAAATATTGAGATATTTCATCTCTCCTCTCTCCTAATTCAAGTCTAGTTCCAAAAAATAAGCTAAACTGACCCAAAAATGGTCAAAAATTGACCAAACTGATCTAAAAAATTCTAGAATCAGTTTGCTTGGTTTTAGAAGCTCACTTTTTCCTACAAATAGAAGCCTCTCCCTTTGTAGAAGCTTAATAGTGTTTTATGCATTGTTACTCTACTCCACCCCAGAGCCAAAAACAGTGAATTTATTGATAATTCATTAGTTTTTGACCTTTCCCTCTTCAAAAGAATTGGTGGCCACTCTTGTTTTTGCAAACAAGAGTAGATCCCTCAAACCATCAAGCCAAAGGAAAGCTCACAGAAATTCAAGTAAGCTAGAAATCCTACTTTTTCTTTATTCCTTTTAATGGTTTTCTAATTTTTATTTTCTTTAAAATAAAAAATTGATGTTATGCCTTGTTGGAAAGGCTTTCCCCCTCTCTTTATTCTTAAATTTAGCCTTTCTTTATCCTAGATAAATAATCAAATTGTTAAAATTAAACTTTTCATATTGTTTCTCTTTTAAAAGTGAAATTTGATTAGTTTAGAATGCTTTAAACCATTTGGGATAATTTTTAAGTAACTTGAAGATAGAAAAAATTGAAAAATAGTCAGCCATACAAAGGAGGTTATGGCAAAATTTTCGTAAATTTTTTGAAATAAGTTTTATCTTTTATTATTCAAAAAGAGTAATCCCCACCATTTGTGTATTCTTAAAGTGTTATTTTCATTCTAGGCATAGAAAAATGCATAGTAGAAATATTTTTATTATAAAAGTGTTAATTCCATTAAAGTTTAAATTCTATGCATAGAAAGATGCATATTGGTTATTTTTTTATTGTAAAAGAGTGATTTTCAATAGATTTAAATTCTATGGATAGAAAGATGCATATTGTTTTTTTAATAAAAGAGTGATTTTCATTAGATTTAAATTCTATGCATAGAAAGATGCATACTGGAAATAATTTTTTATTATAAAAGTGTTACTTTCATCAATATTGATTTTTATGCATAAAAGATTTTTTTTATTATAAAAGTGTTATTTTCACCAATATTGATTTTTATGCATAAAATGATACATAAAGTTTTTTTTATTATAAAAGCGTTACTTTCACCAATATTGATTTTTATGCATAAAATGATTCATAAAAGAATTTTCTATTATAAAAGTGTTACTTTCACCAATATTGATTTTTATGCATAAAAGATTTTTTTTATTACAAAAGTGTTACTTTCATCAAAATTTATTTTTTTACATAAATAGATGCATACAAGGATTTTCTTTTATATAAAAGTGTTATTTTCATAGAAGTTGGATTTTATGCATAAATAGATGCATACATAATTCTTATATCAAAATAAGAGTTCTCTTTAATCCTATGTTTAAATCCCATGAATATTGGTAAATGAATACTCTCTGAGAGAAAATTCTACCATTTCATATTCTCTAGGATGGTAATGAGAAAATTCAGAAAAACTATCGAAGTTGGAATTTTAGATAAATGATTAATTTATTTCTCATAGGAATTCATGATTAGTTTTAAATTCAGTTAAAACTGATACTCAATGAATGAAATTCAGTAAAGCAAAATTCAGTTAAGCAAAATACTCAATGAATGAAATTCAGTAAAGTAGTAATTGAAATGTTAAGCAAAATACTCAATGAATGAAATTCAATAAAGTAGTAATTGAAATATTACCCTTCGAGAAAGTTAGTTCAGGGAGAACCTTTCGAGACTCAAACCCTGAATCAGACTATGACCCAAGACTTAATTCTCCGTCGTCAGTTTTTCAAGAAAAGACGATGTGACCAGTTCAGGAAAATTTCACTCAAATCACCCATCGAATCTGAAATCAAGTTAAGACCCTTGATTCTAATATGAGGATAAGGGTTGCAGAATTCAGAAAATTATGTTGGAATTTTAGATCTGCGATCTAAAAAAGAGCAAATGCACTTTCTCTGCCGACCATGTTGAATACTTGGGCTTTTTGGTATCCAAAGATGGAATTTCTCCAGATTTCGCAAAAGTCCAAGCAATCATAGATTGGCCTGAACCAAAGATAGTGAAAGAAGTCAGAGGATTCTTGGGATTGGCTGGTTGGTATAGAATTTTTATACCAAAGTATGCTCTCATAGCTTCCTCCCTGACTATTCTTCTTAAGAAGAATATCCCGTTTCAATGGTCTGCCAGGTGCCAGAGTACTTTTGATAAGCTGAAGAGACCACCCAATCCTGTTCTGAAGTTGCCAGATTTCTCTCTACCCTTTGAGGTAGAGAGACCACCCAATCCCGTTCTGAAGTTGCCAGATTTCTCTCTACCCTTTGAGGTAGTAACTGATGCCAGTGGTTTTGCCCTGGGAGGTGCACTCATGCAAGAAGGTCATGCAGTGGCCTATGAATCCCGAAAACTCAGAACGCATGAGAGAAATTATGCTATCCCCATGACCTAGAACTACTTTCAGTAGTGTATGCCCTAAAGTTGTGGAGACATTACCTACTAGGTCAAAGATTCACTTTGATGATAGATTATCAGAGCTTAAAGTGGATCTTCACTCAGAAGGATCTCAACATGCGCTAAAGAAGGTGGATGCAGACCCTGTAGGAATTTGATTTTGAAATCACGTACCGCCCAGACAAAGAAAATGTGGTAGCAGATGCCCTCAGCAGAAAAGCCTCCTTGCTTGCAATTACTGTAGTGTCAAATCCTTTGATTATTGAAGCAAGAGAGAAGATCATGCAGGATAGATTCTTTGGCCCTATTGCTACCCTACTTAGGGGCAGGAAAGCAAAACTCCACAGGAGTTGAACCGAGTTCAAGGGTACAGCCTGGATGATGGAATTATGTATTATAATTGCAGGCTATGCATTCCCAATGATGAGGGAACTAAGGGTCAAATTCTGAATGAAGCCCATGATAGCCTTATTGGAGGACATCCAGGTTTCATCAAAACCTACATGTCTGTGAAGAAAAGCTTCTTTTGGCCTGGTCTAAAAAAGGATGTACTTAATCATGTATGTCAATGTCTGACCTGTTAGAAAGTCAAGGTCGAGAGAGTAAAAATGCCTGGGAAGTTATATCCATTAGACATTCCCCCGATGAAGTGGGAATGTATCAGTATGGATTTTATTACTGGATTACCTTCAGCGCAATTTGGTTACAACTCCATCTTCGTGGTAGTTGAGAGACTAACCAAAGTTGCCCATCTGATTCCAGTAAAAGAAACCTACACTGCAGTGGATGTGGCCAGAGTGTTCCTCAAGGAAATCTTCAGATTGCATGGCCTACCCAGAAGAATACTAAGTGATCAAGACCCCAAATTCATGTCAAGATTCTGGACTGCATTTTTCGAAGCAATAGGAACTTTCTTGGATCTCAGCACAGCTTACCACCCCGAGACCGATAATCAAACTGAAAGGGTGAACCAAGTAATCAAAGATATACTTCGGTCATACTGTGGGTGGCAGGCAACCCAAGAACTAGCTAAGCTATCTGCACCTAGTCGAGTTCGCCTACAATGCTTCTTATCACCGAAGTATTGGGATGAGCCCTTTCAAAGCTCTGTATGACAAGATTGCTTAACTCCATCAACTTGGTCTCCCGACCGACCCATTAATTAAGGTCGAGATATCAGACAGATGCTTGACGACATGGAGCAGCAAATGCAGTCAATTCGCAAAGATATAAAAGCTGCCCAGGATACACAGAAGCAGTATGCAGATAAGAAGAGGACAGAAAGAAAATTCGAAGAAACAGATATGGTCTTCATTCGAGTACATCCCAAAAGAAGTTCTCTGTCTCTTGGGAAGTACAAGAAGTTATCCCCCAGATATTGTGGACTAAATCTGATTACAAAGAAAGTAGGTGACTTAGCCTACGAGCTTCTTCTGCCTCCTCATCTTAAAGTACATAATGTATTTCATGTCAGCCTTCTTAAAAGTATATACCAATCCCGAATCATGTGCTTGATGATGAAATCTAAACTTCTTCAACCCAAGGGCAGATGGAACTCCAACCTGAAGAAATCCTTGATGTTCAAGAAAAGGTTCTCAGGAATAGAATTCTGAGAGAATTATTGGTTAAATGGAAGTTCTATCCTTTTGAAGATGCCACCTGGGAGAAAGAAGCCGAACTGTTTTGTGGGGTTACCCCCAGTTTGTGAGATGAGGACATCTCGTGTTTTTCAAGTGGGAGAGAATGTAAGATTCCTCCCCAACCTCTCAAGATGTCCAGTATCTTCCCTTGTAATTAACTCCCTCTTCAGAATGATAAAAGATCTTGTTTCTACCTATTTTGGCTTAGAGAGAGAAAATATTCTAGAGAGAGATTATTTAGATTTTAGATATTTTTGGATGGAAAAATATCTCTTCTTATTAAAATAAATTCCCCCGAAAAAGAAGTTCAAAAAGATTTTTAGAAGGTGCATTAGAAATAAAATATAATTTGTTCAAAAGGCCTTATCCTAAGGGTCCAGATTTTTTAAAAATTTTAAATTATGGTTCTAAGGGGGCAATCAGATTCATCCAAATGTATGGAGGAGATAAATTGAAGAAATAAAGAAAATGCCCCCAAAAATGAGTAAATACTCACATAAGATGAAGAGTGGACTAAGGACCAAAGGAAATACTAAAAAAATGAATTTTTGACACCTCTAAGTGGGGATTCCCCCTCATGAAGGAGGCGCCTATTTCACGTGTGTGGTGGAGTTTTAAATTCTCAAATATTGAGATATTTCATCTCTCCTCTCTCCTAATTCAAGTCTAGTTCCAAAAAGTAAGCTAAACTGACCCAAAAATGGTCAAAAATTGACCAAACTGATCTGAAAATTTCTAGAATCAGTTTGCTTGGTTTTATAAGCTCACTTTTTCCTATAAATAGAAGCCTCCCCCTTTGTAGAAGCTTAATAGTATTTTATGTGTACTGCTACTCTAGTCCACCCCCCAGAGCCAAAAACAGTGAATTTATTGATAATTCATTAGTTTTTGACCTTTCCCTCTTCAAAAGAATTGGTGGCCACTCTTGTTGCAAACAAGAGTAGATCCCTCAAACCATCAAGCCAAAGAAAAGCTCACAAAAATTCAAGTAAGCTAGAAATCCAACTTTTTCTTTATTCCTTTTAATGGTTTTCTAATTTTTGTTTTCTTTAAAATGAAAAAATGATGTTATGCCTTGTTGGAAAGGCTTTCCCCTTCTCTTCATTCTTAAATTCAGCCTTTCTTTATCCTAGATAAATAATCAAATTGTTAGAATTAAACTTTTCATATTGTTTCTCTTTTAAAAGTGAAATCTGATTAGTTTAGAATGCTTTAAACCATTTGGGATAATTTTTAAGTAACTTGAGGATAGAAAAAATTGAAAAATGGTCAGCCATACAAAGGAGGTTATGGTAAAATTTTCTTAAATTTTATGAAATAAGTTTTATCTTTTATTATTCAAAAAGAGTAATCCCCACCATTTGTGTATTCTAAAAGTGTTATTTTCATTCTAGGCATAGAAAAATGCATAGTAGAAATATTTTTATTATAAAAGTGTTAATTCCATTAAAATTTAAATTCTATGCATAGAAAGATGCATATTGGTTATTTTTTTATTGTAAAAGAGTGATTTTTATTAGATTGGTTATTTTTTTATTGTAAAAGAGTGATTTTTATTAGATTTAAATTCTATGCATAGAAAGATGCATATTGGTTTTTTTAATAAAAGAGTGATTTTCATTAGATTTAAATTCTATGCATAGAAAGATGCATATTGGAAAAAAAATTATTATAAAAGTGTTACTTTCATCAATATTGATTTTTATGCATAAAATGATGCATAAAAGAATTTTTTTATTAAAAAACTATTACTTTCATCAATATTGATTTTTATGCATAAAATGATGCATAAAATTTTTTTTTATTATAAAAGTGTTACTTTCACCAATATTGATTTTTATGCATAAAATAAATTTTTTAATTATAAAAGTGTTACTTTCACCAATATTGATTTTTATGCATAAAATGATGCATAAAAGAATTTTTTTAAATTACAAAAGTGTTACTTTCATCAAAATTGATTTTTTTACATAAATAGATGCATAAAAGGATTTTCTTTTATATAAAAGTGTTATTTCCATAGAAGTTGGATTTTATGCATAAATAGATGCATACATAATCTTTATATCAAAATAAGAGTTCTCTTTAATCTTATTATTAAATCCCATGAATATTGGTAAATGAATAAGTAAATACTATGTGAGAGAAAATTCTACTGTTTCATATTCTCTAGGATGGTAATGAGAAAATTCAGAAAAACTATCGAAGTCAGAATTTTAGGTAAATGATTAAATTATTCCTCATAAAAATTCATGATTAGTTTTAAATTCAGTTAAGCAAAATACTCAATAAATGAAATTCAGTAAAGTAGTAATTAAAATATTACCCTTCGAGAAAGTTGGTTCAAGGAGAACCTTTCCAGACTCAAACCCTGAATCAGACTATGACCAAGACTTAATTCTCCCTCGTCACTCAGTTTCAAGAAAAAACGATGTGACAAACTCAGGAAAATTTCACTCAAATCACCCATCGAATTTGAAATCAAGTTAAGACCCTTGATTCTGATTTGAGGATCAAGATTACAGAATTCAGGAAATTCTGTTGGAATTTTAGACCTGCGATCTAGAAGTATTGTGATACGGATTTAAGATATACCCATTGTATTCAAAAGAAAATCAAAACTTAAAAACTTGCATAGAAACCCTGTTTTCTTCAAGGACTGTCTTACGCCAGAATGCTGGAGGGAGCATTTGGTATATGTGTTTTTCTAAGGGAAGTTAGGTTGCAACAGCTGGCCGGGAGTGTTCAAAGGACGGCTCACGTGGCAAAAACCTGCCCAGGTCTTGAGACCAGCCTGGTATGGTGAAAAATGGTTTGCTTCCGGTATGATGGGCAAGGGCTGACGAGGCGGTCCCTGAGTGAAGTGCCAGGACACCTAAGGAGGATCCTGGAGGGTTTTTGACCAGGCGATGCACGGGCTCGCGGTGCTTATTAGGACACCCATGCGTATGTCATGGAAGATATATATATGTATGATGATGAGAAAATTATTCTAATCCGTTATACTGGATCTCGTTTGCTGACCTGCTGGTCTCAACGGAGAGTCCAGAGTGATACTGTTTTGTGAGAAACAAGGATTGAATAGAAATTTTGAGTTATGACATCTGTAAACCAATAATTGTTTATCAATGGATTGTTTTAAAAGTTAAAGTTTAAAGAGGAGTGTGTGCGTATCTATATTCTAAAGCAAAAGTTAAGAAAGGCATTCAATTATGGGTGGGTGAGTACTTGTCTGGTTCTACCAATTCCAGTGGTGGTTGGGCGGTAGCTAACCCATGGGCCGAATGGGGTTAGGCTAGAATCAGTAGAGTTTTAATAATAAAATTGATTAATGGGAATACGTTTAGAACTCGAGTAGTTAAATAAAAGCCTGAAGACTTCTCTAATGAATAGATCAACGGCTGTGCCTGATTCAATTAGAAAAAAAGCGTTTATCCCTTCAAGTTAAGTTTGTAATAGTTTCCCTTCTATCTGGTTTATTCAAATGAAGGTTAGTTCAGTATCTTGACTTCGTTAGAAAAATTTGTTAAGAAAATAAAAATGGTGGAATCGTCCCCGTTTTTCGGCATGGGAAATTTTCTCGGTTTCGATTTATAGAATGACCACCAGCTTAGTCTCGTGCCTAGACATTCGAGGGCGAGACCCCAAGTGGGAAACCCTGCCCCGCGCATGAGGGAGCTGCTTCCGCTCTGCCAGCTACCGGGAATCCGCCGGTGTGCGGAGGGGGTAGTGGGATCCTACATGATATGATGAGATGGGACTTCATGCTAGTAGTTTTACTAAAAGAATGGGATTTGGCACCATATTAGTTTGTAGGATAGTATAAATTCTCATGGCTAATGCTTATGCATCCATATTAGTAAAGAATCTTAACCTTGATAAGGCATATGACAGAGTAAGATGGGACTTCATGCTAGTAGATACCAAAAGAATGGGATTTGGCACCATATTATTTTGCAGGATTGTACAAACACTCAACGACTAATATTTATGCATCCATATTGGTAACTGCTAGCATGAAGTCCCATCTTATCCTGTCATATGGTTGCTAGCATGAAGTCCCATCCATATGATAGGGTATGATGGGACTTCATGCTAGTAGTTGCCAAAAGAATGGGATTTGGCACCATATTATTTCACAAAATGGTACAAACACTCATGGATACTGCTTATGCATCCATATTGGTAAATGGAACTACAACAAGATCGTTTAAGCTGCATAGATTAGTTAGACAAGGGTTCCACTTCCCTTGTAGATCAATTAGATAGGGGTGTCTCTTGTTGTGCTAGATCAATTAGACATGGATGCCCCTTATGGTCCCTAAGGAACCCCGAAAGGGCAACATCCATGGGTACATGAAAGCGATGAAGTTTATTTGACTATTAAACCATGTGTGTTTGTTGTTAGTTAAGAATCTTAACCTTGATAAGGCATATGATAGGGTAAGATGGGACTTCATGCTAGCAGTTACCAAAAGAATGGGATTTGTCTCCATATTATTTCACAAGATTGTACAAATACTCACGACGGCTAATACTTATGCATCCATATTGGTAAAACTACTAGCATGAAGTCCCATCTTAATCTGTCATATGATAACTACTAGCATGAAGTCCCATTCATATGATAGGGTAAGATGGGACTTCATGCTAGTAGTTACCAAAAGAATGGGATTTGGCACCATATTATTTCACAAGATGGTATAAACACTCATGGCTAATACTTATGCATCCATATTGGTAAATGGAACTAAAGCAAGATTGTTTAAGCTGCATAGATTATTTAGATAAGGGTTCCACTTCCCTGCTAGATCAATTAGAGAGGGGTGCTGTGAGACCCCCGACCCCTTCGCGGTGCCCCCTCCTAGGGTGCTGGTGGCGAAAGCAATGTCAGCCTCTTGCACCGGGTAGGGATCCACACTCGGGGCCTCGCCCACGGATGTCCGGACAAGGGACTAGCCCGGCAGTTCCTTCAAAACCAAACCCGGAAAAACTTCCCTCGCCCGGAAGGCACAGGCGATTCCTCTAGGGAAAATCTTCGAACGGGAGAATTAATCTAACGGGTCAAAGTCTTAACTATTCAAACTGATCCGACCAAACCTGAAGTCACATGGTCAGATCAAAGAAGAGACTTGCACTTGGTCCATAGAATCACCGCTTGTTTCCTCCTTTAACGAAGCACAGCCGCCCGCCACCGCTGATTCCCTCCCACAGAACAAGGGTCTTCTCAGGACTTAATGTAACTAACGCAACTAATCTTATCTTAATGGTATCGCAAGAATCCCTCAATTCAACCGGCCCATGGGTTAGCCAACCACCCACCAACCACTGTATTGGTGGGATTCCTTTATAAGGATTTGGTTATGTTTTGCTCGGGTACTGAGGAAAAGAGTTCCCAAGCCCCCTAGCTGGCGTTTCATGCAAAAGTTAAGGTAGGCATACCACGTACACACCCAATATGAAATTGCCATTATAACAGAATCGATTGTTTTAAAAACAATCCTTTAATGAAAATTATAATATTACTGATCAGCATCCTCCAAAATTCTGAGTGCATTGTATTACAAAATATGTCATCTAGACTCTCCGTTGAAGACCAGCTGGCCAACCAACGAGATCCAATATCAAAATTTGATTCACAAAAGTCATTCTTTTTAGTCCATCCGAATCTTCCTCGACACACGCATGGGTGTCCTAGCAACCGCGAGCCCGTGCATCACCTGATCAGAACCCTCTAGGATCCTACTTAGGTGTCCTAACACTTCACTCAGGGACCGCTTTGTCGGTCCTCGCCCATCGTACTGGAAGCACACCATTTTAATCGTACCAAGGCTGACCTCGGCAGGCTTGGCCCCGCGACGAGCGACGTCCCTCGACGACTCCCCGCTAGCTGCAACAAACCTCCTCTGAGTAAAACACATGCCAAATGCTTCCTCCACCAGCATTCTGGCGTAAAATATATTGGCCTCATATAGGAATGATCCCTTCCTTGTCATTAGGAAGTGAATGGGGTCTTCTTGGGCCCTTTAATTTGCCCAAGCCTAATCAAGGTGATTAAGGAATAGCCAAATGGGGGGTTGCCATGTGGACTAAAATGTTGGGTTTGTAAGAGAGGTGTAAGAGTGGTCAAAGGGTGCACTTTTCCCCCCAAAAAGGGGGAGGCAATTTTATAATTTTCGGACCTCCATAACTTCTACATACAAGCTCCGATTTGAGCGGAGATTATAGATCCGTGATCTACGCATCAAGAGCTTTCCATAGATATGCTACATGATATGGTTTTGTCCGCTAGATTTTAAATTCCATTTTCCCCCCAAAATTCAAATTCGAATAAAGTAGCCATTTTGAAGCTTCTAATTAGAAAACGTTTCTTCTTAAGAGAAAAGGTTTGACTCCTTAAACTGCCAAATAAAAGGGCCCAAGAAGCCTTCCATTGAGGTCCTAATGTGTTGTAACAATACTGCACCTATGGCATCTTCTCCCAATTAGGATTTACATAAAATTATTTACTCCAGTCAGGGGGGCATGACCATTGGTAGAGTGCTCGAAATTTCCTGAACCTGCAAAAAAGTTTCCTCTTCCTTGTCTTGCCACACAAAGGAATCCCTTTGAGATTCTTGTTTTGCAAGGATATAAAGACTGAGACAAAAGATGAATGAATCTGGCCAGGTATCTTACCTTATGTGTGAATATCATCAATTGTTTCACATTCTCATGTGCCTCTAGTAAAAGCAAAGCTTCTACTTTTGTAGGATCTGCCTCAATTCCATTCTCAGAAAAATGGCCATGGTCTCCCCAAAATCAATGGATAAGCTTCTGTCTCTCCTTGCTGGCATAACATGAACATCTAGCTCATCTTCCTGTCTTAGCAGAAAAAATACATTAGGATAAAGGAATTATTCTAAAGCAGAGTTGGTAATGGTGGCTGTGGTGTTTGCCTTAAGAAAATTTAGATCTTATTTACTTCCAAATCCTTTCACTATACTGACCCATTACTCTCTACTTCCCCATATGATTCAATCTGACCTTCCATCCAAGAGACTGTCTAAATGGTTGGTTCAACTGCAAGAGTTTCAATTCACTTGTATAGTGGAAGATAGTACAAGAGCTACATTGGCAGATATCTTAACCTACAGACATAATCCTTTAGTATTAAGGGAAGAGACAGTGATGATGAAGAAGAAAGTTCCTAAGTGGAAAGACCTTGAAGCAGATCTGTCCACTACTTTTACTCTATTTTTTTATGGAGCTCAGGGGTAGCTAGTGAAGGTGCAGTTTTTTTGGACCCATAAGGTACAATATTACGTTAAGAAGGGATTAAGTTGCAAGTGTAGACCAACAATGAAACTGAGTATGCCTTTTTAGAGTATGGACTTCAACAGTGTCTTAGGAGAGGAATTAGCAAGCTTATTATCAAGGGAGAGAACTTACTAGTTATTAGGCAACTTCAAACTCTTTGGAAGGCCAAGAGTCCCAAGTGAAAAGAATGGTGCTTTCAAATAAGAAGAATGCTGCAAAGATTTCAAGAGGTAATTGCAGCAAAACAACTATGCATCCTCGAGTAGAAACAATGAGGATAATGAAAGGTTGTTTGTTATGCAGCATGTCGTTAATGCCATGCCTAAAATGTTGAAGCAGCACATAAAGATGATGTATGGTACGTTGATTCAGGTGCTTCAAACCACATGACAAGTCATGGGGAATGGTTTAAGGAGATGAAAAACCTTGAAAGACCAGGTTTTGTGGAAACAGGGGATGACACTGCTCATCCAATTGCCCATGTTGGAGATGTGCCATTGTCTATGCAGTAGGATGGCAAAGTGAAGTACCTTGCAGATGTACTTCATGTTCCGAACATAACAAAGAATCTGGTTTCAGTTGGCCACATGATTGAGCACAGTTTGTAGGTTCGGTTTAACCCTGATTGTTGTTTGTTGAAGCATAGATAGCCAACAAACTTCACAAACCAAAGCTAGCTCCCCTGTCAGCAGTCTCTTCTTCAACACACACACTCACAAAAAATCTCCCAAAACATACAAGCTTTCAGCTATTCACCATGCAAACAAGAAAGATTACATCCACTATCTCTGAATCTTTTTGAGCTGTCATGATTATGCACCAATATGGCTTCAACCTATATCCATTAACTCTTTTTGAATGGAGTTGATCATCCAAATCAGCGAGTTGATAAGTACCATTCTCATAAATGTGCACAACCTTGAAGGGACCTTCCCACTTGATTTTGAAATTGGTTTGGAAAGTGTAATCCAATTTGTTATTGTACCTAAGCACTAAATCACCCTCTTTGATGCTTTTATCCTTAACTATCTCATTGAAAAACTCAGCTCTCTTATTGCTCGATTGGCTTAGTGGTCCATAGCTCCTTCTCTAATTAGCTGTAGCTCCTAAAGATCCAACAACCTCTCTTCATACTCATCTACGTCTCTTTCCTGATGTTTTAGAAGAAATTGCAAAATTGGAATCTCAACTTCAATGGGCATTAGGGCTTATTTCCCAAAGACCAAGTGGTATGGTGAAAACTCTGTAGCTCACAGCTATCATGTAAGCCCATAGAGCTGAAGATACATGTAAGTCCCATTGTTTTGGATTCTCTTCCAAACACTTGGTTAACATGGTAAACAACTCTCCATTGAATCTCTCAACCAGCCCATTACACATTGTGGATAGTAAGGGGTTGAAAACCTGTGTGTGATATGGAACTTCTACATAAGCTCTTGTACAATCTATCCTCTAAAACTAGGCCCTTAATTTGTCAACATCTCCAATGCATACCAAACCTTGCACAAATATTCTCAAAAACAAATCTGGCCACCTCTTTAGCAGTGATACTCCTAACACATCTAGCCTCAGCCCATCTGGTTAAATAGTCCACTCCAGTTAAGATGTAGGTCTTACCCCAAGCAATTGTGGGAAAAGAACCAATTGCATCTAGGCCCCACTTTTCAAAAGCTCCATATGAAACAATGGTTTTCCTTAACTCATGATACAACACCCTTATGCCTTGTTTTTGACATGGTTCACAGCTTCTATACCAATGATAAACATCTTTCCTCAAACTGGGCCACACAACCTATAGTTAGAATTTTTCTCAGAGTTAGCTTCAGGGAAAAGTGCCCTCCACAGATCCCTTCATGGCATGAATCCAAAATGGCAAAGATCTCCTCTCTCTGGTTAGAACCCTTCTCAGAATCAAATCCTTGCCCTTCATGTAAAGTTGATCATTTATAAAATTGTACTGCTGCTGCAGAGTCTTCCTTATGAAACCATATCTTTTTTCCTTGGATAAGCTTGAAGGCACCAGAGCTGTGTGTAAAAAGTTCTCAAGTTCTTGTAAACTCTCCCTTCCAACTCCTTGCCTAGCCCCCCTTTTGCTAATGCATCTGCAGCCTGGTTTAATTCCCTCTTCACATGTTGAATCTCTTGTTTTGTGAAGACAACAATGGGGGATTGTAGAGGAGACTTACATCTGTCCAAAGAAGGGATTGCAGAGTAGAGAGGGTTTTGTGTGGAAAGTGGTGTCCTAGAACCTCTCACATTGCAATACTATTGGAACTTGGATAAGATTAAGGATTTCTCAAAGCTCTTCCTAGTTGTGTTGGATTGTTGAAGCCTGCAGAGCAGCTATTGCAGATCTTATAGTTGTTGATCTTGTTGGAGTTGGAAATACATATTTGGTTCTTTTGATGTTATATGCATGAGAGTTCTCTTGATATGTTGTTGTGTACTCTCATCTGCGCAATTCCCAAATTCTCAAGTTCTATTGTGAGTTTGCATAGTTTTCTTTAATTCAAAGAGGTTCAAGTTGTGTGAAATTGGAGAGCCCTTTTGTTTGATTTGGTTCAATCAGTCTTGTTTGGATGGGGTTCTATTGAAGCTAAGACTATAAGTAAAGATCTAACTCTTATCGAGTTTATTCTGGGTCAGTTAACCTACGTTGGGGTTAACCATAGTCAGCTATACATCAAAATAGTCAACAGGGGGTATAGGAACCTTGATTTGACTTTTTTGAGCTGAGAGGAAGTGATTCTGAGGCTCAATTGATGGTTGGAGATTTGTCTGAGGATAACTGTCAGCCTGCCAGCAAAAGGCTTTGAAGTCTGACAGGGTTTCTATGTGCAGCAAGGGAGACACTTCAGTTGAGAGATTCTAAGGTTATATTTTGGTTTGGTTTAAGGAGTTTTGAGACTCTAGAGTTGTTATCTGACAAAGAGGAGAGGATGCATGCATTAGTTGTGTTAGATTAGTTGGTTGGTCACGTATAGTCACTTTGGAGAGGCAGCATGAACTCGGACCATCCTTGCCTAGAGTGTTCACACCACTAGCAAAGATGGCTGATGCCCTACCCCCCCCCAAAAAAAAAGAGATTAACGTTGGCACACCTCTAGACTTGAATTTCAAGGGCCTAACAATACAAAGAATAAAGTTGAGATCTCATCATTTGAAAGGGCATGTAAAGAGCCCAAACTTGGCTTTGAATTGTAGATTCATCCACCTTATCAACTTAAGGTGAGTGGTTCTCTCAAAGACCACTCTGTTACGTATTTCCTAGATGTGATTGCAATGACTGCTACTCTAATCTAATGCTAACTTGAGGCCACGATGGGGTTGATCTTTCTTTATATCAACTAGCGATGCATTCTTCCACTAGAACATATCTTGGGTGCTAGATTGTCGTAGCCAAAATGCCATCACTCTCTGAGTCTCCTAGCTAGAGGGTAGGTCCAAAATAAGTGACAAGTGGTTTCCTTTTCCTTTTCACATATATGGTAGAAAAGGGAGAGGCCTTTCCACATTTTCATTTCATAGGTACGGAGCTTTTGAAAATCCTCCATATAGGGAACAAAGGGGAGATGCCTTTTCTTTTACACAACATGTTCCTCATGAGTAAGGAGCTTCTGAAAGATAACTCTCCATAGTAGGCGGTTGAGTGTAGGAGCCTAGTGGCCTTCCAAACATCTTTAGCTCTTTAACAAACCCAAGCCTTGAGGGGGTCAATACTAGAAGCGCAGTGGCTGCATGATGATAAACACTTTTCAAGGCAGCACACACAAAAGGAAAAACATATATTGTAAAATACGCCTACCATAAATCAATTGCTTTGTCATTTTAGAAGGGAAAAAAACACAAAACATGTACTTGAGCTTAAAATTAATGTCTCTAAAAGTTTGGGGTATGTTCACTTGTCTTGACAAGAATATGCATGTTCAAGAACACAAAAAAAGAAATTGAAGAAATATTATTGCTTACATTTAATTTGTAGGAGCATCATAGACCCATGGGATTGGATGGGGATAGGTTGAACCTATGGATTCGTCAAAGTAGAAAAAGGATTAAACACTAGAAAGTGGGCGATTGGGTGGACCCGAGAAGCGGTACTTTCCAAAAAGAAATAAATATGTGTCTTTTAGAAAGTGAAAAAAACTTAGGACGAGTAGTTTAGTTGGTAAATTATAAACAAAGATAGATGCATTGGCATCATAATTGAGGAGTCATGATATCTTGTTGAGCCCAAAGGAGCCGCTCGATGTGACCTACTTGTGAGAATACACTTGGAGGAATTATTCACCTTTCTTGTGTGGATTATTCTAGTTAGGCTTAGACAAATTGATGAAGGGAATTATACACCTAAAGGGATCATTCACTTTTCATGTGTGGGGATTATTTTAGTCATACTAAGAGGAATTGATGGGATAACCAAGTGTTAGGACATTATGATATAAGGCTGAGACAAAGTGATGAAGGGAATTATACACCTAGAGGAATCATTCACCTTCCCTCCATGGGGATTATTCTAGTCATATTGAGAGGAACTGATGGGATATCCAAGCATAAGGACATTGTGATATGAGGCCTCGAGTGAATTGCTTTACCCTTGTGTGATTTCGATGTTGTAGATAGATGGATAGGGTCTCACACTTTCACTGTACCTCCTCTAAATGTAATTGCAGCACTAGACCTATGGAGCCGATGTGAACTCATACACCCAATCGCTTTACCCTTGTGTGATTTCGATGTTGTAGATAGACGGATAGGGTCTCGCACTTTCACTGTACCTCCTCTAAATGTAATTGCAGCACTAGA
This sequence comes from Cibotium barometz, assembly GCF_041138505.1. NCBI lineage: Eukaryota > Viridiplantae > Streptophyta > Polypodiopsida > Cyatheales > Cibotiaceae > Cibotium > Cibotium barometz. The sequence goes on along the minus strand of NC_141070.1, from coordinate 31,479,404 downwards.
CCTATGGAGCCGATGTGAACTCATACACCCATAATTGAAACTGCCACTTTACTCACACATACCACTTACAAAAAACAAGAGTTCACACACATGCTCCTTTATGAAAACCATCCTTTCAAAAGAAAACATACATCACACTATTCTTTTTAACCATGCATATATTATATATCTATCTCACATAACAAATATCTAGGTAACACATCAGTGTCACCTCATCAACATAAATATCCTCACACCATAGTTGTGATCCTTATAATAAGATGATAAACACCAATGATCCTAAACACTCATATACCATCGTGATATCCTCACACCATGGTTGTGATCCTTAGACCAAGATGATATGCACCAATGAGCTTGAACACTCCTAGACCACCGTGATGATTAGAGGAGACCTATAATGTCTCACATCCACCTCAACCAAAATGTCAATAAATCCTAGGAGTTGCTTCTACTGGTTGTCACCTATCTTAGAAGCACAACACTCTAGGTATCAATGTCAGGAGCCCTATAATGTCTTGTACCGATATTTATCCACTAGGCACTACCCGGCCTATTTTACTCCGGAGTCACTTCTTGTCCTCACACCAATCATGCCAAGAGCACACCCACGTTCAGTCAAAAGAGGCCAAAGTATCGAACGACTGCCTTCCAATGATGTACCCCCCGCAGTTGACACCAATACGACAAACCATAAAGTTGTGTGGTACGTTCACATGCTACACACAAACAACATGTGCAACAAATGAATATAATATTCCAAACAAGTAAGCCTCATTTCCATCAAAACACACCATAATCTCATTTTGAAGGAAAATAAATATATCACAACTCTCCAACTGAAACTCTAAGCAAGTCAAATTCCTCCAGACCTAACATATCCTGGTGATTCTCAAGAATCTTCCCTTCTCAAGGATCTTTCCAAATTCGGTTCAACCAATCTTGTTTAAGATCCTTCATAAAGGATGGGCATTTCTAACTCTCGGGATTAAGCTTCCAAAATCAATAGTCTACCGCTTGAATTTACACTTTATCTCACATCAAGAATCGTTAGGCAATTCTTGAGGATGTTAAGGCTACTTCTCCTTGAGAGTTCCTTAGCACAAAAACCTTTGCTTGTCTAGATCCTTATTTTTCATCAAAAAGTCTCTTAATCTAACCTTTTTCAAAGCTTTCAATACTTTGCTTTTGGAATACCCTCTCTTCTTGATAAGAGTGCTCTCTTCTTGATAAGAGTGCTCTCAACCTTTGAGTTAAGGGATGTTAGAAACTTTCTCTCTCTAGAAATCTTCTCTTCTTGAGAGAGATCAAGCTAGACATATTTAGGGTCACCAAGATTTCCTTGAGTTAATCCTAAGATTCTAATTCAATCTTATATTTAATCCTTCTTGTTGGCTGAAGAGATCTTTTCTCTTTCCCTCTAAATTCTTTCTTATGTCTCTTAGAATTATGCTAGTAGAATTATTCTTTCCCTATAATGCTTTGTATTTATGTCTAAAAGAATTCTAAGCATTCCACTGAGCAATGTTTAACTGATCTAAGGCCTTCTTTGTTCACCTAAGGCCATTTTCTCTCTCTAAAATACTAATCCTATTTTTCTCTTTTTAGACCTAGGATTTACTCTTTAAAAAATCTTATTCAAAAATCTTGATTAATATGCTTCTAACCAAATTTCCTTTGAAGGGGGTCAATTTGTATATATCTAAGTGCATCATTTGTACATTTGTGTGCATCCTCCAATACACACTTATGCACATAATTTAATGCACTTCATTAATATGTAACCCTAATTAATTTATAAAAATCAAGCCATTTATTAAATCCTTCCTAAGGTTCAACCTCATAAATCTAGAGCATTCATTTTCTCTCAATTTAGAGCATTGTCTTTAGACTAGATTTTTAATCTACAGTCAAATTAATAATTTAGACCTAGGTAGCTTCTATCCTCAAATAATATTATGTTTCTAAAGGTAAGAGCAAAGAATATTATTTTTCCAAAGGATAAAATTAATACAAGGTCTTGACTAGCCTCGGTACGGTTAAATTGGTGCGCTTCCGGTACGATGGGCGAGGACCGACGAAGCGATCCCTAAGTGAAGTGCTAGGACACCTAAGTAGGATCCTAGAGGGTTCTAACCAGGTGATGCACGGGCTCGCGGTTGCTAGGACACCCATGCATGCGTCAAGGAATTCGGATGGACTAAAAAGAATAACTTTTGTGAATCAAATTTTGATATTGGATCTCGTTGGGTGGCCAGCTCGTCTTCAACAACGGAGAGTCCAGATGAGATATTTTGTAATACAATGGACTCAGAATTTTGGAGGATGATGATCAGTAATATTATGATTTTCATTAAAGGATTGTTTTAAAGACAGCCGATTCTATTATAATGGCAATTTCATATTAGGTGTGTATGTGGTATGCCTACCTTAACTTTTGCATGAAACGCTGGCTAGGGGGCCTGGGAACTCTTTTCCTCGGTGTACCCGAGCAAAACATAACAAAATCCTTATAAAGGAATTTCACTGAATCGGGGGATTCCTGGGATACCATTAAGATAAGATTAGTTGCGTTAGTTAGATTAAGTCCTGAGAAGACCCTTATTCTGTGGGAGGGAATGAGCGGTTGTGCCTCGTTAAAGGAGGAAAAAAGCGGTGATTCTATGGACCAAGTGCAAGTCTCTTCTTTGATCTGACCATGTGACTTCAAGTTTGGTCGGATCAGTTTGAATAGTTAAGACTTTGACTCGTTAGATTAATTCTCCCATTCGAAGATTTTCCCCGGAGGAATCGCCCGTGCCTTCCGAGCGAGGGAAGTATTTATGGGTTCAGTTTTAGAGGAACTACCGGGCTAGTCCCTTGTCCGGACATCCGTGGGGGCGAGGCCTCGAGTGTGGATCCCTGCCCCGTGTGAGAGGCTGACGTGCTTCCGCTGCCAGCGCCCTCGGAGGGGGCACCGCGGGAGGGGTCACGAGTCTCACAGCTAGTATCAGAGCTTTATTGAAAGCTAATAAGGACAAATGAATTCTTATCAAAAATTTGTAGTAAAAACTCACAAAGAGCATTTACATATTGTATTTTCATTGCTTAAGCTTCATTAACGAAGAATTTTAATCAAAGAATTTGGTTTTATAGATGGAAGTTCCACACTTATCTGGTATTCCCGACCTCACCTTGTTCACAAGACATGACCGCGTTCGCCTTCGAGCATCTCATCTCTTCTGCTACAACTTGAACAAGCCGAGCCAGACTCGCATGCCATTTTGAGGATCTATATTTCCCTGACCCAGCGGAGAGACGGTAGCACAAGTGGTTTTTAGGGCAGTATGTCCATGCCTCTTACGACCAGCATGCGATGCTGAGGCAGAATCTCTCATTAACCATGATTCTGATGAGGCTGAAAGTGATACATCGTATTATTTTATATCACCCGACGCCTCAAAATTTCAGACTTTCCTGCCATATCTACAGACTCCTTAGTCGCTTTATTCCTAAGGAGAAGCAATAAGGGAACATTTGTATCAGGGCATAGCTATAGCCCCCAGTACCGCCGTCTTATGCATCTCCCGAGGAGATTTTGACTTCTGGAGCCGAGCTACTCTATGTACATATTGCAACCTTTATATAAATAAAGAAATGTTTGGTGGAAAAATTCCCTATTGTATAAGTGATTGTTTATTGAGACGAATTGATAAAGCAAAATGTGTTACCGGACATATGTCATAGATCTCCAATAAGATCATTTATCTTGTTTAAGAAATTATTTTCCAAACCTCTTAAGTCTTAGGATCTCGTGGACGATATCAAAATAACAATTTAATAATATATCATTTTTGGCAGAATCATGAGGCAAGGGAACCGTGGCCATTAGCCAGACCCTCTCACTGATGAAGAAGAGCTTGACCCTAACGTTCACAAGGCTCTTCACAAAACTCAGCCATGACCCTTCAAAGGTGAAGGAAGGGAGAACTTGGGTGAAGCTGTAGAGAAATGGGTTGAAGCAATGGAGGAGTATTTTGATGTCAACGGTTACAATGAGAGGAGCAAAATGGCTCTTGCCAGGTTGAAAATTGTGGAACAACTAGGGTGGCATGGAGAAACCATTGTGACAAAAATACCCAGTCCTGGAATGATCTTAAAGCCTATCTAAGGAAGAGATTTTGTCCCCCTGGGTTTTTAGAAACCAAGATGAATGAATTTTTAGAGTTAAACCAGGGGAGCAAAACCATCAAAGAATATCACCACGCATTTGATCTTCTCCTCAAGTATTCACCACCTCTAGACAGAGAGAAACTCGTGGTGGCCAAGTTCATTTGGGGAATGAACGAACCCTAAGACACACTGTTCAAGAATGCCAAGCCAGTGTCCATGGCAGAAGCTGTCAGAATGGCAAAGGACTTTGCCAAAGCCTTCATCGTGAAAGTCCTGCCAAAGCCAGCTCCCTCATCCTTCAAGAGATTCTAGACTCCGAGAAGTTCTTCCAACCTTCTGCCTCGAAAGAGACACCAAGGTCCCAACCAGAATCTGGAGACGGGAAGCTTCAGGAATGAAGGAAGACCTTTCCCTCGAAGTACTTTCTTAGGAACTCTGGCTCTCTCAAGAATGCAAAGGGAAGAGTTTCGAAGCGAGAATAGATGCTTCAGATGTCACGGGTTTGGGCACTAGCTCAAGGATTGCCCATCTCCTTCTATGGGCCAAGGAAGCCAAGGTCCCAGAATTCAAAGATAGACTCCTTCGTATCAGTCCAATCAGAGTCCCTCCTGCGCCAGAATCAAGGCAACCCTAGAAGAACGCCAGCTTAGCCTGCAACCTCCATGCAAAGTAGTCTCCAAACTCCCTTCCAAAATTGGGGTAACCAAAGAGAGAGAGTTCCACCTCAGACTGCAACAGCTAGAGCCGTCACTATAAGGAAGTGGAGGAAGAGAAAGGACAGATCTATGCTGTAATAGAGCATCAGGGGAATAACTGTCAATTTTCACTCCTCCACACTCCAACAGAGTACCAGGGTAAGCAACTCAAGCTTTTGATTGATTCAAGCAGCAGTAATCATTCTTTTATTTCCCCAAGATGTCTGCATAAGTTAGTCCTAGATCAAAAATCAGGGAAACCTATGCAAGTGGAATTGGCCAGTGAAGATTCTTTTCACACACCTTGAGACAGACCTTATTCAGTTTAGTCTAGATGGGAACGTAACAGAGTGCCAGTTCAGAGTCCTACCCTTGGGAGTCTATGATGGAATCCTTGGAATGGATTGGCTCCATAAGAATCAAGCTGACATTCATTGTCACAATGGAACCATCTCTTTTCTCGACCTTCACACAAGAATAAAGTTCAAGGAACTGGAATTTCCGGATTCCCAGTGCTGCAATTAGTCAAGGCTTCTAAATTGTTAAAAGGGCTCAAAAAGAGGCAAGCTGTTTATGTCGTTAAGAGAAATCCAGTAGACATAAAATGCAAGGCTAAAGAACCAGAGTGGTTAAGTGAGTATGCAGATGTGTTCCCTGAAGAGCTGACTGAGATGCCTCCGTCTCGTGAAGTAGATCATGAGATCGAGTTAACATCCGCCAGTAGCCCAACGTGCATACAAAATGCCAGTCCCTGAAGCCATAGAACTTGAGCAGTTAAGACAATTGTTAGAGCAGGGATCTGTCAGACCTAGTGTCTCACCTTGGAGTGCACCCGTTCTCTTTCAAAAGAAGAAAGATGGAACGTTAAGACTTTGTATTGACTATAGAGGATTGAATCAATTAACAATTAAAAATAAGTATCCTATCCCTAGGATTGATGAACTTCTCGATCGGTTAAGTGGGACCCAAATGTTCACAAAGATAGATCTCAAATCTGGGTACTACCAGATCAGAATCAAGGAACAGGACATCCCAAAGACAGCATTCAATACTCACTATATGGGCATTATGAGTTCACAGTCATGCCGTTAGGATTGACTAATGCCCCGATGACATTTAATCGTCTTATGCAAGATATTCTTAGAGAATACTTGGATGATTTTGTTCTTGTCTTCTTTGATGATATCTTGGTATACTCAAAGAATGTTGCAGATCATTAAGATCATGTGCGTAAGGTCCTAGAAATCCTAAGGAAACACCATTTCTTTGCAAAGAAGAGCAAGTGTTCTTTCTCTGTTGACCAAGTGGAATACTTGGTACATAGTGTCAAAGGATGGGATTTCTCCTGACCCCGCAAAGATCCAAGCAGTCATAGAATGGCCAGAACCCAAGATGGTAAAAGAAGTCAGAGGATTCCTAGGATTAACTGGATGGTATAGGATCTTTATACCCAGGTATGCTCAGATAGCATCCCCTTTAACTAACCTTCTCAAGAAGAGTACCCTTTTTCAGTGGACTACAATGTGTTAGAGTGTCTTTGATAAACTGAAGACAGCCTTAGTAACCAACCCTAGTTGCCAGATTTTACCAAACCCTTTGAGGTAGTTACTGATGCCAGTGGGTTTGCCTTAGGCGATGCTCTTATGCAGGAAGGCCATGCAGTAGCCTATGAATCCAAAAAATGCAGAACACATGAGAGAAATTATGCCATCCATGACTTGGAGTTACTCTGAGTAGTTTATGCTCTAAAGTTGTGGAGACATTATCTTTTGGGACAAAGGTTCGCCTTGATGACAAATCATCAAAGTCTAAAGTGGATCTTCACCCAAAGGGATCTTAACATGTGTCAAAGGAGATGGATGCAGACCCTGCAGGAATTTGATTTTGAAATTAAGTATCATCCGGGAAAAGAAAATGTGGTGGCAGATACGCTCAGCAGAAAAGCCTCCTTGCTTGCAGTTACAGTGGTGTCAAATCCATTGATCAGTGAAGCAAAGGAGAAAATCATGCAGGACAAATTCTTTGCCCCTATTGCTACCCTTTTAATGCAGGAAAGAAAGACTCCTCAGGAAATGAGTCGAGTTCTTGGGTACAAATTGGATGAAGGATGCATGTATTATAATAATCGGCTATGTATTCCCAATGATGAGGGAATAAAGGGAAGAATTTTGAGAGAAGTCCATGATAACCTGATAGCTGGACATCCAGGGTTTCTAAAAACCTATATGTCTATAAAGAAAAGCTTCTTTTGGCTAGGACTCAAAAAGGATATACTTGATCATGTGCGAAAATGCTTAATGTGTTAGAGAGTCAAAGCAGAGAGTGTCAAGATGCCAGGGAAACTACAGCCTCTAGACATTCCTCAGATGAAGTGGGAATGTATCAGTATGGACTTTGTCACTGGTTTACCTTCAGTGCAATCAAGTTATAACTCTATTTTTGTGGTAGTTGACAGGCTAACCAAAGTTGCCCATCCGATTCCAGTGAAAGGAACATACAGTAGTTGACAAGCTAACCAAAGTTGCCCATCTGATTCCAGTGAAAGAAACATACACTGTAGTGAATGTTACCAGAGTTTTCCTTAAAGAGATCTTCAGATTGCATGGCTTACCTAGGAGGATAGTAAGTTACAAAGATCCCAAATTCACATCGAAATTTTGGACTGCATTCTTTGAAGCAGTAGGAACTTTCTTGGATCTCAGCACAGCCTATCACCCCGAAAAATAGATGGCCAGACTGAAAGAGTGAATCAAGTAATAGAAGATATCCTTCGGTCATGCTGTGGGGAAGGGAACCCAAGAAGTGGTTAAGCCATTTGCATCTAGTCGAATTTGCTTACAATGCTTCTTATCATCGAAGCATTGGGATGAGTCCTTTCAAAGCTTTGTATGGACAAGATTGCCTTACATCGTTGACTTGGTCCAGACAAATGCTTGATGACATGGTCCAACAAATGCAATCAATCCGTAAAGATAAAAAGGCAGCCCAAGATAGGCAAAAGCAGTATGCAAATAAAAAGAGATCAAAGAGAGAGTTTGAAGAATCAGATATGGTCTTCATTCAAGTACGACCAAAAAGAAGTTCCTTATCTTTAGGGAAGTACAAGAAGCTCTCTCCCAAATAATGTGGACCATATGCTGTTATAAAGAAAGTGGGCGATCTAGCCTATAAACTTCTTTTGCCTCCCCATCTCAAGGTACATAATGTATTCCACGTCAGTTTTTGCTTAAGAAATGAGTACCCAACCCAAGTCACGTGCTTGATGAGATGAACAATTTATCTCTCCAACTCAAGGCCAGATGGTACTCGAACCTAAGGAAATCCTTGACATTCGGGAGAAGATTATCAGGAGTAGAGTCCTTAGAGAATTTTTAGTAAAGTGGAAGTTCTTCTCTCTAGAAGACGCCACCTGGAAGAAAGAAGAAGAGTTGGCAAAAGATTACTCCCACTTTGCGAGATGAGGACATCTCGTGTTTTTCAAGTGGGAGAGAATGTAAGATTCCTCCTCAGCCTGAATAATGAATAAGCTTTATTTCAATCCCCTGTAATCATTCCCTATTTCTGAATACAAGAAAATATTTTTTTCCCTTGTTTTTGCCTAGAGAGATAAAAAATTCTAGAGAGAGATAATTCAATATTGAGATATTTTTAGATAAACAAATTCTCCTAATATCAAAAATATATTTCCCTGAAACACAAGTTCAAAATAAATTCTCTAAGGTGCATTAGGAATCAATTAAAAAAGATTTAAAAGCCCTTAGCCTAAGGGTCAAGGTTTTTTGAAATTTTTGGATTATGGTCCAATTAAGGTTCCTATGGGCCAATAAGATTAATCCAAGTGTTAGAATGAGATAAATCCAATGAATAAAAGAAAATACCCAAAAATGAGTAAATGCTCACATAAGATGAAGAGTTGACTGAGTACAAGGTTTATTAGTTAAAAACTATGAGATATTACTAAAAAAATAAGATATTTTGGAATAATGATACATTTTTGACACCTTGGTAAGGAGGGGGGAGACTTTGAGGTAGGTGCCTATTTCACACATGTGGATGAGTTTTTAATTCGAAAAAAATAAGATATTTTTATCTCTCCTCTCTCCTGAATCAAACTAGATCAAAATGGGTGCTAAACTGGTCCAAATCTTATCCAAATTCAGCCAAACTGAACCTGGAAAATTCTAGAACTTAGTTGGACTTAGTTCGTGGCCTCCCTCACCTATAAATAGACCCTCATTCTTTTGTATTATCATATGTGTGCTAGACTGTGAGGTCCCTATCCCCACCGCGCAACGAATTCAGGGGTTCTAGAAGCGGAAGTAGCACTTCTTGCGTGGGGTAGGGTCTCACACTCGGGGCCTCACCCACAGATATCCGGACAAGAGACTAATCCATCGGTTCTTCCAAAACCGATCCCGGAAAAACTTCCCTTGCCCGGAAAGCACGGGTGATTCCTCCAAGATAACTTTTCTCTAACAAAGTCAAAAGCCTTAACTAACTGAACTGATCTGACCAAACCCGTAAGTCCCAAGTCAGATCAGGGAAAAGATTGCACTTGGATCATAGAGATCAACGCTTTTTTCTCATTGAGAGGCACAACCGTTGATTCTTTTCCATAGAACAATTTTTGTCCAAGATTTACTTCATCTATCGTACCATAATATAATTGAGTCTCAATTTAAGGATCCATCAGTCTAGCCTAACCCTATCCAGTCCCGTGGGTTGGCCAACCGCCCAACCACTGTAGTGATGGGATCTAATTAAGAATTTATTTAGGTTTTGTCCCGGGTACCAGGGAAAAGAGTTCCCAGGCCCCCTAGTAGCCAGATATTCATGCAAACTTAAAACTAGTCACACCACTTACACACCCAATATGAAATTGCCTTTTTCAGCTATCTTAAAACAATCATTTAATGAAACCATTGTGTCACTGATCACAATCCTCAAAATCTCCGGTTGAATCCTTAATTCCAATCATTCCTTCATCGATGTACCTATGGCATCATTGGCAACCAGAACGCTCACCACCTGCTCACTCAGGGGCCTTTTCGATAGTTCCTAGCTCATAGTAACCGGCAATATATTCACATATCAAAATGGAATCTCCGTTGAAGATCAGCAAGATCAACCAACGGATCCATATAAAAGAGCCATGGACTCATCCGTTGAGGACCAGCAAGGTCAACCAACCAGATCCATGCCCGAGTTCAGAAAACAACTCTTACTCCTTGTTCCAATATCTTCCCTAATGTACGTGTGGGTATCTTTCGCAACCCAGAGCCCGAGCACCATATGGTCAGCACCCTCTAGGATCCTTCGCAGGTCACCTAGCGCTTCACTCATAGGCCGCTTCCTTGGTCCCTCATGCACTGTACCGGAAGCTCACCATTTAAATCAAACCGAGGTTGGTCAACAAGACCTCGGCCGACCTTGCTACGCGAGACATCCTCCGTTGACTCTCCGTACAGCAGTTGCAACTTTAATAGATAGGTCTCCACCACGACCTCATTCACAAGACAGTCAAAATGCTTCCCCAGCATTCTTGACATAAAATAGTCATTTAAAAACAGATTTCACATACAAATACAATTCCAACAATATTTCCATTTTTTCTCATCACTCCACATCCTTTCACATTAATCCCCATCTTTTCTCATCTTCCCACAAATTTTTTTTTTCTTCATCGATCCCTATCACATCATATCATTCCCACATCAAATCACACCCAATCGCATCATCCACACATCAATCCACATCATCCATACATCCATCCACATCATCCACACCAATCCACATCATCCATACATCCATCCACATCAATCCACATTATCCACACATCCATCCACATCTTCCATACATCCATGCACATCAATCCACATTCATTTCATAAGTATTCCCATTCTCATCTAATCACATCTTTTTCTAACTCATCACTTATTTCCTCATTTATCCTCATCAGATCACATCTACTTGCATCTACCCATACATCTCATCACTTCACATACATTAACATCTATCCAGTTTACATTGCATCTTATCACATCCATTTCACATCACATCTCATTCATTCAAATCCTGATTCACATCACATCTCATTCATTCACATCCTGATTCACATGCTATCACATTCATTCACGTCCCTTATCGTTCATTCACATCCCGATTCACATGTTATCACATTCATTCACGTTCCTTATCGTTCATTCACATCCCGATTCACATGTTATCACATTCATTCACGTCCCTTATCGTTCATTCACATCCCGATTCACATGTTATCACTTCATTCACATCCTATATCATTCATTTACATCCTGATTCACATGTTATCACATTCATTCACATCCTATATCATTCATTTACATCCTGATTCACATGTTATCACATTCATTCACATCCTATATCATTCATTTACATCCTGATTCACATGACATCACATCTCATCTATTCATTCACATTTATCTGATTCGCATCACATATCATCACATCTATTTACCTTTTATTCTCATCACTTCTATTCTCCTATATCATTCATTTACATCCTGATTCACATGACATCACATCTCATCTATTCATTCACATTTATCTGATTCGCATCACATATCATCACATCTATTTACCTTTTATTCTCATCACTTCTATTCTCATCACATCCATCCATCCATTCTTTTCCGTCTATCTGATTCGCATCACATATCATCACATCTATTTACCTTTTATTCTCATCACTTCTATTCTCATCACATCCATCCATCCATTCTTTCCCATCTATCTGATTCGCATTACATCTCATCACATCTATTCACATCACATTCTCGTCACTCCTATTCTCATCACATCCATCCATCCATTCATTCCCATCTATCTGATTCGCATCACATGTCATCACATCTATTTACCTCTCATTCTCATCACTTCTATTCTCATCACATCCATCCATCCATTCATTCCCATCTATTTGATTCGCATCCCATCTCATCACATCTATTTACCTCTCATTCTCATCACTTCTATTCTCATCACATCCATCCATTCTTTCCCATCACATCCATCTATTCTCATCCATCCATCCATTCTTTCCCATCTATCTGATTCACATCCCATCTCATCACATCTATTTACCTCTCATTCTCATCACTTCTATTCTCATCACATCCATCCATCCATTCTTTCCCATCTATCTGATTCGCATCCCATCTCATCACATCTATGTACCTCTCATTCTCATCACTTCTATTCTCATCACATCCATCCATCCATTCATTCCCATCTATCTAATTCGCATCCCATCTCATCACATCTATTTATAGAATGTAAGAGAATTCTTATTTTTGATATAAAGATTCTTTACGCATCTATTTATGCATAAAAACAACTTCAGAGGGAAATAACACTTTTATAAAAATCCATTTATGCATCTATTTATGCATAAATTCAATTTTAAGGAGAATAACACTTTCAAAATAAAAATAAATCTTTTATGCATCTTTCTATGCATAATTCAATTTTAATGAGAATAACTCTTTTGAAATAAAAATAAATTTCTTTATGCATCTTTTTATGCATAAAATCAAAATTGATGAGAATAACTCTTTTGAAATAAAAATAAATTTCTTTTTGCATCTTTATATGCATATAATCAAAATTGATGAGAATAACGCTTTTGAAAAAAAAAATCTTTATGCATCTTTCTATGCATAAAATCAAAATTAATGAGAATAACTCTTTTGAAATAAAAATTAATGAGAATAACTCTTTTGAAATAAATATTTCTTTATGCATCTTTCTATGCATAAAATCAAAATCGATGAGAATAACTCTTCTGAAATAAAAATAATTTCTTTATGCATCTTTCTATGCATAAAATCAAAATCGATGAGAATAACTCTTTTGAAATAAAAATAAATTTCTTTATGCATATTTCTATGCATAAAATCAAAATCGATGAGAATAACTCGTCTGAAATAAAAATAAATTTCTTTATGCATCTTTCTATGCATAAAATCAAAATTAATGAGAATAACTCTTCTGAAATAAAAATAATTATGCATCTTTCTATGCATAAAATCATAATTAATGAGAATAACTCTCTTGAAATAAAAATAAATTTATGCATCTTTCTATGCATAAAATCAAAATTGATGAGAATAATTCTTTTGAAATAAAACCTCCTTGTATGGCTGACCATTTTTTAATTTTTTTCATTCTCAAGTTACTTTGAAATTATCCCAAATGGTTTAAAGCATTCTAAACTAATCAAATTTTACTTTTTAAAGAGAAACAATATGAAAAGTTTAATTCTAACAATTTGATTACACATCTAGGATAAAGAAAGGCTGAATTCAAGAATGAAGAGAGGGGGGAAGCCTTTTCAACAAGGCATAACATCATTTTTCATTTTAAAGAAAACAAAAATTAGAAAACCATTAAATGGAATAAAGAAAAACTAGGATTTCTAGCTTACATGAATTTTTGTGAGCTTTCCTTTGGCTTGATGGTTTGAGGAAATTTACTCTTGTTTGCAACAAGAGTGGCCACCAATTCTTTTGAAGAGGAAATGGTCAAAAACTAATGAATTATCAATAAATTCACTATTTTTGGCTCTGGGGAGGAGTAGAGTAACATTGCATAAAACACTATTAACCATTTACAAAGAGGGAGGCTTCATTTACAGGAAAAAGTGAGCCTCTAACCAAGCAAACTGATTCTAGAATTTTCCAGATCACTTTGGTCAATTTTTGACCATTTTTAGGTCAGTTTAGCTTACTTTTTGGATCTAGTTGAAGCAGGAGAGAGGAGAGATGAAAATATCTCATTATTTGTGAGTTTAAAACTCAACCACACATGTGAAATAGGCACCTCCTTCATGAGGGGAATTCCCCCACACAACTGAGATGTCAAAAATGCATCATTTCTTCTAAATATCTTTTCTTTTTTAACTAATAACCTTGTCCTTAGTCAACTCTTCATCTTATGTGAGTATTTACTCATTTTTGGGGGGATTTTCTTTTATTCTTAAATTTATCTCCACCTTACATTTGGATTAATCGAATTGGTCCATAGGAACCTTAATTCAAAAATTTCAAAAAATCTGGACCCTTAGGCTAAGGTCCTTTTTCCTGATTTCAATTTATTCCAATTGCACATTGGAAATTTCTTTTTGAATATCTGTTTTAAGGAAAAATATTTTAGACACTAGGAGGATTTTTATATCCAAAAATATCTCAATTTTGAATTACTTCTCTCTAGATATTTTCTCTCTCTAGACCAAAACAGGGTAAAACAGGATCTTTCTTTTATTTCAGAGAGGGGAATAATTATAAGATCAGAAGGGGACGTTTTTACACTTGCACACCTCAAAAGCCGGAGGGAGGGAGGGAGGAATCTTACATAGACCATGCGAGTAGTATTACATTAAAATAAGTATATTTTTTATTATCCCTTAAAAATCCTCTACATTTTGGAGAGATTGGAGCTTCTCTCTCTCTCTCTTCAACCATTCTTGGAGCTTTCCTCTCAACACACTAGCCAATTGATTGGTTGGGGGCTTCTTCTAAGATAGAGAAGCAAGTAAAAACAAGAGGTAAGATGTAATTTCATGGTTTTTTCTCTAATATTCTCAATGTTTTCACTTCTCAACCCCTCTTAAGCTTGAGAAGTTTCAAATGAATGATTTTTCAATGCAAATTAAGCTTTCTAAATAATTCTAATGATTAATCACAAAAAGTTTACATTTATGCTTAATTAGGATGCTTTTTATGTATGTCTCTCTCTCCCCAAAAGAATGTTCATTCCTATGACCAATTCTTATTCAAATGATGCTTCTCATTGATACATTCTAAATTCAAAGATCAAACTCTATGCTAGTTAAGCTAGAGGTCAGAAAATGGCTTTTTTATGCTTTTATACTAATAAAATTATGATTAATTCCATAAATTAGATTTAGGTCCAAATGATAGTTACTCTATCATAATCGTATTACTAAGTCTTATTCTTTTAGAAAATATTAAAAAATATCAGTAATAGCAACAGCGAAGCTATGGTAAAATTTTTGGAAAATTAATACATAAATCATTTTTATGCATAATGTGAAAAGAGGACTTCCTACCATATTCTAGGATTACTCATCCTATGCTAAAAGAATAATTTTCATCACATCCATGGAAAAATAATTTTTAATGTTTATGCATAAATAATTAATTAGAGAAAAAGAGAAATTTATAGTAATTTAATTTTTATGCAAAAAGAGGAATTCCCATGATAAAGGAGATCCATGTATTTTGATGAAGAAAGAGAAAATTTGGTATATTAAAATAAAGAATATTTTTATTTAAAATTAAAGAGAAATTTTAGATAAATTATTTTATGCATGAATAAATTTAAATGATGGAAGAGGAATTTCCATAATATTTGGAATTCAATCATTTAAATGGAAAAAATGGAATTCTTATCATATTTAAATTAATGGATATTTTTATTTAATTTTAAGAGAAATTTTAGTTAAATTTATTTTTATGCATGAGAAAACTTAAATGATAAAAGAGGAATTCCCATCATATTTGGAATTCAATCATTAAATGGTAAAAGTGGAATTCTTAGTATATTTGGAATAATGCATATTTTTATTTAATTTAAAGAGGAATTTTAGATAAATTTATTTTATGATAAAAGAGGAATTCCCATGACAATTGGAATTCAATCATTAAATGAGAAAAAGAGGAATTTTAAGCTCATTCAAAAAAATGAATATGGTATTTAGTCAAAAGAATAATTTTTATGGTATTTAAGTAGAGAAAGAATTGAATTAATTTTGGGTGACAAAAGAGGAATTTTTCACCAGATTTCTGCCTAGAGAATTAGGGTTGATAAATTAAGTGGTAGAAAGAATATCTTTAGATATTTTATGTGGTTAAATCACTAAATTGGTATTTACCCAAAAATAGATTAAATGGAAGAGTATTTCCATTAAAATCCAATATTCTCTAATAAAACCATCTCTTAATCTACTATGGAAAAGAAATAATGAAATTCACAAAGTTGGAATTTCCTTACGATTAGAAGTTCAGTAGATAATTATTTGAAGAAAATCCTTATTAGAAACTAAACCGAATGATTTTAGTTAGACTACGAGAGGGACGGACAGTAAACCTACTTGTCCATCTCTCAATCTGAATCAAGCAAAAACTTCGTGACCAATTCTAGTTCTTAATACAAGGAATAGACTACCATTGAATTAACCTAGTTTTCCCTTGATCGAAATCACCAAGAATCTAGTTGGACAGTCAATCAAATGATGGGTAGAGTACCCTGATGAGAGATCAAGGATTCTCATTATGAAATTGTGGATTAAGGAAAAAGGGTTTTGGGGAACCAATCTCAAACTAGGAATTTTACTTGCATAGAACCTCTGTTTTTATTTAACCACTCCCAAAACATCTGACTTTTGTATTATTTGCCATCCTAACTCTAAACTCAAAAGGTGCACTCACCTTTAGTTTTAAGGCCTCCATAGTCTGCTGCATCATTACACAAACCTAGGCACCACCATCAATGTATACTTTGGGAACTTTAAACTTGTTAACCTAAGCATCCATGTGACAGGCAGATAATCCTTATCTCCTTTAACACGTACTATATTTAGCTAACCTCCTTTCTTCTCCTTTTTGGAAACCCTAGTGTTGACCAGTTTACTCCATGTTCTTTTGAGTTTAGGGCACATCTGCAGTTGGGGCCAAATCAGAGTGCGTCCCTTCTGTTGGAGATCCCTTTCCAAATCATATTCTTCCTCCTAAACCCCTAAGGGAAAATCTTGCATTCCAATCCATCTTCTGGGCTTGCTCTTCCTCTTACCTTCTTTGAACTAGTCCTCCACTTACTTTCCCTTTTTCCTCCTAGATGATCCTACTTCATCTTCACCCGTATGACTTTTTTTGGCTAACATGTCAACTTCTTTATCCATACCAATCAGATTAACCTCACCTGGTCTAGGCCCATTTGCTGGTTGTGGTTGAACCTGAGGTCCCTATGGATTTGAAATCTCCTCTTCCCTTCTAACATCTAGACTTTCCTCCCTCCTAGGTGCTAGAGGATACACATCTCCCATTCTTCTAGGGTAAGGACATTGAGGAGAGATATGACCCCTTTCCATATTCAAACATTGGACATTCATGTTAGGTCCTCCTCTGCCTCTCATTCCTTCTCTATATCCTACCCTAGGGGCATTTCTACCTCCTTGCAACAAACTCAGATTTAAATTCTCCATTTGTTGAGTCAGCTTATTAATACCTTGCATCAATTGATCAGCAGCTACTGGAACTGGAGCAATCCACCCTTCCTCTGTCCTTCTCTCTCCAATCATAGTAGGTCTGTTCTCAGCTACTAGAACCTCCCTTTGTTTCTGAGCCAACCTTTGAAGCTTCCATTCCTTCTCTCTTGCAATCCTAAAAGCTTCATCAAAGGTACCTGGTCTTTTTAACTCTTCCTTCTCCTTCACATAAGCATGAAGGGATTGAATGAACATGTCCTATTCAAGGAGGACAGGTGGGTGCTCTTCTCCTAATGAAGCATCCCATCTTCCCCATAGATTCTAAAAATGATCTACAAATATATCAAACATATCAGATAAACTATGCTTCAATTTTTGTATCTCCTGCCATATAGCATCCGGGCATTCACCTTTCTTATAATGATGAACCAAAGCTCCTTTGACATCCTCATATGCATGGCACTGATGTGGCTGGCCCATCCAAGTCTGGAACCATCTCTTGGCATCCCCTTTCAACAACATGGGCAGCAATGTTAATTTTTCTTCATCTCTATCTTTTCCAAATGTAAAAGCTACCAGCTTCATCCCGACCAAAAGTCTTCTGGGTCCTCATTATAGCATGACCATGGAACATGGGATAAGACATCATTGCAGCCATCTCAACATCTGACACTTCTCAGCTTCTGTCAAGTGTTTGAAGGGTGCCTTGAAAGCCCTCCTCCGTGGAGGCACCAAGACAATGATGTGTCTGGGAGGACCTGCCTTTATAGCCTCGTCCAAAGCACACCACGATGGGGAGGAAACTATCACAATTACCACAACCCAATAGAAACACCACTACAGGGCACCAACACACCCAGCTAACGTCCCCAAGTCCACATCTACCCCAATTGAATACTCTCATACCCTCCCAACCTTCCCTAATCAATCTAGTTGCTTACACAGATTGTCCTCTTAGGTCATCTCGCACTTCATATACCTCTTATCTACCACCCAAGAGCTCCTCCTAACCTCAGCTGACTATTGCCGACCAATAAACTCTCATGACTGCCTCAAACAAGTCAAATACTCACTATTTACCTGCTTCCAAATTTTGATGGATTTCTTGAGTCAAAAAATGGACCCTTCAGTATCCTCTACGATACGTCAGCATCAGTGGACTTTATAGCCACAATCCCTAGACCTTCCTGGTTGTCCTGCCAACCCTCTTCCGACCCTTCTTCAGACTTCCACTTGCTGAGTTCTGCCTCAAAAATATCCCACATAACCCTCTGCCGCCTCAAAAGCCTTTAGCCGAATCAAAAACTTCCCCTAAATGTCCTCCTATGCCCACACCCCCTTAAGTATCTCTTAACTTGAAGGGATATCACACAATCAACTCTTTAACTAACTACAACTAGCCCCCAACTACCTTTGAAGTGATTGTCCTTAACCAATGAACTAATATGACACAACTGATGCACAAGCATCCTCTCCTCTGTGTTAGCTAACACCTCTAGGGTCTCAAAACTCCTTAAACCAAACTAGAATCCAAACTTAGAATCTCTTAGCTCACAACAAGTGTCTCCCTACTGCCACAGAAACCCTGTCAGACTTCAAAGCCTTGTGGCAGCTGGCAACTGTCCTCAAACAAATCTCCAACTGTTAGTTGAGCCTTACAATCACTTCCTCGCAACTCAAACAAGTCAAATCAAGGTCCCTATACCCCCTGCTGATGATTTTGATGTATAGCTGACTATGATAACCCCAACACAGGATAATTGACCCGGCACAAACTTGACACCAGAGTTAGAACTTCACTTATAGCCTTGGCTTTCATAGAACCCCATCCAAACAAGACTGATTGAACCAAATCAAACAGAAGGACTCTCCACTTTCACACAACTTGACCCTCTGTGAATTAAAGAAAACTACGCAAACTCACAACAAAACTTAAGAATTTGGGAATTGAGCAGATAGTACACGGCAACAATAGATCAAGAGAATTGTCACACAAATAAAATCAAAAGAAACCATATATGTATTCCCAAATCCAACAAGATTGACAACAACTATAAGATCTGCAGCAGCAACAGATTGCAGCCTTCAACAATCCAACATAACTAGGAAGTGCTTTGAGCAATCCTTAATCTTATCCAAGTTCCAATAGTATTGCAATCTGAGAGGTTCTGGGACACCACTTTCCACTCAAAACCCTTTGTCTACTCTACAATCCCTACTTTAGACAGATGTAAGTCTCCTCTACAATCCCTCGTCGGCGTCTTCACAAAACAAATATAGCCAACAAGCTTCACAGCAAGTTTCACAACCAAAGCTAGCTCCCTTGTCATTCTCTTCGTCTCAACACACACACTCACAAACAACTTTCCCAAAACATACAAGCTTTCTCTCTTTTTCCACTACTTGCGCTCCATCTCCATGTATACCCTCAACTACCCTACCCAATCTAGTCGGCTATTCGCCATGCAACAGTCCTACAGCAGGTAATAACAACTCGTTTACAAATGTGCAGATATCCATGTAAGAATCCTATATTTCCTAAGGTCCCTAAGCATGTCCATTTTTTCCTTTTTTCTCTTGGGGTTAGGGTAAGCATCTCCATTGAGTATATTCCCTTGGCCACAAAAAATCAACATAAATCTTTTTATTGTAGTAATATGTAAAAATAGTTTCCTTTTAAAAAAACTTCCTTAACCAGACCCCGAAAACCACGTAGCTACCCTACTCACATATAGACCCCTACAGGCGCCAATGAGAACCATCACCCGCCGTATAGCTTTGCTAGCGATATCATCACCTTCATCGTCTCCATAGACTATTGAGCCACCCCAACATCATCCTTGCACCTCAGCACTATCTACCACGGGGTCTTAAATACCCTTGTTACGTGAGATCAATAGATGGAATTAATCTAAATTGCAACTAAGCGATCATAGTCTACTTTGTAGTTTACTAAACGTACATAGTTTACTTCCTAGTTTATTAGACGAATCATAGTTTAGATCAATTCCATCCATTGATCTCACTTGACAAGGTTCTTTAAGATCCGTGGATAGTGCTAAGGATCGTTGCATTCCCACTAGCATCACGAGCCGTACTATCCATTGTTGCATAATCCTTCTCCATTTATTATACAAGCTCATTGTCATGGGTAAGGCCCTACCTCCTCATTTTTGCCAGCTCCACCTTGATTGCCCTTGGCATTTTCGGTCTTGTTAACACCCCTTACACCCCCACTTCTGTGTCATCCCTTTGTTAACACCCCTTACACTCCCACTTCCGTGTCATCCCTTTGTTGAATTTTGTTCTCCATTGTTTCAAAACCTCAGAAGTTGACACCATGCTGGTGATGGTCCTCCCACTCTAACTAGCTACGCTGTAAACCCCACATCTATTTTTTTGCTTCAAGATCTACCCATTGCTTGCTATAAGAATAACAAACAACTTAATATGAAACCCCCACCCGGTAAAACAGTCTAGGGTGCTGTCCTTCTCATGATTACACTTTGCACAGTCCCTACACACCTTGTTCTCACAATGAACCAACTAGGAAATCCATCCCCATCCACCTCAATCTTAATGGATAACATGGAGTGGCCATGAAACCTAGACCTCCATAAGTCACATAACCCTACTCATCCCAAGCACCTTACACTTGCAAACACACTAACTTGCACTATCCTCCACTTTTAGTAGATAGATGTGCCCACTTCCAAGGATGGTGCAACCTCTAGGAAGGGGAGCATCTGGATTTAGAAGGATCACACAAAACAACGCCACCCTCGACCTCGAGCATGTGGTGTACTACCACTTTATTACATCTTGTAAAATGATGAACTAAAACCAAATTTTCAAGATAACATGTACACAAGCATGAGTGTTGCCCACCCACGTACTACCTATCTATGAGAATGGAGTGTTGGTAAATTAGGCGAAATTCGGGCTCCAAATGGGCCCTTTAAGGGCTTTCTCTCTCTTCTTGGAATCTAGGAAAAGTGCAAAGAAATATTATTATATTGGGTTTCTCTTTCTTCTTTTAAAATCTTAATTCACCTTTTTTCATATTTTCTAAAGAGATTCAATGCTTATTTTATTCTAATGTGCTTAAATTCCACGTAGCTATGAGTTAAATTTCATAAATGTGAAAAGCTAGTACTCTATAAAGTAAGAAAATAAGTACGAGAATACTTCTGACATAAGTAACTATATAACTTCAAGTACAACATGGAATACAAAGATGTTGATTGGAAAAGTGGTATTTTTAAAAAAAACTTGAATATATCTTAAAGCAAACTTAGTATTTCGAAAAGTTTTTTTTCCCAGCGCATATAAACACGCTTAAGTTCTATTCTAGTGTATTTTCATGAAATTATAGTAGTTGTTCTTGGGCGAGTTTTCCTCATTCAATAGCTATTCTTCTGGCGTAGCCTCCATTTAAATTTCCCTCCATTCAAAACTTCAATCTCTCAAGTAAGCCTCTAAGCTTTCACCTAAATCTCTCAACAAGTAAGCCTCTAAGCTTTCACTTGAATCTCCTCTTTCACTCCTTTGGCCTTGCCTTCATTTTAATTTCCCTCCATTAAAATCTTCAATATCTCAAGTAAACGTCTAAGCTTTCACCTAAATCTCTCAAGTAAGCCTCTAAGCTTTCACTTGAATCTTCTCTTTCCTCACATACCAATGGTATGGGCCAAAGGCCATGGTTAAGTGTAAAAGAACATTAATAAGTGTAGTATAGAAAGGGACCCAAGTATATAAGCCTATGGACATATTCATATACTAACTTCTAGAATATACAATCTCTCTTGAAGCTAATTACTCAAGGTTTCATGGTGGTATGTCTACCCATGTGTGCATTCCATGAAATGAATGCTAGGATGTGTGCACTCCATCCCCATTGAGTATGTAACTCTTTCTTGCATTGTTATCAAAGCCGTTGCCTTTGATCCATCTTTTTCTTCTTTCTTGCTTTCACTTCTTACAAAAAAATCAAGAATTGGCATGGTTTGTTGATCTTCTTGATTCTCTTGATCTTTCTCAAAATTTTCTTGAAAATCTTTATTCAAGCATGGAAACATTTCAAGTTGGGATGCTAGGAATCGTGGCTATGGTGATCTTGAAATCAAATGGTTAAAAATTGTGCAAGATTGGACAAGTTTGGCCAAATTTTTACCAAATGGGCACCCTGGACATGGGAAAATTGAGAGTGGATTATTTTTTCCTTTACCCAAGCGCATGTGAAACGAGTTCAAAATGGGGGAGATATGGTTGTCGCCTATGTTTATGTGTTGCACTTGTGCGCTTTAGGGTTTTGTAGCTTCTTGCAAACGCTTTGCTAGCCTTGTGGAAAGGTTGTGGGAGGGGAGGGGGGGAATGAGCAAAAACAATGACTTGAAGAAGTAAAATCTAGTCGATAGCGTTGGTTTTGTGATTGCCTATAGCTTCATGATTCACCCCCAAGACGTGTCACTTGCCTTCTCCATTTTCTTACATGAGATGAATGAATGCATTTCTTGCAATCTTCCTTGAAACCTTGGTTCATGGTATAAATGTTGCATCAAGATTTAGGGTTTTCATGAAGATTAAGTTTTCTCATCACATCGTAATCTTGGATTAAGAACATTAATAATCTATCAACCCAAAAATCATATGCATTATTGATCATATGAACTCCCTCGCAAGTTTGGGGCATATCTTCAAAAATCAAGGTTTACTTTCATCTTTCTCACTAATTATAGCCCCAATCATCATTAATCAAGCTTAATGGAAACATCAATGCATAATCATTTTCACTCATTTGATCAAGAACATAAGTTTCTTCATGGATTTGTGCATGCATTTGATCTCTATCGTGCATATGTGGCATTGAAGGGTTGGTTTTTGCATTGGGAAGTGCATGAAGCTATTGCATGGAGTTTGTGTAAGGAAGGGAGCATCTCATTTGAGAAAAGTAAGCATTGGGAAGTGTATGAAGCTATTGCATGGAGTTTGTGCAAGGAGCATCTCATGTGAGAAAATTAAGCATTGGTAAGTGTACAAGGCAAGTACTTGAGGTTACATCATTGGCAAGAAGACTAACCATTTGGAGTTTACCTTTACAAGCTTCTTCACCAGCATTAATCTCATGTAAACACTTGATGGATACTGATTAATGCATTATTGATCAATGGATCATTGCCAACAAACAAAGCAATGCTTCAAATGCATGATTTTAGGGTTTTGGCAATCTTGATAGTTTTCACACCAAAAGACAAAACCCTAATTCAATCCACTTTTATTGAACCAAAATTGACTTCGTAGTTGAATAATACACTCTTACACCATCCTATAGATCCAAAGGACTCCCAGATTGGATACCGTCTCAGGGGTCAAAAGGGCAAATTAGTACCGATCGACTTTTTACAAAAAAAAAAAGTCAAAATAGAGAGTACTACAGCTTTGACAGGTCAAAGGTGACCGCGTACTTGGATAGTAGGCATCATAAGCTTTCTATACAACTAAAGAAATCCAAAATCGAATATCATTTGACGATTCAACCATTTATATTTTGTTTTCAGCTATGCCGAGGGAAGACCGAGAAAGTTTGTAGAGGTAGTGTAAGATGTCAATGTGGATCAAGTCAATGAAGAACATGACAATGAAAAAACATTTTTTGAGGAAGATACCCAAGTACATTTGGGTGAAGGAAGTCAAATGCATATTGATAATGGCAATGTGGATGCCTATGTGGGTATGACTAGTATGAATCCTTTTGTGAGCATGGACTCGATGATGGTCATGCGGTCTGTGTTAGAAAGCATGATGGAAGGAGTGCATAGTGAAATTAGGAAGGAAATATCATCCCTTAGGAATGACCTCAAAGTTGAGGATATGTATCAAGGTGAAAATACATCTTTTGGGATGTCATCTCAAGCATGACAAACTGGTGGTGTATCTTTTACCAATACAAATGGGTTTGGTCATGCTAACATGTACAATCCACCGTCGTCATCAAAGTTTAAGGGAGGATATGCTTGTCAAGGGCTTTCATCATTGGAAAATCAAGACAAAAGCAAACATGTGTCTTTTGATTTCTCACATATGGATGGCTCTTGGAATAATAGAAGGTCTTCTACAAGGATGCATGGGGATAACAATGATAAAGAGGGATAAATTTAAAGGGGTAAAGGACAAAGTGGTTCTCACCAAGTTCAAAGGAGAATGCACTTCCAATGAACAGTTTGGAGAATGGATCAACAAGATGGATATGTACTTTTAACTTAATCCATGGAGTTAAAGGGCAAAGGTCTATTTTGCAACTCTTCAGCTTTAAGGATATGCTCACACTTGGTGGAGGCACATTTCTTCTCATGGTTATGAGGTCACTAATTGGATAGCTTTTAAAGATGAGATGAGGGATAGATTTACATCAAAATTCCACAACAACAAAGTCATTGGTGCTTGGAATGATTTCGAACAAAGAGGGTTGAGTGAAGGAATACTCACACAAGTTTCTAAAGCTTTCTTTACATGTAGAAGGGATGAGTGAGAAGTACCAAATGATCAAGTACATCAAGGGTTTGAAATCTAGCATTGGTGTGGATGTAAATGCTCAAAGACCTCTATCAGATTCATTCATCTCCTATTGCAGCTATTTGGGTCTTTTAAAAGACCTATGACAAGATAAGGAAGAGCTTTTATTAGAAAGAGATGTGAAAGGATATACATGCGTGTGTCAAAGTGCATGCCTTGTCAACTCAACAAGGATCCAACACATAAGTCTGATCTCCTATTGCAAGGCATTTGGGCCTTTGTAAGACCTATGACAAGATATGAGAGATCTTTTATTGGAAAGGGATGTGGAAGAACATACATGCATATGTGTCAAAGTGCATACCTTGTCAACTCAACAAGGATCCAACACATAAGCCCGTGGTTTGCTTCAATCCTTACTTATTCCCGACGAGGAGAAGTGGACACACATTGCTATGGAATTTACTATGGAACTTTCTCATACAAAGAAGGGATGGGATAGCTTGTATGTAGTGGATAGATTAACAAAGGTGGCACATTTCATCGCTACAAAGAGCAAGTACACGATATCTATGGAGGCAACACAATTTGTGGAGTATGTGTTCAAATTGCATGGTATGCCGGAGCAAATTATTAGTGACTGTGATGTTTAAGTTCATGAGTTTATTTTGGACGACTCTATTTGAGACCATGGGAACCAAGTTGACTCCGAGTAGCGCTTATCATCCTCAGACCGATGGGGTCAAACGCAAAGGGTGAATAAGTGGGTGGAGACTTATTTGAGACACAACATGCTTGGATGATTGATTGCCACTTGCCTAAATTTGCTTACAATAGTACTCATTATGTAAGCATTGGCATCTCACCAGTTAAGGCATTGTATGGATATAAGATTAATATACCAATGCTGATATCAAGCAAGAGGGTATTCATCCAAATGCAAAGGAAGAGGTGGAAAGGATGCAAGCAATATACAATGCAAGACTAACATGAAGAGGTCACAAGAAAGGATAAAGCACTATGAAGATACTCATAGAAGACCATTGGAGTTCAAAGAAGGGGATGATGTGTTTCTAACAATCCCTAAACCAAGATATGGTTTTCTCAAGTTTAACACCAATACCAAATCAGCTCATTGCTATTATGGTCCTTACAAAGTTTTGAAGAGAGTTGGAGAGGTTGCATTGCTTCCATCACTCCAAGATACATGATGTATTTTATGTATGAGAGCATATTATGCAATTCTAGGTGTATGGAAGACACTATGTTCTTATGGACAGATTTTGAGCCTCATCAAGGCCATTATATGCTATTGGGGTTACATTCCATTTCATGTGCCGAATTTTTATGGTTTCGGGGTCGAAACCAATGGTAAGGGATGGTTTGCAACATAGTTACTAATGTCATGTAAAAAATGATATGGATCAAAGGCCATCATCGTGTAAAAGGACATTAATAAGTGTAGTGTAGAAAGTGACCCAAGTATATACGCCTATGGATAGATTCATTTACTAGCTTTTGGAATATGCAATATCTCTTGAAGCTAATTTTTCAAGATTCCATGGTGGTATGTCTATCCATGTGTGCATTCCATGAAATAAATGCTAGGATATGTGCACTCCATCCCCATTGAGTGCGACTCTTTCTTGCATGCTTGGACATGGCGGCGCTATTGGTCATGCTCATGGTGGTCACCTCCCGGTGGTGCGTTTAGTCATTCTAATGGCCTAGGTTATACTTTGATTTCTCATATGGTATCAAAGCTCTGACTTGCGGCCTTGGCGACCCTCGCTTTTATCTTTCAATGGCTCGAATGGAAGAAGCAATTCTCGAGCATAAAATAGATGGAAGATATGTTGGATTATCCCCTATGATGGAAGTCGAAAAGCCATATATAAGAAAGATGTACCCTATCATAGCATATCCCCTAACAAGTACTTTTGAGACACTGGGAGAGGGGAGTCCAAGCGAGGGTTTATTGCAATGCCCAAAGCGGAGGAGGATGGTCATGCTCACATTGACTGCCTCTTGGTTGTGTTGCCTAGTCATCTTGATGGCCTATGTTGTACACAGACATGGCAGTGCTATTGTGACTTTCAATATTATTGCATTTTTAAATTAAAGATTTTTATTTTCATGATGCCATGTGGCACGATCACATCACCCCAATCAAACTCGAGCTTGGTTTTGCAAGTGACAAGTAAATATCTATAAGCCATCCTTTTGACGGGGTGTACATTGACATCCAACTTCCCTCCAACAAAGATAGTATACATAAGTGTGGTTTAACAGGCTTACCTAGCAGGTCTAGAAATAGCACAAATGGAAGGAAGATAATTGCAAGACGTGCTATGCTACTCCGAGTCGCTCATTGCACACATGGGTCCTTTATCCAAGGAAATATATCACATCATGTAGGTTCATCCTATCTTAAAACTGCTAATCTATTGCTACATTATGCATTGCGAATGATGCGACGTCAACTCCAAACATCAGAGTTGGTGAATGAATCTACAAGAAATTTTCCCAAGAAAAAGGGGAAGCTTTTTTTTTTTTGGGGGGGGGGGGGGCGCACACCATTAAAAACATGAAAGATTGGTTCCAACACTTTCAGCAGGCCAAAAACTGAGTACAACTTTGCCTTGATCTAGGTTTTGGTTCTGTAGTTTCTATGTGAAAACAGAGCTTTGTACATTTGACATTGGCAAAGGAAATGAAGTTCTGTTTTTCTCTCTTCGGACCACATGAGTTCCTTGGAGTTATTCTCTTCTTAGTCACCTGATGCTAAAAAATGCACTTGTAGCTTAGACTTACACAGGCCTCATTAGATTGTGTCCCATTTTTCTATTTATCTTTGGTCATCGAATTACAAGATCACTGCTTTGCTAGTTCCAGATTCTGGATAGTGAGACCAAGTACAATCTTAGGTAAGCAGCTTCTTATATCACCTACCACTCTATCTGCACTTGCTTCCTGACACATTGTGGTAATTTTCTTTCAGGGGTTGATGGCTGCAAGCCCAAATGTGAGTAAATTAGGAACACCTACTAGCAAGCGGTTTAGAGACTGTAAGATTAACCTGTTTACAGACACATCACAACTACAAAAAAAGGGAGGGTTTACAAACAAAGGCTGTTGAGAGCCAAACTGGTATAGAGTAAGTAAAGATGTTAGCAGTATGAACAAAACAGAAGGCTAGATGAATCCATAAATCACACCTCAACTGCAAGAGCCCAAAAACATCAAGAAAACCCACAAACCAACAACATGCACAACACATACTTTTGAGAAACACGTGATCAAGAAACTGTCTCCAAAGGGTTGGCTTAATAGAGATCTCCCAAGACTATGCTCTCGGTAGGGACTTAGAAAAAGCATACTTCGGCATCAAATGCCCTTTTATAAGGACTACAATCAAAACAGTAGAAGCAAAAGCGAAACAGACGTAGCCATGAACCAGTGTCCTCGATTATAGTCTCTCCAAGGTAGCATTCTCGCAGAAAACTCAAGTTTTAATACTCGGTCAGTTGTCAATTTGGGGATTGGGAACAAAGATGAGCTTGTCAGGTCCAACATAGAAAGGGCATTCTAACTAAGCTGAAGTTTATTGTCCTTGGGCATGTGGAGACTGCACAGGCTGTTCGCTGTGGTTTGGACTCGATGGAATCTTTGAGTTCTCAACAGTAGACGGTTCTGCATTTGAACATGGCAGCTCCTGTTCAGGGCGTTTTGGCGTTGCCGTGGTGATCCCTGGAATCTCAGCACTGCCTGCTGTCAGTAAGGAAGCAGATCCATTTGTCTGTTCCAGATTATCCACTTGCCCATTGGCAGGATCAGCTTCATTGGCTAGTTGTTGGACGTCTCCATTGGCAAACTCCCCGACCTTTTCAGAGTTCAACTTCAGCTTTCTTCTGTGTTTTTTGTTTCCTTGCGGACCATTACGCTTTTTCTTGCGCTTGGTTCCAGATTTTGACTTTGCAGACGATCTAATTGATGCTGAAGGGGTACCATGTTGGCTCACAGAAGGGAGCTGATTCTCAAAAGCCTGCAAAGGGGACCCACCTGCATGCACCCACTGAAGGTATAGCTCGCTGGATGCAACCCTTCACAATGATCTACTATCTATTTATAACCTAAAAATTTTGCAGAATTTATGCCAAATCAATTTAATAGCGTACTCCTGCTAATAGGGAGAATATCTTAGCAAGCACGCAGCTCTTGGACGTGGGGTCGGACACAAACCTGGATCTGAAAAAATTGCTATCAAAGCAGTCTTTGCAGCCTTTATCTCTGCTTCTTTCTTGCTTTTGCAAGCCCCTCCTTTGTAGTGTACACCTGCAATCTCTACCGTAGCACTGAATGACGGCGAGTGTGTTTCACCGGACTTCACTAGATTGTAGACTGGCAAAGGCAACTTGCATTTCTGTGCATACTCCTGTAGAAGATTCTTGCAAAGTCCAGACTCATGCTGCATTCCAAATTACTAACTCAGATAAACATCAAAAAATATAGTGTCCAAATAAATACACGAGACTCAGAATCACACATAAATGAAGCACTCTACGTGAGGGGCAAAAAAAAGCACCAAAGGGCCAGGAAAGGCGGTGCTTGTGTCTGGTTTGGTTGCCAAAGCTGCCAACGCCACCTCTGCAGCTGCATGCTCTGCTTTCTTCAGATTCCCAAAGAATGCCGGTGATTCGTAGATTTCGCCTTGCACAGTTACCAAAGCTTTAAATTGTGGCTCATGTGAAGGTCCCTCCTTCGTGATATTATAAACTGGTGCTGGCAAACCAGCTTTTTGAGCGTATTCCTGAAGCTGACTTTTGAACATTGGAAGCTCCTTCGCAAATCCTAATGTAACAAAGGATCTCTCTCTCTCTCTCTCTCTCTCTCTCTCTCTCTCTCTCTCTCTCTCTCTGTGTGTGTGTGTGTGCGCACGCGCGCGTAAGTGCAGTGAGCTCAACAGCTGAGGCCTACTAGGCCAAGGCAACCCTCCACAAGATCTGCAAGATACTCGAAAGGTGCAGGGATGCTCCACCACAGTGTATGATATAGAGATTATATAAGGTCATAGATGTTGGGCCTACACATTGACTGCCCCTCCCTCCCTCAGCCAAGGCCTACTAGGCCAAGGCAACCCTCCACGAGACAGCTCGAGATCTGCAAGATACTCCAAAAGTGCAGGGATGCTCCACGACAAAGTGTATGATATAGAGATTATATAAGGTCATAGATGTTGGGCCTACACATTGACTGCCCCTCCCCTCCTCAGACAGTGGACATGTACCCAAGAGCTATTTTTCCTACCACACCACATGTCTCAGCCACTACAGGACTACTTTTCCACTTTGTGACATCGTCCTTGCAGTATGGACCTTTCATATAATAGTTTATCTAGGTACGTAGTGTTGGGATTCCGGGCTCAATAGGTGTAAACACCCCCTATGTGTGCAGATAAGAAAGTGTGCCATGTGTCATCAGTTCAATGTGTGTGTTTGATTGATATGGGTAAAAAGATAAGGCTTCAAGCTTACAAAAGCATGTACTTGGTGAAGGTTCAACATATCAATCAAATCATCATCGAGTCGTGCAATCTAGCTCACTCTACAGCTTTGTCCTCTCTCTCTCTCTCTCTCTCTCTCTCTCTTCTCACGAGGGTGGAGCATTGAGCAAATGCTTTCCCCCCCCTCAACCACCCCCCCCCCCCCCCCCCCCCCCCGCGCAATGTCCCCCGTTAGTTGAACTACCTCTTATGTCCAACATCGAGTCAATCAAGATGGCGCTCCAACAAATCTCCCCACAGCCTTTGTGAAAATGTCTACACAATTCTTTGTTGTCGGGCATAGACAAGCTCCACCTCTCCATTCATCATAAGCTCACGCACGTAATGATATTGTATCTCGATGTGCTTCGTTCGAGCATTTCTTGGCAATCACCATGCAACTCTTATTGTCGCAAAGCAACACTGTCGTTGTAATGTGCATGACATGGACATGCTAATCTCCTTGCTAATCCCTGAAGGGCAACAGATAAAAAGGACCAGATTATGGAGCTACAGCAGTTAGCATAGGCAAGGAAGGCTTTGTGGAGGGACCAAGTTCCTGTTGGCCAGCATATGAGAGGTTAAAGAGAGGAAGTCGGCAGCATGGGAATTATTTGTGTCCAAGGACCTGGCCAACAGCAGGTTGGCCAATCCACAAGTGCTCCAAGGGCCTATAAATAGCAAAAAGCTGGACTCATTGTAGGAATTCAGTCCCCTAGGGATTGAGTCAATAGCCTAGGACACTCGAGTCAAGACAAGCTTTTATGGGGCAACCAATGGCTTGCCAAAGTTGTACACCTTTTTGTACTATATTGCTATACTAAAAACTCAGCTATCTCTCTCTTCTCTCTCCATCTCTTGCTTGCGTTTTGCATCAGCATGTTCTAGGAAGGTGTTTGGGGCTGAAAGAAGACTCCTAGAGCTTCCACATGCGACATTGGTATCAGAGCTTCAAGTTGCTTCTAAGATACTGTTGCTGCTTAAGTCCCACCCACCCTTACTGCATCGCACATGGATGAAACCATCACACGTGTCTTGATCTTTTGGTGGTGTGGTGACCACGCAACATTGTATCAGTATCAAGTTTAGCAATGCTAAACACTAATCGTGTCCTAGATGAAGGTGCGCAATCCAAGGAGAGTAACACA
Source organism: Cibotium barometz (assembly GCF_041138505.1). Taxonomy (NCBI): domain Eukaryota; kingdom Viridiplantae; phylum Streptophyta; class Polypodiopsida; order Cyatheales; family Cibotiaceae; genus Cibotium; species Cibotium barometz. Next base: position 31,448,090 of record NC_141070.1, on the reverse strand, counting down.
AGACATGGGAGAAGTTCCCAAGAGGTTGGTTGGTGGTGCTCCACAAGACCCAAGGGGAACGGCAATCCTGTGAGTCGGATGCCACTTGGGCATACCAGGAAAGGCTTTCAAGCAACGGTTCCAAGGGAGGATGATCCTCCAAGGAGTGGAGTGAGAGTGCTAGACTCAATACTCGGGAAAAGAAGACCAAAGAAAGTGTTTAGGGACAAGGCAAGAAGGCAAGGAGACAAAGTGGGGCAAATGCACATATCTTCATCAAATTTGGAGTAGAATAGGAGAACACGATAGAGTTTTCAGCAAAAAGGTTGCCATGAAGGGAAGGATGACAGGTTTGCAAGTCCATGAGGAGACAAGGGGATGATGACAGTCATCCAGGTCAAAAGTTGGAATCCCGTCATCAAGTTTAGCAGAAGTGGATGTCATGTGTATGACATGGACATGCTAATCTCCTTGCTAATCCCTAAAGGGCAACAGATAAAAAGACCAAATTATGGAGCTACAGCAACTAGCATAGGCATGGAAGGCTTTGTGGAGGGACCAAGTTCCTGTCGGCCAGCATATTGTCAGAATATGCAGCGGAAATGATGACCAAATCTGGGAACACAAGAGCAAAAACGCAGGCAGAAAAAACAGCACAAAAAGAGAGAGATGTAGGCGTGTAACTCTGCTCTGATATACACAAGAAGATCCCGAATATGATACAAATGAGGTATGGGGGCTGAGGACCTATATATACTCCCCTAGAGGGCAGTCGGCCAGCATAAGAGAAGCCCACGACTGATAAAAGAAGTCCACGACTGCATAAATGCAGTCGGCCAGCTCTCTGGTGCCAAAACCTGATCAAAACCAGTCGGCCAGCAGTAAGAGTGCCCACGACTGATAAACATCCAGTCGGCCAGCACTGTACTGCTCCTGGCACCCTCTGGCAGCCCTCCCAAGCCTCAGAAAAATGGGAAAAAAATAGGGGAAAAATACGGAGTGTGGGGAAAAATGGGAAAACACCTCATAAGGGCGGGCACACCCACAACAAAGGCCCTGGTGTATAAAACTAGACAGGAGATGACTTCTAACACCCCCTCTCAGCTCCTGGCTGTGTGACCAACCACTGGGAGCTGGGGTGCCGCCTGAGCAAATCGTGAGAGCGACTTCGTGAAGAGGTCCACCGTACTGTCCTCCGTCGAACAGAACTCCAGCAAGATGTCATCAGCAACAATCTGTTCACGAACAAAGTGCCTCTGGATGACCAAGGGTTCCTCCAGTGGAAGCCCAAACCTGCAATGTAACCTCCTCATGCTCCGTAAAACTGCTCCTGGGCCATAAGTAGATCTCCTCGTGTCCGGATCTCCTCCCCAAACCGAGTCACTCCAACCGTGGAGTCGGACTCCATCCAACAATCCCCCTCCTGTGTACAAGAGTCCATGATCCTTCGCATGCTGCAGAAACCACAGGAAACGCAATCCTGCCTCACAAAGAGACATCTGCAACGAAGAGCTCAACAACCTCATCAGGAAGCTCCCGTCCAATCCGGTGTCCATCAACCAGATCAATGAACCATACAGCTTCTGAATCACAGAGACATCACACTGCTCACAAGGATCAACACCTGTTACGGTGCACAAGCAAGTCCTGGAAACCTTCTGAAGACCACGCAAGGCCTTCTGAAACCTGTCAACCACCCCCTCTGAATCCGGAACCACAAAGCCTGGAGAAACCACCTCCTTCTGCAAGTAATCACCTGTCACCTGCCTGGCTTTCCGAGAGGTCCCCGTGGAAAGAACATCCTCAGCCTGGAGAACTTCCTGCTGAAGAGCCTGCAGCTTGTTAATATGCTCCCGCATCGTCGCCGACTTTGCAGGGCTCATAACCCGCATCTGTACTTCCAAGGAAATCCTCTTCATGGGCGATACCCTGTTGTACAGAGAAGCCAAATGCTGCCATATACCTCTGGCCAGCGTCATGTGCTTTACATGATTGATTACCTGTGGTGTGCAGTTGAGGAAAATAAACGAACGGACCCTGGCGTTGACGCGATCCCACATCTGCGTCTGGGCCTCCCGGTCCTTTCGGGTTGACGGTAACTCCCCTTCCTCTACTTCCGGCCGTGGAACACCAACAACGACGAAATCGGCGAGATCGTAGGACTCCAGAACGGATTCCATCATCACCTTCCATATGCCGTAGTTGCTCCCGTCCAACTGACGGTCCACCGGGAACGTGGGGAGTGTCAGGATCTTCACATGTCTCTCGGCCATCTCAAACAGATCTGCCATCGCGGGGATGTACTCTGAAAAGGGTGGGTGGGTGGGAACAAAGAAGAACTGATACCTGCAAGTGGCTGTCCAGCAAATCAGCCCGCCTTCCTCTTGCTTCTCCTCTTCCCGAACAGTCCAAAACAGTCCACCAATCAGCCACAAAACAGCCCCCCTCTTGCTCACACAAATCCCAAGACCTATCTAGAGCCTAGGCTCTGATACCATGTCAGAATATGCAGCGGAAATGATGACCAAATCTGGGAACACAAGAGCAAAAACGCAGGCAGAAAAAACAGCACAAAAAGAGAGAGATGTAGGCGTGTAACTCTGCTCTGATATACACAAGAAGATCCCGAATATGATACAAATGAGGTATGGGGGCTGAGGACCTATATATACTCCCCTAGAGGGCAGTCGGCCAGCATAAGAGAAGCCCACGACTGATAAAAGAAGTCCACGACTGCATAAATGCAGTCGGCCAGCTATCTGGTGCCAAAACCTGATCAAAACCAGTCGGCCAGCAGTAAGAGTGCCCACGACTGATAAACATCCAGTCGGCCAGCACTGTACTGCTCCTGGCACCCTCTGGCAGCCCTCCCAAGCCTCAGAAAAATGGGAAAAAAATAGGGGAAAAATACGGAGTGTGGGGAAAAATGGGAAAACACCTCATAAGGGCGGGCACACCCACAACAAAGGCCCTGGTGTATAAAACTAGACAGGAGATGACTTCTAACACATATGACAGGTTAATCAAAGGACATCGACAGCATGGGAGTTATTTGTGTCCAAGGACCAATGTACCATCAAACTTGTACTTGGCCTTCCAAACCAATTTGGTGCCAATAACCTTTCATTTTGTAGGATGATCCACAAGATCCCAAGTGTGGTTTCTCAAAATTGAGTCGTATTCTAACTCCATGGCCCCCCTTCACCTCGGATCTACCAATGCTTCCTCCAAGCTGGCTGGCTACTATACTTTCATTATCTCATCCATCAAAGACCATCAGACTTGTACTTGGCTTTCCAAACCAATTTGGTGCCAATAACCTTTCATTTTGCAGGATGATCCACAAGGTCCCAAGTATGGTTTCTCAAAATTGAGTCATATTCTGACTCCATGGCACACCCCTCCAGTTCGGATCTACCAATGCTTCGTGGTTCCTGTACTTTCATTATCTCAGCCATCAAGGTCATATTGACAATGTGAGCAGAGGCCCTCATGTGCTTCTCTATTCTCTTGGATCTACGAACAACTACTAGCTATTCTATGATATCCTAAGGAGCTTTCCCATCCAAAAGCTGCTTCACCCGTTTAGGATATGGCCCCTTCTATGGTGTCGCAAGCTTCTCGTCTTCATCATCTAATTAATCCACCTCTTGTGGAGTTGGTACTGTCATCACTGGTGGTTCTGTCTGTTAGGCTACTTCGTCATTGAAGGAATATATATATATATATATATATATATATATATATATATATATATATATATATATATATATATATATATATATATATATATATATATATATATATATATATATATACACCTAGATGAATCCAAGAACATGCCCAAATTCACCTTATAAGAATGTGCAATTTATAACCTCATGGTAGTCATCCACAAGACAATAAACCATCAACTTCATCATGCATAGTATGGACTGGATACTACGACATTCCCACTAACGTCATCAATGCCCAATAGTGGGTGTAGAACTTGGTATCAATATATGCTCCCACACCCCCCCCCCTGCACACACATACACACACTTAAGAGCATACATTCATACAAAGGTCCGTATACTGAGTTTCTGTTAGAGCTCCGGAGCTACAGGACAGACTCAGCCATAGCCTAGCACTAATGATCATAACAAATAGAAAGAATTATTACAACAAAAAGGTAGTTGATAGGGCATATGCACCACTAAAGATAGAAATAATTAACACAATATCAATCGGTTGCAACTTGGACGAAAACTTGACAATGTGAAATTTGCATGTCCACTAATATAACATAAAGATATACCTAGATGAGTCTAGAACATGCCCAAATTCAGTGCAATTTATAACCTCATGGTAGTGATCCACAAGACAATAAACCATCAACTCCATCATGCATAGTATGGACTGGATACTACAACATTCCCACTAACGTCATCAGTGCCCAATAGTGGGTGTAGAACTTGGTATCAATACATGCTCCCACACACACCCCCACGTGCACACACACACACACACACACACACACGTAAGAGCATACATTCATACAAAGGTCTGTGTATTGAGTTTCTGTCATTTAAGGATAGTGTGGATGGAGCCTTCTCCTACACCTCTATCACTAGTGGTTCTATCTGTTGAGCTACTTCTTTGTTGAAGAGTAGTGTGGACAGACCCTTCTCCTCCACTTGATGAGGCTATTCCTCAAACACCACATCACAGCTAACAATTATCTTCTTTGCCTCTGGGTCATATAGTCGGTAACCATTTGACTTCTTATTGTACCCCAAGAAGATACACTTCCTATCATAGTCACAGGGGACGGCGGGGACGGAGCCTAGGAACGCTGGGACGCCGAAACGGGACGGCGCAGGGATGGGGACGGACGGGGACGGACGGACGTCCCCCGACGGGCGTTTCAAACAGGGGACGGCGCAGGGACGGGGGACGGCTGTCGGGGACGGCCTGTGCGGGGACGGCAGAGAGCCGTTGCGCCTGCGCCTGCGCTCGTTTCTAGCCGTTGCGCCTGCCTGCCTTCGTAGCCGTTTATGGCTGTTGGGCCTGGGCTCTTCTAGCCGTTTATGGCTGTTGGGCCTTGGCCCTCTCTCTCTCTCTTGCCCTTGAGGCTTTCCTCTCTCTCTCTTGCCTATCTATATAAGAGCCCACCTCTACAAGGCTACAAGCGCACACAAGTTCATTGCTCATTGCTGCTTTCAAGGCTCAAGCTTCTTGAATCTTCTCTCTTCCAACTTCCAAGTTCCAAGCTCTAGGGCCTAGGCTCTCACCTCTCCCTCAAGCCTCTTGAGTCTTGACTCTTCCAACTTCCAAGCCTCTAGGCTCTCTCTCTCTCTCTCTCTCTCTCTCTCTCTCTCATTCCTCAAGTCTCTCTCTCTCTCTCTCTCTCTCTCTCTCTCTCTCTCTCTCATTCCTCAAGGCTCAAGAGTCAAGCCATCTTCAACCATGGCATCCTCCTCACGTGCCGGGGCTTCTCGTAGAAGGACAACGGGATGGACATGGTGGGAGGAGGTAAACTACACCACATCCGTTCATGGAGGCGGTTCTCGGCCATGGGTATGCAAGCTTTGCCCGTACCGGCGACAGGTGGCGCCGACAAAGTGCGAGCCCACCTCTTGCATGAGAGTGGGCATGAGGTGAGGTTTTGCACGAATGTCACGCCCGAGAAGAGACGGGAACTTCTTGACAAGCTTAGCGTTACGAAGCGGTCGAAGCGACAAGAAGGACACCACGAGTGGCCGTGGATCCTGCGATGATGGGGAGAGGAACTCAAGCCTCTACCATGGAGTCATGTGGTGGATCGGGATCATGCACACCATCACCTTCGCCATCAAGTCAGAATGTTACTCCATCCACGACACCGGCACCCTCCATCTCCACGGCCTCTCAATCATTATGTGGCCCATGGCGACAATCTACACTTGGGGAGAATTGGAACCCCAAGTTGAAGGAGGAGGTGGATATGGCGGTGGCCCGCTTCTTCTTCCACGACCACATTGCCTTTCAAGCGGCTAGGTAAGTGCAATCGATCATTGCCAATTCATCATTCATGTTTTCATCATCCTAGTCCCCTTCTCATTAGAATATTACTTTCTTGAATAGGTCGGAATACTTCAAGGTAATGGTTAAGAAGATTGGGGAGTATGGCTCAACCTATATGCCCCCCTCATCCGAGAGCTTGCGCACTACATTGCTCGACAAGGAGAAGCGCATTGTAGAGCAAGCGGCCGACAACACAAAGCGGCAATGGGAGAGGAACGGAGTCTCCCTAATTGTGGATGGATGGAGTGACACCCGCAAGAGGAGTATTCACGGCATGGTTGCATATTCCCGTGGAGAGATGTACTTCATCTCATCTCATGATGCATCCGGCACTGGGAAGAGCGCGGATGTGCTTGCGGCGGAGTGGGCTACCACCATGGAGATCGTTGGCCCCGAGCATGTAGTGGGCTTTGTTGCGGATGGGGAGCCTTCCAATAGGGCGGCGGGAGCTATTCTCCAAAGTATGTATGGACATGTCACGATGTCCTTTTGTATGGCTCATTGCCTAAACAACCTCCTCAAGGACATCGGGGCATTACCATGGATCAGCCCGCTCATTGAGGAGGCCAACACCATGGTCTCCTTTGTCCTCAACCACCAAAGACTTCAATATGAGTTCAACAAGAGGTCCTGTCTCTCTCTCCTCAAATATTCCGACACCCGGTTTGCCTACAACTTTCTCATGTTGGGCCAGTTGAAGGATTGTAGTGGTGCTTTGAGGGGGCTTTTCCTTAGCGACGAGTTTGTCGCCATGCAAGAGTCCCATACAAACACTGGCCAAGAGTGTAGGCTACGGGCGGATGATGCCTCTTGGTGGGAGCGTGTGAAGACCACAGATGCTATGGTGAGGCCCATAGTCCACCTGTTGAGGATTGTAGACGCTATGCAGCCATGCATAGGCAAGGTCTACGAGGCCATGGATCGCATGATAGAGAAGTTGAAAGACTTCGTGCCTGACGAAGACAGATACGAGGAGATCCATGCCTTGTGTCTAGGAAGGTGGAATTCCTACTACTCTCCATTGCATGCAGCAGCTTATGTGGTGGACCCTGAATTCCAAGGCAACAAGCAGGAGAGCGACCGAGAGGTGAGCGCTGGATGGAGGATCATCTTGGATCGTCTTGTGCCTGATGCATCGGTTAGGCGCAAGATCAGGGACCAGCTTTCGATGTACATGTCATTTCATGGCTCTTATGGCTGTCATGATGCACAGGTTGACCGCTCCAAAGTTGGTGCTACTCTATGGTGGGAGGACTTTGGTTCAGATGGACCGGAGCTGCAACAGCTTGCCATCTGCATACTTAGCCAGGCCGTCAGCTCCTCTTGCTTGGAGCAACTTTGGAGTACCTACAGCCACATTGCCTCTAGGAAGAGGAACCGACTCGGGGTAGAGCGTGCCAATGACCTTGTCTTCGTCAGCGCGAACTTGTGAATGCTTTGCAAGAGCGTGACCAAGAAGGCAGATTCCTTCACCGAGTGGGAGATGAGTCAACAAGAAGAGCAACGGGAGGATGAGGTGCAGGAGCAGCATGCCAGTGAGGATGAGACTGAGGATGAGCTTGATGCTTCTTTGGTAGCCGCACAAGCTACCCATGACCATGAGGCGAGCACTTCACGTGGATGATCATTCATGGATCATGATTCATGGGCCTTACTACTTAGCTCTAGCCTCTAGCCTCTAGTCTTCAGTACTTTTTTGTCATTGACTCATTTGAGTCCGTCCTTGTATTTTGCCTCCTTAAGGCTTAGTCCTGACTCTTGAGTCATGACTCATTTTGTATCTACTTAATGATTAATATGACTCAAAATCTTACCATTTTAGTGTAAATTTGTGCTCATTTTGATGTACTTCCAAAGTAGAATAAGTGCAGAGTAGAAAAATTTAAAAAAAAAGGTATTTTTTGAGTGCCGTTCCCTCCCCCGTCCCCGTTCCCTACTTATGGCCGTCCCCCGTCCCGTCCCCCGTCACCGTCCCCCGTCCCTTGTGACTATGCTTCCTATTCTTGGAATCCCGCTTGGTTCTGGATGAGTATGAAACATACACAAACAATCACAACCGAATGTCCTGAATTATGCAATTGAGGGTTTCTTACTAAATAAGCTTCTTGAGGTGTCATACACTTCACTGCCTTTGTGTAACTCCTGTTAAGGATATGCATAGTAGTGTTAACTGCCTTGGCCCAAGAAGAATTATGTTATCCTTTGCCTTTGTGTATACTTTACGTCATCCCCATAACTGTGCGATTCTTGCGCTCTGCAACACCATTTGTTGTTGAGTACAAGCAACCGTCAAACCTCTCTTGATCTCATGCTCCTTGCAGTATATGCATTAGATTCACCTGATGTGAATTCTCCTCCTCGATCTATTGGAAACTTCTTTAGCCTCTTTCATGTCTCATTCTCTACCAAGCTATGCCATATTTTGAATTTTCCGAAAGCTTCAGCCTTATCCCAAAGAAAATACACCCACATCTTGCTACTAAAGTCATCGATCAGCAACAAGAAGTAGGAAGAACCACCCAATGCAGTGGTTGGCATTTTACCACATAGATCTGTATGTGTAAGCTCTAGAGAAGTCTTTGCACGATTATTGCTTTCTTGTGGAAATGCATGCTGATGCTACTTGTCCATCTTACAAGCTTTACACACATCTGACATCTTTGATAAAGCTGGTAAATGTTCTACAATCCCAAACCTTTGCATCTCTTTTAAGACTACAAAGCTCAAGTGCCAAATCTCTAATGCCATAGCTTGCTTGTCCCAACGTCGCTCAGGCTGTAAAAACCGACAGCTCATACAAGTTGTTGCACCGGATTCCTCTCCCAACGACATCACCACTGGCATCTACGATGACTCCTAAAAGACTAAGAGAACCTTCAAGTCACGGTCAGCTATGACCGCAACTAACAATAGATTCCTCTTGATGTCTGGCACTTAAAGGACATCGAGCAACTTCGTAGTATCACCATTGCTAGAAACAAAAGAAATGGCACTTGAACCCATGGTTGGGCATTTGACATCATTCTCGACCGCTACCAAGATGAACTCCCCCACAAGCTTGACCAGCCCTTTTGACTGATTATACGTTGGGATGCTCCACTGATTATTCAGGAACCATCGGATGCTAAGGAACGTTCTATAAACAGCTCCAATTCCACTTCAGCATTGTTCCCGGACTCCTTCAAAGTGTCATTCTTCTCATTTGCTTCCTTCGGTCTACATGATTTGACCACATGATCAAGCTTGTCGTAGTAGAAACACTTTGACTTTGATTTCTTCTTCTCAGAAGCATTGGGGTTACCAGAGCCCATCCCCTTGCCTTTCTTTGCATTTGCAGGAAATGTAGCATCACTACTATCTCTGGCTTTGAAACGAATCTCCTCCTCCACCAACATTGCACCGAACTCCTCAAAAGTAAGAGCACTTGCGTGTTCAATGAGGTCACTAAACTATCATACTTCGAGGGCATTACTCTGATGCACCTATGTGCAAGTTCCTCACTGATCTTAGTGAACCCACCGCCGCCACCTAATCTTGCAAACTCTTTATCCGCGATATGAACTGCTTTGCTACTTCTCCCTCAGAATCGCTTTCTACTACAAGCTGATTCTCAAGGTTTTGAGTCCTTGTCTCATACTAGTTCTTTAGAACTTGCCATGCTTCAAAGTCATCACCGAATCAGTGACGCTCGTGACGATGGCACATGGCATATTTGCATTCCTTCGCCTCCATGGCAACGCGAGAGCAAGATCTGGCGATATGGTCTGTAGTCAATTTATTGGATCGGAAGTAGGGCCCGGCTTTGCATCAGCCCCTATTGCAATTTCCCAAAACTCAAATGAATCAAGAATAGATATAATCTTGAACTTCCAGAGAGTGTCATTAGTCCCATTCAACCATAGTCACAGGGGACGGGAGCTTGGGACGCGGGGACGCCGTCCCGGGACGCAGTAGCAACGGGGACGGAAGGGGACAGACGAACGTCCCCTAGAGGCGTCCCTCACAAGGGACGGGGGATGAGGACGGTTACTGGCCGGGGACACTATGGGGGACGGCAAAGAGCAGGGGTGCTCTCCAACGGTCGGTTTTCTAGCCGTTTTTCGATCGTTTATGTGGCCGTTTGGGGACGTCGTCTCCTCTTGCCTTGACCCTTGGCCCTTGCCTCTTCTCTTGAGTCTTGCCAAGTTGCCTATCTATATAAGAACAAGCACACACACACCTTCAAGCCTTCAAGCCTTCAACTTTCAAGTCTCTTGAGTCTTTGGCACTTTGCTTATTGCTCAAGCTTCAAGCGGCAAGCCACACTCTAGTGACTAGTCTCTAGTATCTACTCTCTCTAGTCCCTTTCCCTCGAGCCTCTTCCAACTTCCAAGCCAAGGCTCAACCACTCTAGTCTCTAGAGTCTCGACTCTACTCTCTACTATCTAATCTCTCTCCCTCAAGCCTCTTCCAACTTCCAAGCCTCTAGGCTCTCACACAAGCACTCTAGCCTCTAGTCTCTCTCCCTCAAGCCTCTCTCCCTCTCTCAAGCCATCTTCAACCATGGCATCCTCCTCACGTGCCGCGGCTTCCTGTAGAAGGACGACAGGATGGACATCGTGGGAGGAGGTTGACTACACCCCATCCGCTCATGGAGGCGGTTCTCGGCCATGGACATGCAAGCTTTGCCCGTACCAGCGAACGGGTGGCGCCGACAAAGTGCGAGCCCACCTCTTGCATGAGAGTGGGCATGAGGTGCGGTTTTGCACGAATGTCATGCCCGAAAAGAGACAAGAACTTCTTGACAAGCTTGCCGTCTATGAGACAGTCGAAGCAACAAGAAGGACACCACGAGTGGCCGTGGATCCCGCAACCATGGGGAGAGGAACTCAAGCCTCTACGATGGAGTCATGTGGTGGATCGAGATCATGCATGCCATCACCTTCACCATCGAGTCGGAATGTTGCTCCATCCATGACGTCGGCACCCTCCATCTCCGCGGCCTCTCAACCCCTGCGGTGTATGTTGAGCAATCTCCAAGCTTTGAGGTTTCGGGATCAAAGGGGATGGTTTACAAGTTACGGAAGGTCTTGTATGTTCTTAAGCAGGCTCCCAGGGCTTGGAAACAGAAGATTGATTCCTTCTTTCTACGGAAAGGTTTTTTAAGCTCAGTTGCATATCCTAACTTGTATCTCTTTCGAGAACGCAATATGGTCACGTTGATTATCCTTTATGTGGATTATCTTATTCTCACTGGCAGTCATGTGGAGCACATAGCTGTGATGAAGGCTGCCTTGTCAAAGGAGTTTGAGATGACCGACTTTTGGAGATTTGGCAAACCCAGAGGGGGTTCTTTGTTTCTCAGCAACATATATTCATAAGTTGCTGGAGACCTTTGGGATGGAGAACTGCAAGCCTATTTCTTCACCGATGGACCCGAATACCAAACTTACAGTTAATGATCCTTGTGAGCAAGTTGATGCCTCCTTGTATTGGAAGCTTGTTGGTTTATTGATTTGGTTGCTGAACACCAGATTGGACTTGACTTTTCCACTGGGGTTGTTGAGCTCATTTATGCAGAGACCTTTGAAGACTCATTAGGACGTAGGATTGCGGATCTTGCGGTATCTGCAGGGTACAAAGGATCTCGGACTCTTCTATGACACTAGAGGGGAAACGAAGGATTAAGTCAGACTCCAAGGTTGGAGCAACTCAGATTGGGGAATAGATCCAGACACGAGGAGATCTACATCAAGCTACAGATTTACCCTTGGCTTAGGAGCTATTTCTTGGAGCAGCAAGAGGCAACCAACTATTGCCTTGTCTTCTACTGAGGCAGAGTATCGGGCTGCTTGTGAGTGGTGTGGCTGCGGAGGTTACTTAGCGAGATTGGGTTTCCACAAAAGGAACCCACGGTCATCCACTATGATAACCAGAGCTGTATAGCTATTTCTCGGAACCCGGTCTTCCACGCTCGGACCAAGCACATAGAGATACAATATCACTTTGTTCGTGAGAAGATTTTGGCTGGCGACATCTTGCTTGTTTATTGTTCAATGGAGAACAATACGACTGACTTCTTCAGGAAGTCTCTAGCTCAGGCGATGCTAGGCAGCACTCCAGCTCACTGGATTGGTTCCACATCCAGGAACTGAGAGGGGGTGTTAGCAGTCATCTCCTGTATGTACCATATTACTCAGTAGGGAGTGAGGGCCTCTGTTGTGGGTGTGCGTGCCCGAGTTAGGAGTAGTCTCCATTTTTCCTCATCTTTCCATTGTTTTCCCAATTTTTTGCTAGTCGCAGGGGACTTCTTGTGCTAGCTAACTGATCTAGTCCTGGCCAACTTGTTTTATTCAATCGTGGACATGATTGTAGCCTGTCAATTGTTTTTGGACTGGCCGACTAGCAACATAGGGTGGTATAAATACCACCCTTGCCCCCCACTTGTCATTGTACCAGGTCTTGTGTATATAGCAGAGTTTATACAGCTTCTCTCTCTCTCTACACGTCTGCGTTTTCTTTCTCACAAAAATTGTCTCATTTTCCGTTGTGCATTCCGGCACATCATCCCCTTGTTGTAACTTGCGGCACTGCCCGGGGGACTAGGGCCTTTGACACACTTGTTGATACCATCAATGCATTTCAAAACACTTAAACATGGCCACAACCTTAACACATATCCATCATCACTTTGCATAAGACATAAAAGCTGGACAAAACATCCACAAATGCTGAAAATGGATCTTGCACATGTGACACCACATAGAGGCCGGAATGGGCCGACCCCCCCCCCCCCCTTGGAGTATTTTATTACCCAAGGAGAATAATATCATGTCCAAGCTTTGAGGGCCTTACTCTCCCCACGGGAGATGCCGGATTATCCATAAACAAATGCCATAACACAGCCCAACATGAGCCTACCAAGCCGGAACACAGGCTGTAGAAATGCCAAGCCAACAATATAATCCATATACCTCCGTGTGGGTACTGATTCTTCCCCAAAAACCACGGGTCTTCATGCAATAGAGTTGGTACAGCAAGTACAACTCTCCATTCAGCCGGTACAGTAGGTACAATGGCTGGTACAACGAGTACAATGGCTGGTACAATAGGTATAGTGGTTGGTACAACCGGTACGGTGGCTGGTACAGCAAGTACAGCAAGTACAAATGCTAGTACAGCATGTACAGTGACTAGTGCAGCATGTACAGTTGCTGGTACATCAACTACAAAAGCTGGTACAGTCGATACAATGGGTGGTACAACAAGTACAAGGACTGGTACAGCCAGTACAATGGTTGGTACAGTAGGTACAAAGGCTGGTACAGCAAGTACAGTGGCTAGAAATCATAATAAATGATTAAATACCCTTGCCTTCAGTATTTCTTCGCGATGGAAGCCTCCAAAACAGTCCCCAACAGCCGGTATTCTTCATGGGCAGCCTTCAAGAGAGAGAGAAAGAGAGTAGCCATATTAGGGAAGCCTTCAACGATGGTAGAGGCTAGTGTGTAGCATGAGAGCCTCTATTAATGAAGAGAGAGGACTCCAATTTATAGATTTGGGCCTCCCATGAGCTAAAATGGCAAGAGAAGGCTACAATGACAAGTGGAGAGCCACACAATAGCTGAAGTGACAAGTGTGAGGCCACTTGTCTCACTTTGATCCACTTTATAACAAGTGTCAGGCCACTTGTCAATGAGATAATCATATACCAATGAAAATCACGAACCAGGTGCTAAGACACTTAAATAAGTGCCATGCACAACAAACTAGTGCCTCACACAGAAACATGTGCTATGCACACAAACTGGTGCCATTCAAGAGGACAAACCATGGTGATAGAAAAGCTGGTTCTCCATAGTTCTGGCAATCCTTTCTCCCAATCCCAAAGGTTCCCATGTTCTCCCATACAATCCCAACTCTGATCAACAAGCATGGTGTGGAAACAATGAAACACTCACTCCACAATCGCAACACGAATCCACGTGTATGGTGGAGTATTCATTGAATTGCCCTCTCACAATCCCAACATGAATCCACATGCATGGTGAGATGAACAATGAACCTCTTTTGTGTTTCTTGTTTGGAGATATTGAAAGCAGGTAGGTATATACATGTGTTTCTCTCTCTCTCTCTCTCTCTCTCTCTCTCTCTCTCTCTCTCTCTCTCTCTCTCTCCCCCCTGTGTTTTCACTTTCCCATCTTTCGCTGTTCATTCCTTCACTTTGTAATGCAAACCCTAAGGTTTCTACTGACTCTACATGCATGAATGATTCTCTCCAAGTGGATTAAGGGACTTGACTGACTGACTGACAGACACTCTAAGACTGAGGAATGACCTACGTAGCTCGTGCCTAACATATCTTGGACTGAGGATTACAATGGGACCATGGCGTACGACAATATCAAATCCTAAAGGGTCCTACTACTGTACAATGAAGCACTGATGATGAGCCATCTTGTCACCATGCACTACAGTGTAGAGTGCATGTGACATTTCTTCTATTTATCTACAGCTCAATACCTGGTGCCTTTTCTTGAGCCAACTTCAAGATCCCTATTCCCAAGCTTTCATCCATCTGTCCATGTGTCTAGGCATGAATTCCATCATGTGAAAAGAGCTAGGAGGTCCAAATAGTTATAGAAACTCTCCATCAACCTCATTAACAAAGCAAGCCGCTCATCATCGTTAACATCATCGTCAAAAGTCCTAAATCACTCATCTCAAAGGTGAGAGCTAAATCTGATCGGAGCTATTCAATCTTGTCAAGATGTGAGCCATTGATCAATAAAACATCAACATATAAGACAATCAAGCAGAGCAAAGCATCTTGAGCAAAGATGTAGACATTGTTGTCTGCAAAGCATCTCTAGAATCCAAGGAAAAATAAAGAATGCATCAATCTTATCATACCACGCCTTGGGAGCCTGTTTCAAACCATGAAGGGCTTTGTGCAATCTGTATACCTTACCCTCATGTCCGGAAACCTGAAAACCTTGAGGTTGTTCAACATACACCTCCTCATGTAAGTCAACATTAAGAAAGGGAAAGTTGACATCATTTGGTAAACCAGCCAGTGCTCATGAGCAAAAAGAGCAAGGACTGTTCAAATGGTGGTGTATCTAGCTTCAAGAGCAAAAGTTTTATCATAATCCACACCCTCAATCTAAGAGTACCCCTCCGCAACCAATCTGGCTTTATGTTTGTCCAAAGATCCATCAACATGAAACTTGGTCTTAAAGACCCACTTGACCCCAATGACATGTCGATGCAGAGGCCAGTCCACAAGCTCCCATGTACAATTCCTCTCAATGGAATCAATCTCGGCCTCCGTGGCTGCTTGCCACTCAAAAAAAGCAAGAGCCTCTTTAGCTGTAGTACGCCCATATAACTATATCATTGTACTCATCAGGGCGAGGTTACAAGAATGACGAAGCTGTTGTAATCTCCAATCCCGTGTCAAAGATTGTGTTGAAGAATCAACAAGGTGTTGAAGTTCCATATCGGAGAGATGAGAATCACGAACGGTGATTTCCAGTCATTGTGGAACCTTGGGCGCAATCCTCCGTTGCACATGAGTAGGAGGAGAAGCCAGGGAAGGAGGGGGTGGAGAGGCAGGGGATAAAGAAGTTGATTGTGGAGAAGTTGGTGGTGGAGTTGGGGTGGCCGAGGAAGAAGAAAGGACCTTGATGGTCAGCTCGGGATGAGAGCGAGAATCATCTGATGAGGGTTCAACAAAGTGAACATCGCGAGAAATCACCAAGGACCGCGACTCCAGATCCCATAATCTGTAAGCTTTGGAATGAGAGTTAGTGGTGGGGGTCCGAGGTAGAGACAGACTCAGCCTAAACATCGACTCTACTATTTCCCAGGAGTGGTTGACCCTTGTTCGAGACCCGAGAACCCCCCCCCCCCCTCTCGAGTGACTTACTAGGCATGATATTCTCTTGGCAATCCATGGCACAGAATCACCAAGGACCGCGACTCCAGATCCCAAAATCTGTAAGCTTTGGAATGAGAGTTAGTGGTGGGGGTCCGAGGTAGAGACAGACTCAACCTAAACATCGACTCTACTATTTCCCAGGAGTGGTTGACCCCTATTCGAGACCCGAGAACAACCCCCCCCCCCCCCTCCGAGTGACTTACTAGGCATGATATTCTCTTGGCAATCCATGGCACAGATGAGAGCTGTGCTTTGCTCACTTTTCTATTGGACCCCATGGTAGATTAGAGAGAGAGCCTCCTCTGGATGTATCCAAGGAATTTGCGCTTCTTAGACTTGGGATCACATTTGGATCTGTCAGAATCAAGGATATAAACATAGGCATCACACCCAAAAACCTTGAAATGAGAGACGGAGGGTTTCTATCCAGTAAAAGCCTCCTCTGGAGTCATATGAGAAACCGCCTTTGTAGGTATGTAAACTGGATTCCCTCTATTGTCAAAAGTGCACAGCGGAAAGCGTGAGACATAGGTAGAGAGAGAGAGAGAGAAAACGAATCTGCATAATGATGAAGAAGCAATGATACAAACACCCGTGTGCAAGGGGTGGTCCCCGTAAGTGAGGGAATGATGAGCAACTCCCCTGAGGGAGGACCGGGGCTTCCAAGTGATGGGAGAAGAATTAGGGTTTCATGTGGAAGACATACACAGAGAAGAAGGGAGAGAGAGAGAGAGAGACATATGTGGAGATAAGTCAACTCATCAAGTGTGAGTGCGTGACTCCCCTATCACACATGTATATTTGCTCAAGTACACATAGTGCACTTAGTACATTAAAAGTACTAAGTGTACTATGTACTATAAAACTTATGGGCTAGTACACACTATAAGGGTGGGCATAATGCCTTTACCCCAACAACCTCCCACTTAAAGGCAAAGTGCCCTTAAGTAAAGGAAAAGAAAAAAAAAACAGCATGTACATGATAATATACAAGGCCATATCAAGGCTGAAACTGGCCTCATCCAATGCCCATCAAGTGTCTGCAATGAGCAAACCGCTCTGGAGGCAAACTCTTTTTCAATAGATCAGCCGGGTTGTCATCCGTATGAATCTTGACAAGCTGAATTTGCTTGTTCTCTATCACCTCTCTGATGAAGTGATACTTCACATCCACATGCTTCGTCTTTGCATGAAAGACAGGGTTCTTTGCCAACTGGATGGCACTCTGACTGTCACAATGCAACAATGGAATATCCCCTGTATAACCCAAATCAACCACTAACCGAGATAGCCATAATGCCTCCTTGCAAGCCTCTGTGGCTGCAATATACTCGGCCTCTGTAGTAGATAAGGCAGTGCACTTCTGCATCCTGGATATCCATGACACAGCACCTCCTGTGAATGTAAACACATAACCGGTAGTAGACTTCCGGTTATCTGGATGACCGGCATAATCCGAATCCGTGTAACCATGCACTAATGCATCCTGTTTGCCAAAGCATATGCACATATCCTGTGTGCCCTTCAGGTATCTCATGACACCTTTCACTGCTTCCCAATGCTTCTTGCCAGGTTTGGCCATGTATCTAGAAACCACTCCCACTGCAAATGCAATGTCCGGCCTGGTAGCAACCATGGCATACATGAGACTGCCACAAGCTGAAGCATACGGAATTTTGGCCATATCAGCCCTGTCACTATCCGACTGTGGGCTGTCCATAGCACTGAGTTTCACATATGGAGACAAAGGAGTACTAGTCTTCTTCCCCCCGTCCATATTGAACCTCTGCAAAACTTTGCCAATGTATTCCTTTTGAGACAAATACAACACATGCTGATTTCTGTCCCGAAGTATCCGCATACCCAAAATGTGATTTGCATCACCCAAATCCTTCATATCAAAGGTCTGATGCAGTCTCTTCTTCAAGGCATCCATCTCTTTACGAGATTTCCCGGCAATCAACATATCATCAACATATAAGATGAGGATCAATAGACTGCCATCCAAAGCTTTCTTGGTGTATAAGCAGTGATCTATGTCACTCCTCCTGAAATCCTCGGATTTCATGAATGTATCAAATTTATGATACCATTCCCTTGGTGCCTGTTTGAGCCCATAAAGACTCTCTTTCAGCTTGCATACAAGCTTCTCCTTTCCATTCACTGCATAACCCTCTGGCTGTTGCATATATATCTCCTCATGGAGATCACCGTGAAGAAAAGCAGTCTTCACATCCATCTGAATCAAATCTAGATCATCATGAGCAACCAAAGCTAATACAGCTCTAAGTGTGGTCATTTTGACCACTGGAGAGAAGATCTCATCAAAGTCCACACCATATTCCTGCTTGAAGCCCTTAGCCACTAACCTGGCTTTGTATCTTGGCTTTGCATCAGGTGCAACTTTGAGCCTGTAAACCCACTTGCATGGCAAAACCTTCTTGCCTGTAGGCAAATGCACCAACTTCCATGTTCCATTTTTGTGCAGAGAATCCATCTCTGACTTCATAGCACGCTCCCAAAGAGCCTTGTCTGCCCTCTGTAAAGCCTCCTTATAACATGAGGGCTCCCCACAGTCAGTGAGCATCAAGTAGTCAACCCCTGGAACAAACCTGTCAGGGGCTCTCGAGGGTCTTGTGGACCTCCGTACCCAATGACCATCATTTGCAAGTTGTTGTCCAGCCTGCATATCACCTATTGGTGGCTCCTGTTCCATGCCATAAGGTTGAAAGATCATGCCCGGTATCTCCTCTAACTGTGGGATATCCATAGGGATATCTTCTGCCATCTCTGGCTGTCCATTTGGACCATTTTCAGCACCATTTAAGGGCTGGTTTTGCTGCTGTAATGGCTGATTTACAGCCCTTGGTTGTTGTCCATGATGTCCATCATCATCAAAGATGACTCTGCCATGCTCCGTTGCCTTGCAGGCTCCTTATACATGCATGTTTCATCAAAAATGACATCACTGCTGCGTATAATCTTTCTATTCACTGGATCCCAAAGTCTATACCCCATTTCACCTCTGTCACCATATCCTAGGAATATGCATTTGTGAGACTTAGGATCAAGTTTGGTGCGTATTTCCCTGCGTATGTGCACGTACGCAACGCAACCAAACACTCTCAAGTGCTTGTAGGACGGAGGCTTCCCTGTCCATACATGCTCTGGCACTTTCCCACCAAGCCTCGTGTTAGGTGACCTGTTTATAAGATGAACGGCTGTCATAACAGCTTCAGCCCAAAAGCCATGAGGTAATGCAGCATGTGACAACATAGAACGGACCTTCTCCTGAATGGTCCTGTTCATCCTCTCTGCTGTCCCGTTTTGTGGAGGATCATAAGGAGTAGAGAGCTCCCTCTTGATGCCTTTAGCATCACAAAAGTCCTGAAACTGTTTGGACATATACTCTCCACCATTGTCGGAACGCAAAGCCTTCAGTGTTTTACCAGTTTGATTCTCAACATGAGCAACAAACTTCTCAAACACTGAGAATGTATCACTCTTCAAACGAAGAGGATAAACCCACACCTTGCGTGTGGCATCATCAATAAAAGACAAAATATTTTGCCCCTCCCAAAGAAAGCTGAGGCATCTCATATACATCTGTATGCACAAGCTCTAACTGAGCATCTTTCTGTCCGCTTTTTGATATGTTCCTTCTTGCCACAATAATGGCATTCCAAATCCTTTTTGGAGCGGGACTTGCTCCTTCCCCGTTCTTGGCTTTTACCCCTTTGCTGGGATCTCCCACGTGCATTCATTGCATTGGACTTTCCAACAAAATTGTTCTTCCTGTTCATCTCCTCTTGAAGGAGAGCACCCTCCACATCTGCATATGACAGCATAGCATTTGAATTGCTAGTGGCTGTCCTGAATGTGTCCCAACTCTCTGGCAAAGTGCATAAGAGAAAGGTGGCTTTGAACTCATCGTCCATTGCCAACTTTTGATTGATGACCTGGCTGACAACACCATTAAACTCATTTAGATGGGCTGTCATAGACGCCCCTTCCTTCATTTGAAGACCTATGAGTTTCTTCAACCAATACACTTTGCTTGAGCACTTTGCTGGGCATACAAGTCCTGCAATCTTTGCCACATTCCCCAAGCTGTCTTCTCTTCACGTATGCTGAAAAGTAAAGAGTCTGACATAGACAACATGATGGTAGATCTTGCCAGCTCATCCATATCTTCCCATTCTTCAGCAGTAAGAGAAGCGGGCATTACACCCCTTTCTTTGATAGGCTTGTGCTGCTTCTTCTGGAGCAACACATTATAGCACTGGGTTTGCCAAATATCATAATTCTGTGAGCCTTCAAGTTCTTGATGTGAAGCAATGAAGAGCTCTCACCTGTGGTTGCCATAGCAATATGCAACCTTTGACACAGTCAATGCCTGACTCCCTGCAAGATGTGCAAACACTGCACCAAAAGCACACAAAATGCTCACAGTTGTTCTCCCAAAGTTTATCTCCCACTGCGGAAGCACAAATGCAACTCTACTCCCACTGTATGTGATAAAATCACCAAAATCTGGTTGCTGCAGATTTAGGACAGCACCTTAGATGTGCTCTGTTCCCCTTCCAAAGTACTGTACAGCAGTACTAGGAGCTCACCAATGATGTACCAAATCTGTACCGGCAAGTACAGCAGCTGAAAATGAACCTTTTCCTCACTCAAATCAATGTACAGCCATGCCAAAACTTGTACAAAGTTGTACCAAATCTGTACCAACAAGTACAGCAACAATAAATGCTCTCCTGGCTGTCCAAATGAGTGAAAATCAGACCTTGACAGTCCCCACCACTGCATACAACAGTCCCGTACAGAAATTGGGCAAAAGCCCCTTGACTGCAAGTGGATTTCTGAGGATTCAAGGCATAAAAGTCTTCCCTGCTACTTTGCCAAGCTCAACAAGCATAAAATCTTGAAAAGCCCCTTGATTCAAGATCAATTTCTGATCATACATGGTACATAAACGCACATGAAGGCATCCAGAGTGTTCACAATGCTTCCCCCTGGCGACATATACATCCAATACATAAAAGCCCCTTGATTTACTGACACATTGAGTGCTTGACAGGCATCAACACATTGCCCAAAGCATCAAATGCCAGTGCTTGCATGCAAATCAACCCAATCGGCACAAAAGCCCTTTGATCTGCACTCCAATTTCCTGCAATTTTGCCCCAAATGTGAGATTGCTCACATCATACAGCATGTATGAATGCCCAATGGCACAATTACATCAAAAGCCCCAAATTTTGACATCCAATTTCCTGCAAATTGATCCTGAATGTGACCAATGTCACCCAATGTTGCCAATTTTGCTCAAAAATTGAGCAATTTGGACCTGTACCTGCTCAATTGATGATTGTACCTGCTCAATTGATGAAATCCCAAAAAAAATTTGAAGCAAATACCTCGTACAAATTTCTGATTTCTGATGCAGGAAAAGGGGGAGGGCTTCGTATTTGCTACTGTGCAGGTGGGCAATAGCTGAGCAGCTCTGCAGCGATAAAGGGGAGCTGGTGTCAACGATAGACAAAAAAAAAAAATGGAGGTTGGTTGCGGCGTTTTCGCTATAGGCGCCTCATTTGCTGTGAGCGCTGCTGTTACGCCTTGGAGAAGGTGACGAGGAGCGAAGCGAACTTGCCCAGGGCCAGCGCCCCAAGCATGCGATAGAGCTCCGAGCTTTCCATCGCCCTTCTGCTGCCGCTCATAATTCCCGCGATAGTCTTAGCGTCGATCTGCGCTGCCCGCCGAGCAATGAAGACGCGATGTTACCAGGCCGGTACTACTGTGGAGGCGAGCCTGATTTTGCCAGAAGACGGGAGCAAGCGCACGCCATATCTACGCGAGGACGCCAGTTTTGGGAAGCTGAGGCGAGTTGCGCTATCGAGGTCGGCGACAATGGAACGGAGCCTCTCCCGCACGGCACCCGACTCCTTTATCTGCGCGCGAAACTCGTTGTGCGTGCTCGTGAGACGCCGCTGCCCTTCCTCCTCGTTTGCTGGCTTCTTGCTGCCGCCCGCTATCACGTTTAGGCGAGCTTCGAAGTGGCTACTTCCACAAGGCAGCCATCGCCCTTCTGCGAATCATCTTTTGGGCGTCTATATTTCGAGCCTTTCTGGGCAGCCTGCTTAGTAGGAGTTGCGGAGAGAGCCACGCTTTCCTCTTTGATGGCAGGGCGTTTCTGAAGAAACTCAGCTACAGAGGTGAAACCGGTGGCCCTTGCAGTTGGCGTCAAAATGCCTATGGGCACGCACCCCTGCTTCTTCAAGCAAATGCTGCAGTTGCAACGGCACGGCTCTGATACCAATTGATGGGAGAAGAATTAGGGTTTCATGTGGGAGACATACACAGAGAAGAAGGGAGAGAGAGAGAGAGAGAGACATATGTGGGGATAAGTCAACTCATCAAGTGTGAGTGTGTGACTCCCCTATCACACATGTATATTTGCTCAAGTACACATAGTGCACTTTGTACATTAAAAGTACTAAGTGTACTATGTACTATAAAACTTATGGGCTAGTACACACTATAAGGGTGGGCATAATGCCTTTACCCCAACACCAAGGTATCTACAAGTGAGTAAGAGCCTGGCCTTATATCGCCCCTACTGGAGCTAGTCGATTGGCTCTAGAAAAAGACCCACGACTGGACAAAATAAACATGTGAAAAATGGGTGGGCCAACCCTACAACCAAGGGCCCTTAGTAGAGGGGAAAATATGGTGCTATCCGGGATAAATCTGGGCACCCTTGATACACAACTTGGGCACACTACCAGGAGATGAATAATGCTAACATCTACATGCTGCAAGAACGCCTTCCAATGAATTGCTGCATATATCACTCCACCCATCAACCATTAAAGAGACCCCATATGTGCTCCATTTCTCCTTCACAAGTGCAATGGCTTCATTGATGAATGCTCTCTCTCATTCTCAAGCCATCTCTCTCTCAAGGCATCATAAGAGGGTGGTGTGTAAGCACCACCAAATGCTGCAATTTCAGCCACCATCTCTCTGAAGAATGGTGTGCACGCAACATTAAAAGAGATCCCACAAGAGTAGAAAAAGTATGCTACAACAGCATCAACCTGTGCCTTTCTTTGTGGATGCCATGCTGTGTGAAGAGTGGACTCCCTTGCCTTTCCTTTGGGAGGAGCATGTGTAGGCATATCAAATTAACTTCCACTCTCAAGAGATGATGCAGCATGAAAAGAAATGGGTGGATGGCCAAATGTAGCACTTATATGAGTGTTGTGACAAGCTGAATGCCGAGTTGGAGCACTTATTGCATGCTCCTTGCGCCGAGTATTTGGTGGAGGGGGAAGAAGTGAAGCTTCCTCTTCCATTCTTAGTGCGTCTACTGGAGCAATCTTCTCACATTTACCTATGCGAAACCCTGGCAAGGCAAGCAAATGGACTTCAATCCACATTGGACAGCCACCTCTTTCCAGACCACAATGTCGGCAATGAAATTTTTTTGCCCCACCTCTCTTGGAGTCATATTTATTAACAATATCCAATAGTCACTTTGGGTGAATTCCTTCTCATTCTCTCTCTCTCTCTCAACATGTGGCTGCCTAGATGCCATGAGAGTGACCAAAAAAAAATGCCTGCAAGAATGGGGATAGAAAAGAAAAGGGACAAACACAAAAAAAAGATAAAGGGGAGAATGTGCAGAGGCTATGGAAAGAAAAGGCGAGGATTTGCAGTGCAGAGGGAGTGGAATAAAAAAGGAAAGAAGAGCTGAAAAAAAGAACTCATCTGGGGCTTTTTTTCTTCTTCTTCGCTGCAGAAAGAGCATCAATTTAGGGGTTTTTTTCTCACAGGCACTTATGCGCTGATTTGGGCTTTTTTTTCCCTCCCAATAGCACCCGATTTGGCCTTTTTTTGCCTCACAATAGCCATCGATTTGGGGTTTTTTTTCTCCTCACTAAAGCGGCCATTTTTTGCTTGTGTACGGGCCACACATTTCGAACTTGATTGTGCCAGCCAGTCCATGTTGGGTTTTTTGCTTCTGTACGGGCCACACCTTTCGAAGATTGGCTGTCATGCGATACCAACCCATTTGGGGTTTTTTTTTTTTGCTTAGGACCATGTGTCATGCTAACATGTGCAGTGTTGCAATGAAACGCGTTTCATTCCATCTGAATGAAACGCGTTTCTTTCATGCTGCCTCAGAAAACCTACGTTTTTCAACGTTTTCTATCCAAAGAGCACGTTTTTCGAAAAAACGTCTACAGGCGACTGGGAAATTGATTGAAGGACCTCCTGCCTTGCACAAATCAGCTCCTACCAGCTCCTCCCGCACTTCCGATGTTCCGTGCGCCTGCCAACTCTCAGGTTGGTTGTGCTGATTTGTGCTTTTTTTCTTCGATTTTTTAAAAAAACACAGATTTTGAAATTTGGGGGTTTTCATGCCAGGGTGCCAATCCAGCCCTGCTTTTGTCAAGATGCTTCACACTAAGGATGCCATGTGGGCCCATGTCACTCCCGTATCTAAATATGGTGGTTCAAGCACACAAAAGTGGAAATGCAAATTTTTGCAGGGTTTGCTCAGGAAGGTCCATAATCCGTGTTAAGGCCCATTTCACAGGTTTAACCGGGGAAGGCATTGGTGCATGCAAACTTGTGCTTGCAAACATCAAAGCCGAGCTACAAGAATGGAAAAGATAGCAACTGGCAGGACGCGGTTGTGGGCCTGTGCTTGAGGATATTGGGGTTAGTGAGGATACATGTGAGGTATCAAAGAGAACACGGTTGGGTTCAGAGGAAGATGCACAGAGCCAAGCAGGATTTGGGAGTGCTGGTAGTTCCACTCCCACGCCAACACGCACCCCTTTGCCCGCAGCACCCAAAGTCTCTCTAGAGAGAGCAAGCATTCAAGCAAGCATGCAAAAGCAAGCAATTAAAGATGCAACTAGAGAACTCACTAGGCTTTTCATCCAATGTGCTATCTTTTCACATTGTGCGCACACCACGATGGAAAAAGGCCATGAGGGCAATCACCCGCATTGGATGTGAGTGGGAGGGACCCTCCTATGAGACCTTGCGCACTAAAGAGCTCAGAAGAGAGCAACAAGCAATGGAGGTGGAGATGGAGCCATTAAAAGCCACTTGGAGCAAGTATGGTTGCACATTGTTATGTGACAGGTGGTCAGATATACGCAATAGGAATGTGTACAATATTTTGGTGTCCTGTTGCAAGGGCACTATGTTTTTGCGTGCCATTGATGCATCTATGCCTGGGACACTGGTGACAGGAGCATTTATATGGTCACACCTCCGCAAGGCTATCATGGAGATAAGGCCCACAAAACATAGTGCAAGTGGTCACTGATAATGGTAGCAACTGTGTCTCTATGGGACGAATGCTAGAGGATGAGTTCTCGCAGATTGTATGGACTCCATGTGCATCCCATAGCCTAGACTTGCTCATTGAAGATCTTGCCAAGATTAGGTGGATTGCTGACATCTTTGACATTGCGCGTAGCTTGGTGAAGTTTGTTACCAAGAGGCCCAAGGTCTTGGCAATGTTTCGTGCCAATAGTGACCTTAAGCTTTTGAAGCCCTCACAAACCAGGTTTGCATATATGTTCATTGTGGTTGAGAGGGTAGTGAGAGTCCGACAAGGACTCATGCACACAATGGTTAGTCGAGAGTGGATGAGCTGGGAGGACCATGAGCACCCGAAGGCAGTTGCTTTTGCACACAGAGTGATGCAAGAAGATTGGTGGAAGGAGGCAGAGGCTTTATTGAGAGCTCTTCAACCAATCTATAGTGTTCTTCGCATCACTGACATGGAGGGCAGCACTCTTGGACTCTTGTACGAGTTCATGGACCGGATTGGAGAGGCTTTTAACCGATGCACTCTCTTGGCAGATGAGAGATACTGAACTTCCAACTAGTTGCCTTCTTGTTGTAACTTGTAAGTTGTATCATACTATGATCTATCGTAGCCTGTAGGAGTGAGCTAATAGCTTTGATCATTCATGGCTAATTTTCAAGGTTGAGGAAGTTGCGCTCGCTGAAGTTATCGCTCCCCCCTGCTCGCGCCGCCTGCACGCTCACCCCCCTCCCCGCCCTCGCGTCTACTCCCCCCGCCTCCTCTCCGCCCTCACATCTACTCCCCCCGCCTCTGCCCCTTCTCTTCAGCGCACGCCGCCCCCTGCCCATCTCCTTCGCGCCCCCCTGCTCCCTCCCCTTCCTCCGCGACCCGCCCCCCTCCGCCTTCTCCTCCCCCCCTTTTTTTGCGGTTTTCCTCCGCCCCCCTGCCCCTTCGCCTGCCTCCGCCCTCTCCCCCCCCTCTCCCCTTCGAGTTTCCTCCGCCCCCCCCCTGCCCTTTTGCCGCCTCTGCCTTCCGCCCCTCCCCGCTCCGCCTTTTGTGCAGCTCGGTTCTTGCAGGACACTCCGTTTTCGCTTTGCCTTCGACTAAGCTTCAGACACTGATGGAGGCTCCTCCCACCCCACCTCAGAGGGACTCTTCCACAGCCCCCTCGCCCGCCCCTGAGGATACCCCCATCAGGCTTTCTCTTTCGCCAGAAGAGGAAGCGAGACTCGCCGCAGAGGTGGAACGCCTCCAGGCACATTCCACCATGGGGTTCGCCACTTGGTGGTTCGCATAGTGGCAGACCTAGCACGCGACCCTGGATATGTATGTATACACGAGGTTGCTCTCTAAAGCAGGAGGCAGTCGCCATGGGACATAGCCACTGGCGCCTGATCCGAGATTCTTGCAGCACACCGGGTGGGCAGATTCGTAGCCGCTCGGATGGGGACTATTCTCCATCCAAGCCGCTTGCGAAGGCCCACCGTATGGCTGAGACAGCCTCCACCTCAGCACGTCATCCATGAGGATCATCTCATGGAATGTACAGGGCCTTGGCGGCGCACACTATGTACGTTATCGTGGTTGCTTGAGGCAGGAGCTTCAAAGATGCCTGGTTGGGGGCAGTATTGACATTCTGATGATGCAAGAGCACAATTTGAGTGAGAGCAGGATTCGGAGATATGGTTCTGTGATGCCTGGTAGATGGGACACATTTTGGTCTGCAATAGGGTTTTGGCCCCTTGGGTGGGCAGGGAGGAGTATGTATGGTCATTGCGGATGTATGGCTGGAGGCCATTGTGGATCGCGGGGTTATTGTGCCTGGTAGAGCGCAGTATGTTATTCTGAGGATGCACGATGAGCTCTTTGGCGTGCTCAATGTCTATGCGCCCAACCATGCTAGTGCCACAGCAGAGTTCTGGACCCTTGTTACAGATGCATTGCCCGAGGCCGCACATTGGTGTGTCGGAGGAGACTTCAACATGCTTGAGGACCCGGCCGATAGGGTGGGAGGCAGTCATGTTACAGTGCACGGCACGAAGCTTGCAGCTTGGGAGCGATTTTGCATGACACTGCGGATCACTGATCCATGGCAGCATGAGGCTTTCTCCCGCTCTCAGGACAGTCTTAGTTTTTCTCGGTCGGATCGCCGGCAGGGAGGGACTAATCTATCACGGATTGATCGCTTCTATGTGGGCGACATGTTCGGGGATTGTGGGTGTGGGGGCTCCGTTGGCATTCTCGCTGGCACTTCTTGAGGAGAGGACACAGGAGACCAACTTGCAGTTGAGGATCCCAGAGAGGATACTTACAGATTGCAGTCTTTCTGAGGACATTGAGAGGATATGGCATGATAGCCAGAGCTCTGACCTGGATGCAGCAGGCCAGTGTGCCCAGAGACTCATCAAGCTCAGCTCTTTTTTGCACGCTGTAGCCTTGACACGGCTGGGAGAGACACGAGAGCGGGAGCGTCGCTTGAGACGTAGCCTTGCTTCGCTCCAGCGCCTTCAGGAGCAGCAGCCTACATGTGAGTGGGTGGCGTCCCAGCTGAGCCAGGCATGCTAGGAGGTTAGAGAGGCAAAGGAGCAGAGACATGAGTTCTACTATCATCGCCAAGCCTCACAGTGGACGCAGCTTGGTGATAGATGACTGGGGAGTTCTTTGAGATTACCGGACCCCGCCATGCTCGAGCAGGTGTACGCCAGCTCAGGAGACAGGACGGCTCGTTAGCCACTGAGCCCGAGGAGATTAGAGCCATTGCCACTGAATTCTATAGAGACCTGCTTTCAGCGGAGCCAGCCACGGAAGCACGTGATGCTTGCATACAGACAGTGTGGGCCCATGTGCAAAGGAGGTCGTATGCGCACAGTTCTGGGTGAGCCTCTTTCAGAGGATGAGCTTGTTGAGGCTTTGAGGGTCCTTCCGTGCCATAGTTGCCCTGGGGAGGACGGATTGACGCCTACCTTTTTTATGCGTTATTGGGACATTTTGGGGCCAGGCCTCCGCAGGGGCTTTCAGTATGTTTTGGACACGGGGGTGATGCCACAGAGCTTTTCAGAGGGCTTGATCTTTCTTATCCCCAAGGGGGAGGGAGTGTCTGATGATATTCGACAGTGGAGACCTATTACGATCCTCAATACTGTCTACAAGGTCCTGGCCAAGGCCTTGAGTTTGAGGATCCAGCCCTTCCTTGGGGAACTGATTCATGCTACCCAAACAGGATTTGTCAAGGAGCGCAGTATCCTTGACAACATTTTCACCTTCTGGGAGGCGACGGCCCGAGCTAGATTTCTCGGCGAGGACCTGGTCATGATGCTTCTCGATTTTGAGAAGGCATACGATAGGGTCGATTGGGGTTTCCTAGAGGGCACTATGCTTCGCCTGGGTTTTGAGCCAGTCTAGATTCGAGGAGTGGCGGCTCTTTATTCCACAGCTCGTAGCCAGTGCTGATGGCAGGCGGACGGGGGCCGAGTTTTGAGTTGACGAGATCAGTCCGTCAGGGGTGCCCTCTCGCCCCGTTTCTTTTTCTCTTCTTTGCTGAGGCTATGAGCATGTATCTGACAGCAGCGGAGGTTGGTTTGAGAGGACTCCAGCTCCCAGTTTGACTCAGCAACAACCACCATGCCCACACTTGTGCTGTTCCATTTTCACAGGGCCATGACAGCGATAGACACTGTAGAGGCTGGTTGTTTGCTCTTTTCCGCCTGCCATTTGGTACAATCCTTCTTGGCATGTCCTATGCGGTTCTCTTTGAAGTCTCGTTCCTTCTCATCTGACTAGAGGAATCCTCCTGTAAGGCCCTCCTTGATCTTTTCTTCAATGGTCTTGTCACGATTGTGACTAACTCTCTTAATCTCTCCCTAATTACTCCTTAATCCCTCATTAACTGTAAAGACACATGTGAAGGATCACACCCTTGCACACGGGTCACCATCAAAGGACATGCCTATTCATTACAGACACACCCCTTCACAGGCAGCCATCCCTCAAAGAAAGCATAATAGCTCACTGGTTCGGGGAGTCAACTGTTTGGCAAGTTCCAGAGCGTATATTCTCTATGACTCACAGGAGTAGGTGTCACAAATCCCTATATTCTAGGGACATGCGGATGCGTGTCAGGCCTAGAAACATGCGGATGCATGTATGTATTATACCTGGGCATGTGTATGGATCATATGAGTGGATGCATATGAGTCCAAGGACATGGCAGGACATTTGTGGACTTTCGGGCGGTGCCCGTGTGGATTTCGGCCATGCACACATGGTGTGTTATGATGGCAGGCGGAATATTTTCAAGTACAAGAATGATGATAGGTGGTTCTCCAAGTTTACATGTGCACAATGCATAAATGATGCATGCCATGACTTTATTTTACTTTGCGTGACATTGTCTTGCTGCCTGGACAATGCTTGTTATTTTGGCTTGTGAAGTCCGAGGGACCGGGGACGCCCGGGCACCTTGTGGACACGTGTGTGCACTCCTGCTTGGGCCTAAAACTGTGGGCTTATGGGTTTTGCAGGTGGTAAGTGCGTCCACACTCAATTTACAGCTTATTTCATTTACTACTAAAGTTTATTGGTTTGCAGGTCCACACTCATTAATAAGTGGCCGGACAACTTATAATGCGTTCGCATTTGGTTGGACCAAAATTAATGAAGTCCGGACAGCTTATGGCCATTTCCCATTTGGTTGGACCTAAACTTATACAAACAGGACAAATGGAGCACTATGGGCTGGACACCTACCTGGACACCTTATGGGGACACTTGTCAGCCTGTATGTGAACCCACCAAGCCCCATAGGTGGCACTGGAGAAAGGCGCCTCCTCCGGTCATTGGTAAGCTCCGTGTACATATACAGGACTACCTCGACCATGAGAGCTTTTTAGTGGCTCCTCTTACAGGTTGTGATGTTTTGTTGGGGATGCCCTGGCATCACCGTTTAGAGCCTATTAAGGCTTACAAACATAGAGGCCGTGAGCACTCTATAGATGCTGGTACTACTGGAAGTACCATACCTCTTGTAAGCCATGTACAAATTAATAAGGCAATAAAGAAATCAGCTTGTTCTTACTTGGTTTTTGTACGTGATACCATTGAACATTCTAGTGTTGATGTTAGTACATTAGATCAAGACAAGCTTGACTTTTTGAATGAGTTCAAAGATTGTTTTGCGAATGCTTTGCCAGCAAGGTTGCCACCAGAGAGGCCGGAAGATCATTGCATAGATCTAATTCCCGGTAGCTCTCCACCTAATAGGCCACCATACAGGGTGAGTGCTAGTCAACAAGAAGAGATTATGGCACAGGTGAATGAACTTTTGGAAAAGGGTTTGATTCGGCCTAGTTCCTCGCCATATTGCTCGCCGGTACTTCTTGTTCAAAAGAAGGATGGTACTTACAGGATGTGTGTTGATTACCGTGCCCTCAATAAGATAACCATCAAGAATCGGTTTCCGATTCCGCGCATTGATGACATCTTGGACAAGCTTGAAGGTTCGGCATGTTTCAGCCGAATAGACCTCAAGAGTGGGTATCATCAAGTGAGAGTGGCACCTCAAGATGTACACAAGACTGCATTCAGGACAGCCTTTGGTCTTTATGAGTTTTTGGTGGTGCCTTTTGGCCTTACAAATGCACCCGCTACCTTCAACAGGATGATGGACAGGGTGTTCAGAAAGCATAGAAAGTTCACAGGTATATTCTTTGATGACATTATTGTATTCTCAAAGAATGAAGCCCAACATCGTGAGCACCTGGCTATTGTGTTTAAAGAGCTTAAGGAAAATCAGCTCTACATAAATGCAAAAAAGAGTGAATTCTTCCTCCCAGAAATTCACTATCTTGGTCACATTGTATCAAAGGATGGTGTGCGCATGGATCCCGCAAAGATACAAACCATGCAAGAATGGCCAGAGCTGAAATCAGTCCATGAAGTGAGGAGCTTCCTTGGTTTATGTGCTTACTACAGGAGGTTCGTCAAGCATTTTGCTTTTATTGCCGCTCCGTTACATGACTTAACGAAGAAGAAAGCAATCTTTAAATGGACACAAGAAGAGAAACATGCCTTTCAAAAGTTGAAGAGTGCAATCATCTCGGGACCGGTACTCATTATTCCGGATTTGCACAAACCTTTTGTTGTGGAATGTGATGCAAGTGGGGACTGCATAGGGGCTGTTTTGAACCAAGAAGGACATGCCATTGCCTATGAGAGCAGACGCTTGCAACATGCAGAGCTTCACTTACAGGTTTATGAGAAGGAGTTGTTGGCTGTAATTCATGCCCTTACTATTTGGAAACACTATCTTTTAGGGGCTGATTTTATGGTCAAAACTGATCATCAAAGTTTGAGATACTTTTTGACTCAAAGTAAGCTCTCAGAGAAGCATATGAGATGGGCAAATTTCCTCTCAATGTTTCATTTTCAGATTTTACACACTCCAGGGAAAAAGAATGTGGTGGCAGATGCCTTATCTAGACGACCACAGGTTCATGCTATTACAGTTGCATACCATGAGGACTTATCGGATATGCGTAATACTTATCATATGGATGAGGATTTTGCACATGTATGGGCTGATTTGCAAGAGGGTATTGCTGTCCCATCTTATGTCATAAGAGATGGATATCTCATGATGCAAAATCGTATGTGTGTGGTAAAGAACCTTCGCCATAAGGTTATGGATGAGTGCCATGCTCCTCCATATGCAGGTCATAGAGGCATTTTGGCCACAGCACAAGCTTTGGAGAGGTATTTCTTTTGGCCACATATTCGCAAGGATATTGAAGCATATGTACATGAATGTATGGTATGTCAAAAGGTCAAGTTTGACAGACATAAAGCACCTGGATTGCTTCAGCCTTTGCCTATACCAAATGAACCATGGGAAACCATTTCATTATGGATTTGCCAAGGACGCCACAGGGAAATGATGCTATTTGGACCATTATTGACAGGTTTAGCAAGCAGGCACATTTCATTCCCGTGCGCAAGACAATAAAGCCAGATCATATGGCTAGGATGTTTTTGGCACAGATATTCAAACACCATGGCATGCCTAAATCTATTGTGGGGGATAGAGATCCTAGAACCACAAGTTTATTTTGGCGCGCATTGTTTGACAATATGGGTACAAAGCTGAACTTCTCATCAGCTTACCATCCACAGACAGATGGGCAAAGTGAAATAGCAAATTCAGCCGTCCTCGACTTGCTGAAATCTTATGTATCCGACCGCAAATCGGATTGGGAGAAGTATTTGCCACTTGTGGAGTTTGCCTACAACAATACGGTACATACTTCTACGGGCAAGGCGCCCTTTGAGATTATCTATGGCAAGGTGGTACTACCACCCATCCTTCGTACAAAGGATGAGATTTTTGCGGCAGATGAGTATGTCAGAGACTTGGATACTGTTGCTGAAATTTGAAAAGGCACGCCTTCGGAAGAGGCCAGGAAAAGAGGAAAAGTATCCTAAACTTTCCAACAGGTACTATGGACCTTTTCAGATCTTGGAGAAGATCAATGATGTTGCATTTCGGCTTGTACTCCCAGATCATTGGAACATGCATAATGCTTTTTATGTGAGCCTATTGAGGCCTTATGTGGGACCGACACCGTTTGAGCCGGTTTTCGAAGACCCACCCGAGGTGGATGAGCTGGAAGAAATTCTTCAACCTGAACAGATTGTTTTTCACAAGGAACGAAAGCTTGCGGGAGGCAAACTTGTTCTTAGGTACCTTGTGAAGTTCAAGAATTATTCAGCTTTGGATCCGAAATGGATGGATGAGGCCTACTTCGAGGATTACCCAGATCTTTTGAAGGCCTATCTGGAGGCTTTTCAGTTGCGGTCAACTGATTAGAAGCCGGGGGGATGTCACAAATCCCTATATTCTAGGGACATGCGGATGCGTGTCAGGCCTAGAAACATGCGGATGCATGTATGTATTATACCTGGGCATGTGTATGGATCATATGAGTGGATGCATATGAGTCCAAGGACATGGCAGGACATTTGTGGACTTTCGGGCGGTGCCCGTGTGGATTTCGGCCATGCACACATGGTGTGTTATGATGGCAGGCGGAATATTTTCAAGTACAAGAATGATGATAGGTGGTTCTCCAAGTTTACATGTGCACAATGCATAAATGATGCATGCCATGACTTTATTTTACTTTGCGTGACATTGTCTTGCTGCCTGGACAATGCTTGTTATTTTGGCTTGTGAAGTCTGAGGGACCGGGGACGCCCGGGCACCTTGTGGACACGTGTGTGCACTCCTGCTTGGGCCTAAAACTGTGGGCTTATGGGTTTTGCAGGTGGTAAGTGCGTCCACACTCAATTTACAGCTTATTTCATTTACTACTAAAGTTTATTGGTTTGCAGGTCCACACTCATTAATAAGTGGCCGGACAACTTATAATGCGTTCGCATTTGGTTGGACCAAAATTAATGAAGTCCGGACAGCTTATGGCCATTTCCCATTTGGTTGGACCTAAACTTATACAAACAAGACAAATGGAGCACTATGGGCTGGACACCTACCTGGACACCTTATGGGGACACTTGTCAGCCTGTATGTGAACCCACCAAGCCCCATAGGTGGCACTGGAGAAAGGCGCCTCCTTCAAGAGGTCATTTGGGCTGTTTTATTCATAACTCAACACATTGGAGAGCTGGTTGAAGCTTTGGGAGTTGCTACAGGGCTGGTTGCTTGCTTCCCGGACTCACACAAGCTTGGATATCGATCCCCACACTCTTCTAAAGGGCTGGTTGGTAAATTTCAGACCTGTAATTTCTGGTTATTGCGAGTTTTGGGCTGGTTACAGGTGTCCAAAGTCAACTTGGACAGTACAGGACAGCTCTAGGGACCTCCACAGGGCTGTAGGACCCTTTACAGGTGGATTTCTCGCGATGGAAAGTTGCTGTTTTGGACTGGTTATTGCATAAAACAGGCCGGACAGCAATGGAATATGTGAGCATGGATGTGTCTCAAGGATTCCTGGTGTAACAGGTGTTTAGGGCAAGCATTGGGGACACTTGCTCGCGGAGAACACAGGTTTCTGGATCAGTTTCTCGCGTGGAAACAGGGCCTAAAGATCCATTTACATCTTGTGCAGGGCGGAGTACCTGTGAGGATTGTGAAACTCTTGTGCAGGGCGAATGTACCTGTGAAGAGGCTTGTGCAGGGCGGATGTACCTGTGTAGGGCGGATGTACCTACAGATTCTCTTGTTTGAAATGTATTCATTCATGATGTATTTGGAAGAATCAGGTGCAGGCTGGTGGTGAATCCCCAGGCACCCGTAAACTTGTACTTGCAGACTCTTTTGGTAATATAACCTAAAGGGGGGGGGTCAGCCTATCATCGGCCCCTTTATGTGGTGTACTGTCATTTTCAGCTTTGTGGTTGTAATGCTCAAGTGTTAAGTGCTCAGAATCTTGTTCACATTTATACGATTCCAATACACGCGTCCGCCTCCTGTTACAGTAGGTAGATGTGCCTCTTCAATTGTACCTTTTCGGCCTCTCTTTAAGAAAGGCCCCTGTCTCAATGCAATCATTCAATCTTTTCCTACAGCGTTTGTCTTATGTTCATTAATCAAGTCTTTAATCATGTTAATTAAGCTATAAAAGCTTTACAGTGGTACCAGAGCAAATTTTTTTTTCCCACCTCGCTCCAGCCGGCTACCCATTTGAGAGTCACATGACGAGTAGATGTTTTTTTAAATTTAAAAAAAACAACACAAACAAAAAAAAATGCTAAGGGCCTAAGGTGTAAACTGCCATGCATATATATAAAAAAACCATCCGCGAGCCACAACGTGCGCAACATATTCGTGCCTCTTTCTGCGTGCGCCAGCCTGCAGCCACCTCCTCCTTGACGGCTCCAGCCCGCCTCAGTCTTTCGCCTCGAGTGTGCTTCTTGCTGTCTACACTCGCTGCTTGCACCATCCGCTCCCCTTTGACAACTCTCGTATGATTGACGGCAACCTTCTCCCTGGTGCTTCTACTTCAACAACAGCATCATTTATGGCAACATTTTCTAGGTGTGATTTTTCCATCTTCTTGGGCATTAAAATCTCACATAATGTGGTGCATTAGAATATTGAAAACTCGTCACTTCATTCTTTTGCGTGCTCTCCACTCACAGGAGCCAATATCACTTTCTACGGGTTTAAGAGAACCTCCTAGCACGTGGACTCACATTACCCTCTTCTCCGACGGCTTATGGCAGAGGAAACCTATGAATTCAGTTATTTACAGGATACACCCTCACAGTCCATAGTGCCCTCTCCTACCCGTGTTCCTCCACCGGTCTCTGCCCCTGTTCCAGTGAGTGTGCCCCCCTCTTTACAGCCCACTCATTACCGTGTTCAGATAGCCACACCGACTTCTCACCTCCGAGAGTTCGATGTGTGGGTGATCCGTGTTCGTACTTTCGCACAGGATTTGGATCATTACTGTTTTATACTCAGGCATCATCCTTATATGGGCGCTATCCTTCCCGAGTGCAGCATCATTTTTCATGAATATTGCACCTATTCTGAGAACATTTACCCATCTTCGTTCACGGTGCGCCCTTCTACACCAGATTATACACCTTTGACACCAGCAAATGCCCCTAAACCTGTACCTTCTTCTCCAATAGTAGACTCTCGTGCGAGCCGAGTCCCAAAGGATCGCCCTCATTAAATTGGATGGTCCATAGCCGCTTCACCAGCACGTAGCCTCTCCTCACTGGATTTACAGACACCGCACCCTCCAGCCGATGGTTCTTACTAGAGCCCAACGGCGTCATCAGCAAACAAAAACCCCCCAGAGCCTCGTCACCCTACAACATCTTCTCTCATGGTGGAACCTGTTGACATACCGGCTCCTCCAGAATGGCAGCAAAGTTTGCAACAACTTCAGCGACAGTTCCAACAACAACTGCAGGAGTCCATGGCATCCTTGGCTTCACAGATCCAGCAGCTCCACACGGACCGCCACTCCCACACGAGTTCAGTACCAACAACAGATGCTTCAACAACAGTACCAGCAGACGAAGACGTCATTCCTTCCGAGGTAGAAGGCAACGACCTTGAAACTCTATATCGTCTTTTACAAGCCAGTAAAACAAAGAAATTGGAAATTAAACCCCCTGAATCTTATGGCGATCAGCGCAATAAGCGCATCTTAGACCCCAATGGCTCTACAAATTGCAATTATACTTTGAAACCATGACCCTTTCTGATTCCAAAAAGGTGACTTTTGCGGTATCCCTCCTCAAAGACACTGCTTTATTGTGGTGGCAACGACGACAACACGTCGGAAAATCGCTTACAACATGAGAAAAATTCGAGCGGGTCCTCCGTAAACAGTTCATACCTACCAATGCAGATTTCCAAGCCCGTACTCGCTTACGCCATTTGGACCTCCCAGTTCACCAACTTGATACTAGAGATTAACTCCTTGTCCCCAGCGGACGAACTCCATGCCTTCGTTGAAGGTCTTAACCCCACACTGCGTGTAACTCGCGGCGCCGCCCGAGAGACTAGGGTCTTTGACACACTTGTTGATACCATCAATGCATATCAAAACACTTAAACATGGCCATAGCCTTAACACATCCATCATCACTTTGCATAAAACATAAAAGCTGGACAAAACATCCACAAATGCTGAAAATGGATCTTGCACATGTGACACCACATAGAGGCCAGAATGGGCCGACCCCCCCCCCCCCTGGAGTATTTTATTACCCAAGGAGAATAATATCATGTACAAGCTTTGAGGGCCTTACTCTCCCCACGGGAGATGCCGGATTATCCATATACAAATGCCATAACACAGCCCAACACGAGGCAACCAAGCCGGAACATAGGCTGTAGAAATGCCAAGCCAACAATATAATCCATATACCTCCGTGTGGGTACTGATTCTTCCCCAAAAACCACAGGTCTTCATGCAATAGAGCTGGTACAGCAAGTACAACTCTCCATTCAGCCGGTACAGCAAGTACAATGGCTGGTCTAGCCGATACAATGGCTGGTACAGCAAGTACGATGGTTGGTACAGCAAGTACAAATGCTGGTACAGCATGTACAATGACTAGTACTGCAGCTACAGTGGCTGGTACAGCAAGTACAGAAGCTTCAATATTTCTTCGCGATGGAAGCCTCCAAAACAGTCCCCAACAGCTGGTATTCTTCATGGGCAGCCTGCAAGAGAGAGAGAGAAAGAGAGTAGCCATCATTAGGGCAGCCTGAACGGTGGTAGAGGCTAGTGTGCAACAAGAGAGCCTCCATTAATGAAGAGAGAGGGCTCCAATTTATAGATTTGGGCCTCCCATGAGCTAAAATGGCAAGAGAAGGCTACAATGACAAGTGGAGAGCCACACAATGGTTGGAGTGACAAGTGGCCTCAAGTGACAAGTGTGAGGCCACTTGTCTCACTTTGATCCACTTTCTAACAAGTGTCAGGCCACTTGTCTCACTTTGGTCCACTTTCTTGCCACATGTCCCAATCTAAGAGATGGGTCTTTGCATAAACTTTATCTCTAAAAATATCCCAACTGGTAGACAACTTTGCCAACTCTTGGTATCT
Source organism: Cibotium barometz (assembly GCF_041138505.1). Lineage (NCBI taxonomy): Eukaryota > Viridiplantae > Streptophyta > Polypodiopsida > Cyatheales > Cibotiaceae > Cibotium > Cibotium barometz. Next base: position 31,410,214 of record NC_141070.1, on the reverse strand, counting down.
GCTCAATTCCAGATGTAATGACGCGAACAGAATTTCCATCGGAGTCGGGCCAAAAATAGCAACTCTCCTAAATTTTAGGAGCGTGGTCCTTTGTATTCTAGGATAATCCCCCATTCCCAAAGCTTGAACTTTCCAAATATTTAGGCATCCTGGAGTCCACCAGACCCCTTTCATACTGGGAAATGTCCAGGCTAGTGACACTGCGTGCCGATGTAATGATGTCGATCTTGCCAATGCCATGCGTTACGCCGAGCGCGTTGCAGACATTAATTCTTGAAATTCGGCCTCTTTCGATCGAGCTAATACCTTTCAGAAAGCCAATGGGTCTCGTATGAACCAAGATAGTCGAAGAGAATCTTCTGGCACTTCTACCTCCCGGCCTAATCCCCAATGGAATAATTCTCAACAACCTCGCCGACCAGAAGGATTGTCCTCTTTTCAATCACGATGTCCTCAGTCCTTCCAACCACGTAACTCGGATCGTGGACGAGACCAAGGACGTGACCAATCTCACAATCCTCGTCCTTCCACTGTCCCTTCTGTACGGGATCAACAAAAGACAGGATTGTGCACAATTTGCAATGGACCTCATTGTTGGTTTGAGTGTCCCAAAAGACCAACCCATCGACAGAATTCTAATGCTGAACCCTCCACTTCCGAGGAGCCCAGTTGCTGACAAAGGAAAGTGTGCCGTTAATCACCATGCGATTGCACATGCTTCGGTGATCACCTCTACCACGACAGCTCAATCTGCCTCTTCACCGTTACCCCAGCAGTCTACTCAGGTTTTGGTTCTTCAAGGTTCTATTTTCAATCACCCCATTCGTGTGCTCATAGACAATGGGTGTTCTCATAATTTTGTGGGAACCACCTTAACCCAAAGATTGAAGATTCGGACTTCTCAAAGTGTTGTTATTTATGAAGTAGAACTTGCCGATGGTTCCACATCCTTGTGTAACACCGTTGCCAAACACCTCTCCTTTTGAATTCAACACTATCATGACAAAGTGGATTTCCAAGTCATGTCTTTGGCACATTATGATATGATTCTTGGTCAAGAATGGTTGTATCAATATCATCCCCTCATCAGTTTCCGAAACCATTCCATACAATTTGCTCAAAATGATAAGCTTGTGGCACTCAAAGGCATCAGAGACCTACACCAACCCTTTCAACTCTTCAAGCAAAACGGTGGGTCCGCAAGAGTGGTTGTTCCTCAACACTTTTAATGGTTTATTCAACCAGCCAACGATCCTCCCGAGGACATGGATACGAAGATGATGTACCTCAAGCAACCTTTCTTTGCTCCATACTTGGATCTTTTTTCTCAGGAGCTTCTCGCGGTTCTCCCACCTCGACGACCAGTTGACCATGCTATTGATCTCCTTCCAGGCAGTGCTCCCTGAAAGAGTGCGCAGAGCGGAAGCAAAAGGACACTAGAGTGTGCTGAATAGAGAGAGAGAGAGAGAGAGAGAGAGAGAGAGAGAGAGAGATGGAGCAACTATGCTGAATATACTAAAGCAAAACAACCCCAAGCAAGAGACACAAGTAGTCTCATAAGTGAGGGAGCAAAAGATATACAAGACAACATGAATAGGTGAGAGGCCAGCCCCACCTATTTATAGGTGGAGAGAGCTGGCCGACTGGAGCTGAGTAGCTGGCCGACTTAGGAAAATACCATACGAGCTGGGAAAAATCCCAAAAAAAATATGTAACATAGGGGTGGCCAGCCCACAATCAAGGGCCATGCAAAAGGGACCAAAAGGACACCAGAAATGGGCAAAAACTGGGGATGAATGTGCTAAAACCCCCTCTCAGCACCAGATGCTGAACATACTCCGAGAAGCCAAAGAAGTCGTCCTCTGTCAAAGACAAAAGAATGCAGCAGCAACAAGTACCAGGAAAGCTCCACAAGCAATCTCCCCAGCAACTCAGCTACAAAAGCAACAGAACAAGCTGCCAAGTACACTACTCTTCTAGAAGAAAACAACCATGTAGGCTGCGTCGTGCCGCTCCAAATATCGATGCCAAACCCAAATGTAAACACAATGCCACAGAAATCCCTAGAAGCCTGTAGCTCCAAGAAGATACCCTCAAAAGGAATAGAGTCCATCTGCTCCAACTCTGTACCAAGTGTAACATGCGTTGCGGAAGCGTGTTCATGATTAACGCTAATCAAAGAAGATAACGCTAATCCTATGTTTAGCAAAGACACAAAAGAGAAGGAGAGAGAGACCTAATCTACTATATATTGCCAAAACATGCTATATATACAATGATCTTGCTGATTCACAGCTTCATGATGCATACCAAAGATCCTTGCAATCCTCTACTTGCAATCGAACAAGAGAAGCTCCTGTTGATCCACCACTGTGTCCTTGCTGCCTTGCAGACTCTGACAAATGGATCCTCTTGATCTTTGAATGATGATTCTAATGAATGCCTAATGATCCTATTTATAGGAAAAAGAAATGAATTCGTAATCAAGTCGGTTTTGCCTATTTTTCCCACAAAACATTGTCCAAACAGTCATATTTTGTGTCCAAACTATGCCCAAAAGGTGTCCCAACCATTGGGCTATGTCTTGGGCACTTCCGGGAGCTTGTAGGGCTGCAAAATCTGCTCTAAATCTACCCCTGAATCTACCCATATATTTGCTAATGAGAATATACATGTCTATGAGCATTGGGATGAACGGATGCACATGACATCCCCTTTTGCTAAGCTTGGAGCACTGGGGTAATCCATACACCTTTGCTCCGATTCCGTTTTGGTCCAATTGAAGATTGCACTTCATATCCATCGACTCAATCCCCAAGCTCTTTGACTTCGTCTTCAAGTTCTCTGGCTTGGTCTTTGGATCTTCTGAAAACCCCTCTGAAACTGTCGAGATGACCTCATCCTTCTCCAAATAGGATTTGGAGAGATCCACCTCCTTGGGAACTATCGGGTTGACCTCATCCTCCTCCAAATAGGATTTGGAAAGATCCACTTGCGCGAGCTGTGGTTCTGGTTTTGGTTTGGCTTCTGGCTCTAGCTTTGGCTTTGGTTCTGGTTCTGGCATGTGCATCCCGGGTAATGGCACCTCCTCGGAAACACCTCTTTCTGTGATCACGTCTCCCGAGAACTCTTGTCTTAGGAGCTCTCTTTTCGTTGGGTAAACGCGCTCGGTCATGGGCTGCTTTACAACCCTAGGTGATTCCTTCTTGGCCTTTGTTGATGCTGCCATGAATTGTGCCCATGTCTCCTTGAGTTGTGTCCATCTTTGCTCGTATAGAAGTGGGTCTTGACGCATCTCTTCTTGAAGCTCTTCTATGAGTTGTTGCCTAAACCTGGCCCCAACGATGATTTGTTCATACTGAGCATAGCGTTCTTGTTCCCTTTTGTATCGTTCATCTTCCTGTCTTCGACGACTCTGCAAAGTCGTGAGAAAGTCATCGTCCATTGCCTCTGAACTCATGATATTATTTTGCTGTTTTTCCTGTTGTAATCAGCCCAAAAACCCTAACTCTAGAGTTCTACATGCTTTCTAAACTCCCTAGGATCATGCTAGGCTGAAAACTAGACTTTCTAGCACTATACTATGCTGAAAATGAGCAAAAAGTTGATGCAAAAATGCAAATTTAACGCAAAAACGCAAACCCTAATCTTGCTCGTAAACCCTAAAACGCAAACCCTAATTTCAGAAACCCTAATTCAGCATGCACCAAATATAAACTAAGAACTGTCCTAGGATGACCTACGCTCTGATACCAATGTAACATGCGTTGCGGAAGCGTGTTCATGATTAACGCTAATCAAAGAAGATAACGCTAATCCTATGTTTAGCAAAGACACAAAAGAGAAGGAGAGAGAGACCTAATCTACTATATATTGCCAAAACATGCTATATATACAATGATCTTGCTGATTCACAGCTTCATGATGCATACCAAAGATCCTTGCAATCCTCTACTTGCAATCGAACAAGAGAAGCTCCTGTTGATCCACCACTGTGTCCTTGCTGCCTTGCAGACTCTGACAAATGGATCCTCTTGATCTTTGAATGATGATTCTAATGAATGCCTAATGATCCTATTTATAGGAAAAAGAAATGAATTCGTAATCAAGTCGGTTTTGCCTATTTTTCCCACAAAACATTGTCCAAACAGTCATATTTTGTGTCCAAACTATGCCCAAAAGGTGTCCCAACCATTGGGCTATGTCTTGGGCACTTCCGGGAGCTTGTAGGGCTGCAAAATCTGCTCTAAATCTACCCCTGAATCTACCCATATATTTGCTAATGAGAATATACATGTCTATGAGCATTGGGATGAACGGATGCACATGACACCAAGAGTAGCCAAATGCTGTACAATAGCATCCTCCTCGAAGATCGGCATCACCATATGTAAGAACTCAACTGCCCCCTCTAAAAACTGATGTCGGAACTCTACAAGCCCAACCAAATCCAAATCCCAATCCTTCAAGCCTTGGAAGTACCACTGTGCCCCAAGCACGGTCACGGACACACCTGACCACAATCCAAAATCCTCACAAAGAGTAAGGGAAATAGGAACATTCACAATAGTGGTAACTGAAGTAGTAGTAGCCTCCTCAATAGCATCATACAACGTAGAAGCAGGCTCCTCCATAGAAGGCAAAGGGACCACAACACATCCTGGTCACTGGTTGACGAAGACAGAGTCGAAGGCGAAGCAATAGGAGACAAATCTCCCTTAGAAGTTGTGAGCAAAGATAGCCCACTGTCTTCCTCAAAAACATTACCAGATATATCATCCTGGCAAGAAGAAGTATGCACAAAAACTGAAGGCAAGGCAACAGGAGAAACAAACTCCTCAAATGCAATGAGCAAAACTAGCCCACTATCCTTCGTTGCAGAAACATCCCCAAAAGAAGTATCCATAAGATCACTAGTTGCATAGCACCCAGAAGCAGAAACCATCTGCCGATCACTGGCATCACCATACAAGTCACAAAGCAACTGCCACACATAGAAAGTAGAAGCATCATCAGAAGCATAGATGGAGTGTCGAAGAACTGAATCCTAACAATTCAGGAAGAGAAAGCCATAGATCTATCCGTCAGTCTTCCTCCATCGACACACATCCTCCGCAGAGGCAAGGTCCGGCAAGCACCGATTCTTGTACGAGAGAAACTCCATCAAACCATACTCCCTGAGAATAGAAGTAAACTGCAACTTCCATGACTGAAAGTTACCACCATCCAATATGTCTGCCTCATCTAGGAAATAACAAGAAAGTGGTACGAAAGCCAAACATGAAGCTGTCATCATTGATCCAACCAATAGGACCAAACCTCGTAAGATTAAAAAAACTGTCCAAATCAGAAAACGTTGATATAGGTCCCTTCCTCCAACCAAAACGTAGCCTTAAGAGGCTAGACAGCACCCGAAACTCCTCCTATAGCAAAAAACGCAGAAGCTTCTGTCGACTATACCTCCAACCTTGAGGCCAACAGAAGAGGGAAGCAAAAAATGCAGATTTGATATAGAGAGAAAAGGCAGCCACACAGGGCCTAGGAATATGCTATAAGAGGAAAAGGCATCAACTAAGACTGTAGCTTGGGCTCTCCTCAAGAAAAAAAACGCACAATCTCAAAAGAAGTGTCCACCACAGGTACCAAGGTGTGCTGCAAACTCCTTAAGCGACTGAGCTTCTATGCCTTGGGCTGAGAGCACAAGTAGGCTGAAAGTATGCACAGGCCTAAGCATACATGCTTGAGTGCTGATGTTGATCTCTGAAATTTCTAACTCAGTGAATGATTTGGGACTAAATTGAACTGACCCTTTTATATGGCCAAGGGAAGCCAGTCAATTGCTTCAAAGGCTGGTCGGCTGGCTGAAAATGCTCATGACTGGCATTAAATGCCAATCGGCTATAGCAATTAAAACCCGACTAGCATAAAATGCTAGTTGGCTGAGATATATGTGTCGGCTGCTGCATCTCCTGGCCGACTGCAATTTGACCTGGCCAACTGGGCCTTAAGATCCTCAAGGGTCTGGCAGACTAGTCAATAAGCAAACCAAGGGGTCTTGACTACCCCTTGCAAGGCTAGCCACCATATGGGCTGCCTTGGGGCTGGTCCCTTCTAACTGTGATGCATCTATATACTCCTAATGCAACTACTACGTGCTCCTTACTGATGAACACTTGTTGAATTCTCCACAGTGGGTTAAGAGGACTAACCTAAGGCTGGGAGACTAACCTACGTAGCTCGTGCCTAACATGTCCTGGACTGGGCTCACAAAGGGGTCACGGCATACGACAAATAAACCCTAAAAGGTACTACTACTGTACATAAATCTTGCTCTGTTGATGAGCCGGTTTGTCACCATGTACCTCAGTGCATGGGTGCACATGACAAGGTGGCACCACAATGTGATGCCACATCATCAAGACTGACATCCATCCTCCATAATTCAGCTTAAGTAAAGGACCCTTAATAAACCTCATTATAATATCGAAGTTCACTCGGGAGTAAGGCCTAGACGTGAAAAATACAACCAGACGAAGTGCAAGCCTTTCATGATTCATAAGTTGATACGTGCACCTCAGACTCCAAGCCAATCCTAGGAACACTCAAACACGGACACACCATGTAGGTTGGCTTTGGGTAGAAGAAACGTTGGGAAAGTGTGTAGATTCCAGAACCCCCTGAGAGCACACGAAGTTGCCTAGAAGTAGGCCAACCAAACTAAAGAGAGATGATCTCTGCAACCATGTTGGTGTTCTCACAAAGTGACCAGGAAACGCCAATAATAATGTCATTCTTACTTTTAGATGGTTAGAACCTGGCTTCCTACTCACCCTTTTCATGAAGCATAGCCACACTCAGTGCGAAGCAGCCCCGACATCCACAGTTTCAACTGCATGACAACTCGCAAAACGTGCATGTATGCTAACCAAGATATAAACAGCTCAAAACATGAAAGAAGGTCTGTAAGGTACCTTCCAACCACAAGCATAAAAAAAATTGGCTATTGCATAGTACACAGCACATTACCAGCATGGGAAATTTTGATTGAAATTTGAGAAAACAAGAATAGTTTTTTTTCACTCTCGATACGCTGGTGCACATGGCTGGAGAATCAAAGGTTCGAGATGGCAAATTGGAAACTTTGTGTGCGCACAGAAAACTGTTCTAAGGGCAGCAGAATCTGCTTCCAGATTTAGGGTTTATCAGGCTTTGTTGCCGGAGTTAAAAGTTAGAAGTTTTTCTGCTGGCTAAGTGCTAAACCGGCCACAAAGCCCAAAGCCAGAAAACCACCAAGATAACCAAATCACTTAAATCCTAATTCTGCCAAACGTTAGTGTAAGCTGCACAGAAGCGAGCCTTATGAACCTTAGGCCTGCTAAACCCTAAACACAGACGACAATTACTAGCAGGTTCACCTAAACCCTAAAATGCAAGGTAAAAATCAGACATTGATGTGCAGAGGAACTAACCTGTCATGAAACCTGGCAAACAACGGAAACGAGGCGCGCTGCAAGAATTCCGAGACGAATTAGTCACCATAGCCAGGGATACCTTAGTAACCACACTGCGTGAAGAGCTAGTGTACCTGAGGGCGCCTGCCTGCGATAACTCAAAATGTAAAGTAGCCCCTTCTAAGGCTGCAGAGTTGATGTCGCATTTCTAACTGATCTCCTGCCTGCTGCGCTCTGCAGAACCCAAGAAAACTCTGGAGACACGGTACTCTCTAAAGTTTATATTAATGAGATGAGATGAGACTTACAAAAAACTTGTGTGTGGTGTCACAAGGCCTTAACATTGGGGACCCCAAGATATCTGATAACCCAACATAATGCAAGCCTACATCATTGCCTCAGTGGTACAACCCCTTGGGGTTTGTTTTTCCAAAGTGTCCCCTTTTTTTTTACCAAATTTTAACAGTGGGCCTAGTCCCAATAGGATTCTCTATAAAAGCAACATAGGTGTAGTCAGTCTGTTTTTCTTTAAGATACCACCTTCTCGTTCTAGGCCCAAAACTGGGCAACCTGATCTTCCAACCTTCAGTGAACCTTACCTGCAAAATATGAGCCATGGGTTAGGTTGCCCCAATATGTTTGAAGATTTCCCTGCTGGTACATGAATGAATCAAAAGATGCTCAACTGCAGTTTCAGCATTAACTAGTCCAACCCCTCTTTTCACATTAATTACAGACCAGCACATACATACACATTTATGCATATCATCTGTCACATCAATACCAACAAAAGATACATTCTGGAAAACAACAGCATTCCTAGTGATCCAAACTTCCCACAAGCAAACGAGCTCTAATGATATTAAACGGTATCACTGCAACTTCATCATTGAAAGCCCATTTCCCAAGGATCTAGTCACCCCAGTAACATTGGACTCCTAAACATTGCTCAACCCACTTTCCAATCTTGCCCCATGGACTTCTGATGGCTAGACAATCCCAAAAAGCATGTTTACCATCTTCCAATGTAGATTTACACCCGGGGCAACATCCTCTATTAAAATTTGTGTGTTACAATTTAGAGCCAATGGGTAAAGCCTGCACACATACTCTCCATAGAAACACCTAAAACTTACTAGGAATCTAACTCTCCCACAACAACTTCCACCCCTTTTTCCAGCTGTTGGAGTTCCAAATCACTCTCCAAATCTTGTTGCAATATTCAACATTGCTCTCTCCTTTCCTCAGCTCAACGTACAGGTCTCTAGTTTTTCCATTTGTCAGCTTAACCCCATTAAACTAAGCCCAATCCTTAATCCAACATGACTCATCAGCAGCAACAGCGAAGCACCATCCACTTTGTATCTGCACAAGCACCTGGGCCATCAAGTCTCTCTCCCTAACAGATAAGCTGAACTCCAAAGTTAACTAGTCCAATTCTTTCCACCCAACCACAGTCCAATCCCAGCAGTTACTCAATCTCCTTAGTCCTTTGTTATTCAGCTTCTTTGCAGAGTTAGTATCCAGCAATGCCAAGGGAGGATTGAATTTATGAGTCCACCAAATCCCCAGGTTGAGCATAGAGTTACCTGTCACTCTACAGCCCCCATCCCAGGCCATAATACTCAGACCATCTTTCCACCTTTTGCATAACATCCTGCAGAGAGGGGAGCTTGTCAGGGGCATATGAGAACAGTTTATCTTTCTAGCCACATACCTTTAGCATGTACTAGTGCCAGTTCTACTAATTCCCTTACCATTACAGAAGACCATGATTCATCCTGATGAAGATATTTGGAAGCCATGCTAACTATGACATACACGTTAAGGACCTGAAGGCGACACTGTAGGATCTCCAAATCGAAAAGGTACTATGTTGGTTAGCCATCAACAAGTCATCCCTCATCTTAATGAGCAGATAATGGATGCCCACGCCATGAGAATAGGATTACACACTGAGATGGAAGTGCTGCTATGACAAGGATGGCCTCCTCCTTCAAATTCTCCCACTCCAAGAAGCCCATCGCCAAAGAGGGTTTCAAATTTCCCATGCTCTATAAGCTTAGGTTACTTCTCTTTAATTGTGGCCCCACAGGTAGAACTCGTCATGCCAGAAGAGGAGGATACATATAGTAAGCTCATGGATAGGGTAGCCCCAGTGGCTAACCTTCCACTGGTTCCTTGGGCCCCTCCACAAACTTTCTCTCTATTTTTTGCCTCACAAACACTCTCTTTATGCTAATACAATATTAACTTAAGTGAGGAACTAAACCAAGGGGATGTAGCACTAATACAACAAAATACTACTCGATATGTTGACCCCACCATTATAATGGCTATACACCTATCCATTTCCTCCTACCCCCAATGAGCTTCCATCCAACTCCATCTCAGAGGAATACAGTCAGAGAGAGCAAAAGAAGGGTAGACATGAACTTTACTAGTATGTGGCACCCCCAATTAGCGTGGCAGTTGAAGAAAACCCTATCAAGTATGGATGAGGAATTAGGATATTGGAGACTAAAATAGGTGTACCTAGGTTCCGAGCCCCCATTTTCCTAAGTCCCTACCATCTACTAAGATAAGAGATCCCCTAAGCTCTTCCCATTTACTCTTTTCCTTCCCCATGAGAATTGCACTCCCTCCCCTTTTATCTGCATGTTCCCCCACCATATTAAAATCCCCAGCAATAATGGAGGGACATTGACAATTTAACCCCATGATCCATTCCCACATTTCCCCAGCAATAATGGAGGGACATTGACAATTTAACCCCATGATCCATTCCCACATTTCCCCTCTTACATTATAATTATGAGCTCCATAAATGTTACCCACAGTTGTTCCTCATCCAACTAGATCTCCACCACTAGTAACCACAATTGAAGGTTTTAGTTTGCTATGGACCAAGGTAAAAACCTCACTATACCCTACAAATGTCCCCCCCCACACACACACGACTTCCCAACACTTGAATCTAACCTTTGTTTGAATCCTAGCCCCAAAGAAATTATGCTCTTGAACTGTGGAAATCTGCATATTCCAATCCTCCACCACAAGTCTCCAAAAGGCATCACCGTTCTCTTTTTTTTTTTGGTTTTTTTTGGGGGGGGGTCTTTTAACCCCTTAACATTCCAAGACATCCCCTTCAACTCTTTATGCAGAAAAGTGGAGGGGCACCATCTCAACTTTCTAACCCTCTTTCTTCCCTTTTTTAGTCTACAATCTATCTTGTGTCTGCTTGAGCATCTCCTCATTCATAATTTGCCAGGCTCTCTCCTCCTACTATTTAAACCCTTCCAAGGAGGAGGTTTCACTCCCTTCCTCCTTTAATAACTTGTATATATGGGAAATGATGTGCTACATTCGTGTGTGAACATGAATTTATTGATTTTTTAGAACAAGCATACAATGCTAGAATAGTAGGAGGACATTATGCTCTCGAAAAAACATCAAGCAAATTGTTAGTCCTACTTGTTACCCAACCTCACCACCTGTTAGCCCTCATTAGAGAGTTTACCTTCCTCCTTAAGGCCACATGCTTGCTGCATTTAGAGAGATCGGGTTTCACAATCCTTTCTTTGATAGTAGAAGCCTCCCCTTTAACATCTTTTGACTCTTTTTGCAACCCTTCCTTTTTAATGGCCTCATTATGTTTTTCCTTCTTGAGATTAGAACAATTCCCATCAATGTATCTAAACTTTCCACATCTAAAACAAGCTCTTGGGAAGGTCCCAAGGAGGAGTTTAATCTCCAGCACACCCAGCTCTCCCAAGTTAACTTCCGAAGACTTGGGAGTATCTTTAAGAGTATTCCAAACAATACAAACCTTGTTTGGAGCTCTAGCTATTGCATTCTCATTAGGAACAAAAAGCGTATGACCAATATTGCTGGCTGATCTCCCCACGTTGAACGAAGCCATGGTGGTAACCAACAAGTTCCACACCCAAAATGGGCCTTTTCCACCTTGTAGAATAAGACATTAAAAAAACCCTTGCCTAAATAGAATACTTTGAAAATCCCTTTACAATGTAGGACTTCCTCCTCAAATCAGTTGATTGATATCTATTCTTCTGGGTGATATTCTCAGACACACGAGAATCACACTACAAGTGGAAAAAAGGCCAACCTGATCCTTATAAAATCAGAGGGAATACTTGCCGTCACTATTATTATGACCCAAGTTGACAACCAGGTTGGTAGGCAGACTAGCGGCGTTAAATCTAATCCTCTCTCTGATCCAATCTAACGCCTCAAATCCTTTCACCTTCTTAGAAGTATCCCAATCCACCTTCCCCATTACCAAAAGCATGCTTCATCTCTGAATCAACAGACCAGTCCCCCTAGTCTTCTTCCATGCAAGTCTGCTCCCAACCATGGCATCCCCAAGGTGAAATCCCCCATGGTGCACACCACCCATACCCCCTTAACTCAGGAGCACACAACTTTGAATGCATGCGCCTGCTGACTTTTCCTCAAAGCTCTCTCAACTCTAGAATCAAAGCTCTCTATTCAGCCAAACATAAAATTTATCCTTTTTTATGGGTATGATGTCTCCCTACAACCTCAATTGCATGTCATCATGCAAAGTGCATCCTTCTACGAACAAGAATAAAGAGAAACCACGTAACTCACCACCAGCCTCATCATTAGGAACGTGTAGTATCGGACCCAAGGAATAAGCAATAGCACCCAAGAAATGGCTTTATCATGAATAAATCGATAGAATTTTCATGGTGTATGTGGAATGTAAAAGGGATTAAGGATAAGAAAAAGAACGCTTCCTTTTGGGGGTTAGTCAAGCAATGGGGTCTTTCGATTATGGCCATCCACTAGGAACATAATCTTTTTGGTAATATCCTTAGACGTGATAGATTCAGGGACTGGGTGATAATGTATGGGGGGGTAAATTTCGGGTATAGTGGTCTTATGACTTTAGTTAAAATTGATCTCAATCCTAGTGTCATAGCTAATCATCCTAATGGCAGGATTCTTGTAGTAGAAATTTTGGTTGGGCAGAAAGAATCTGGCTCAATAATATTTATGGGGCTCATAATCATAAGATCAAGAGTGAGATGTGGAATTGGATTGCCAATATGAATATTTAGGTCCCTTGCATCCTTTTGGGAGATTTCAATATGGTTGAAAGGCTAGTGGGGATAGATGTGGGGAAGTACTATTTTAATGGGTAAAGAAAAAGGAAAATGGGAGGGGATTTGGGATTCGCAGATAGCTGGAACTTAGGGGAATGGAGAGATAACCTTGCGCATACGTATTTTAGCTTGCAATATATCTCTTCTTCCTGCAAAATTGACAGAATTTCCTTCAGCCAACAAGCTTCATGGGTCCCTCACACTCTAAGGGTCTCCATAGATTCCGACATTGTTATTTCTGATCATATGCCTTTGAAATGGAGCTGAGCTGCCCCCACTGAGGGGGAGGAGCTTGAACTCTCTCAGTTTCCCACAAGGAAGCTCATAGTTAATAATCTTCTCCTTAAGGATGACCTATTTGTTGAGTATACAGAGAGGAAGCACATTGAGAGGCTAAAAAGGAGAGGTGTGGCTGAAGGCTCGTGGAGGCAGTTTGCCAATGAGATGCAAGGCATTATTAGAGTTGTAGGCAAACTGAGAGCTGAGTAAAGGAGGAGTGAAAGAAGGATGTGGGTAACTCAATTGGAGAGGCTGCAAATTAAAAGACAGACTAAGAAACTTACTGTAGAGGAGACTAATCTATACTTCAAGTGTCAATCTAGATTAAAAAAGGAAGATGATAGATGTGTTAGAGAGGAGGGAAATTGGGCTAAATGGAAATCCTTCAATAATAAAAGGAAACCAGAAAGCTATCTATTTAAACTTGTTAAAGGGAGGAATGGTAAAGAAGGGAGTATTTTGGATGAGGATGGACAACCTCTGGATAACATTGAAGTAATGGCCAAAAATGGGTAGATTTCTTGGGTTCTACCCTAAGTCTGAAAGAGGACTACTCTCATAGGAGATTCCAAGCAGAAGATAAATTGCTAGAAACTATGTGGACCTTGACAAGGCTAGGTGGTTAGAGAGGGATGTTGATGTTGAGGAGTGTTGGGCTGCTCTCTTGAAATTGGGAAAGGATGAAGCTCCTAGATGTGATGGGATGTTTGTAGAATTCTTTATTGCCTTTTGGCCATCTCTGAAGGATATTGTTGGGGAAATATGCATAAAAGCTTTCAAATCTGGCAGCATGGATAAGGACTTCAAAGAAGGTCTTGTGAAGCTAATTCTAAAGCAAACTGCTTGTAACAGATTTGGACACTGGAGGTCTATCACTCTTTTGACTGTTGTTTATAAGATTTTGGCCAAAGTGATTTCTCTCAGGATTACCCCGGTTATACAAGAAGTTATCTCTAAGAAACAACATGGGTTTATTAAGGGTAGATCAATATATGATAATATCTTTGCAGCCATGCTGGGAAAAGATATCACTCTCAAAACTCAGCAAAAATGTATTATGTTGCAACTGGACTTGGAAAAAGGCCTATGATAGGGTGCATTGGTCCTTTGTGGGTGGCCAGAGTGATGGAGAGGCTTGGGTTTGGGACCAAAATGGCAACATTTATATACACCTTATCTTGGCGTGGGCATTCTAATGTTTTATTGAATGGGAGAGTGGTGGGGGGGGGGGGGTTTGAGGTAAATAGATCTATTAGACAAGGTTGCCCCCTTTCTCCCCTCTTGTTTGCTATTGCCTCCCATCATCCTGTGGTATCTCTTGAAAATGCTTGTAGATGTGGGAGAATTACTGGGTTGAAGCTAAGATACAGTGAGCAACTGATTATACAGTGTTTTTCTAATGATTCTTTGCTGTTCTTGGAAGCTGAGAATAACAATGTGAGACTTGCTTTAGCCACTATACAAGATTTTGTTGTTGCATCTAGCTCCAGGTGTAATATCCAAAAATCCAAAATTATAAGTTTGACTGAAGACAATGATTTTGACTTACAGAAGTGGGGGTGTGAAGTGGTTCAGAAGGGACAAATTGTCAGATTGCTGGGTATCCCCTTTGGAGTTGATGTTACAAATAAACAGATGATAGACTGGGCAGTTAATAGGTTTCTAGAAAAGCTGAGGAAATGGGAGGGGATCGGAGTGTCTTTCCATAATAGGATTGCAATTTGTAATGCTGTGTTGAATGCTTACATAATGTTTTTATGCCCAGTGTTGGATTTTGGAAATTGTCACTGGAAAAGGATAGTGGGATATATTAGAGACTTTCTATGGAGGAATGGCAGAGCTTCCAGAAGGGTTCCAACTTGGTTGGCATGGGATAATTATCTATTCCAAAAGGGGAAGGGGGCATTGGGATATTACATATGCCCACTCATACATTAGCAAGGGTTGCATCAACATATACTTCCTTGGCTTGCTCTAGCTACCCTTATAATACCTCTATGCGTGCCTTTAACCCAACTTCAATGGCCTTTAACTCTTTGTCTTTTTCTTCCAAGCAGTGTTCCAGGGCTTTATGATCATCATTGGTGCATTGGATAGCTTGGCCTCCTAGAGATCCAACACTTGGTTGTGCACCTTAGCTTACAGCTTCACCACTTTTGCTTTGTGCTTTTCCTCGATGCTCTCCACTTGATTTTGCAACTCTGTATTGCATGTCCTTTTCTCCATGCTTTCCTACTTATGGGATTTGAATTGTTGGAGAAGCTCTTGCACTCATTGAGAGAGAGTTGTGTTGGCCTTTATTATTCCTTTTTGCTTTTCCTCCTCATCTTTAGTAAGTTGATCCATATGTGTGCACATTAAATTTTTAGTGACACTCGCATGCCTTTTCAATAAGTGATTGGCAAAGGCTTGCATGTGAAAGTTGTGCTCCATCTCTGCCATTAGTTGCACATTAAATTTTCAATGACACTCGCATGTCTATTCAATAAGCAATTGGCAGAGGCTTGCATGTGAAAGTTGTGCTCCATCATCTGGGCGATATCAGTGTGACTGGTAGGAGTACATGGTCCCTTGTTAGATGTTAGTTATTATAATTATTTGTTAGCATGGAATGTGTCGAGAAAAAAAATAGGTCTTTGTTTTCTAGTCTCATGGCTGTGATTTAGTAGACTATAGAATCACAGCATGACAACCTTAATCACTACAATTGTTCAAAATAGCAAAAACATTACAAAAGGCTTGACAGTGAAGATTAAAGTGTTGGTTTGAAGAATTAAAATCCATGATTGTGTGGGTAATGGTGACATGATACTTCAAATATGACGTGAAATTATGCCATGATTAGTTAGTGTGATTGGTGATGTGGCATTATTGCTATGAACGGTGATGCGGCAATCATGCCATGATTTTTTTGGTGGCCTAATTGGTGATGTGGCACTATGAATGGTGACATGTTACCGTGATTCCTTTAGTGTGATTGGTAATGTGTCAGTGTGATCGATGATGTGTCAATCACATGCCGTGATTCTGTAGACTACAAAATCATGGTTGCCATGGGATGTGATTAACCATGAAATATTTTTTTTGCCATTGGCAATGCGAATGTTTCAGTTAAGTGGTTAATTGAGAGTTTTGACTTGGTAGGTGTGTTGGGATTATGGAGTCATAGTTTTTGGGGCCCATAATTGTGCAGACTTCACAATCACGGTAGCAACCCCATATTATCTAAGTGTGGAAGGGAAGTCATAGAGAAGCGAAGAAAGAGAATCCACTTGTATTGTGTGTTTGGGATTTGAAAACATCATCAAGTGTAAAAGAGAGAATAAATCTTGGAGGTGATTGAGAATCCACTTGTATTGTGTGTTTGGGATTTGAAAACATCATCAAGTGTAAACATCATCAAGTGTAAAAGAGAGAATAAATCTTGGAGGTGATGGAAAACCTACTTGCTTTTGATGAGTTGATGTCTCATAGATGGAAAAAATACACAACAGCAACACAATAAAGATATGATGCAAGGACCATGAGTCCTACTTGATGTTGTTGGTGCTGGTTGAAGAAACGTGGGCACAATAGATGTAGGCGCAGATGAAGAGCTCCAAGACGAAAGTCAAAAAAGATTCAAAAAAATGGCAAAAATAGAAAAAATCACCTATTGAAAGTCAAGGGGAACATGGCAGGCTGCTGGATTAATGCTTTTGATACATGGCACAATCTAATCGATCTTGGGATTCATGCGATGATCACAGCAAAACAGTCAGTGCGTGATCACGTTATTCATTGGCCATGATTTCTAGATAATCTCGTAAAGTGAAAGTGAAAAAAGGTATGTGATTCATTTTTTTCCAGGAACATAACACTCTCAGGGCTTAGAAAAGATGAGTTTCAACCCACTTTTTATGGTGTGATTCTGCAAGTGGGAGAATTGTGGCCGTGATTTCACCAAAATCACGGTGATAGGATGATGAGGATCTGGCCATTAGGGGGTTGAGACTGGGTCCTTATGCACTCTGGGACTAATTTTGGCCCTCTAGGATAATGATGGGAGGAAGTAATGTGACATGATTCTACAGAAGTTGTGTGATTCTACAGAATCACGGTTGGGACTGTGAGTTTGTTAGAGAGGGTGTTAGTTAGTTAGTCCACTAGATCATTGTGTTTCTTTGGCCTAATGCTACATGGGAGAGGCTTAAGCATATATGGATGAAACTCTTGATGTAGAGAGGTTGTGTTGGTGTATCGTTTGCGGCTCCTCTGTGGAACACAACAGCTCTTGCTCCATCCATTGAATTAGCTAGTCCAAAGAATCTGTAGTAGGTTCTGTGGAACACAACAGCTCTTGCTCCATCCATTGAATTAGCCAATCCCTAGAATCCGTAGAGAAGGTTCTTATGTGAATATTCCATTATTGGACATATGGTCTTGTGGGCCTGCTACTACAGCTTTGCCTTTGGGATAGGGAATTGGGTTATTCACCTATTTTACCTTAGTTTCATTGGCATCTCTTGTGACGTCAAGTTGAGAAGGTTCTTGTGGCTTCCCAGTTGCATTTTCAGTGATATAATGACTTCCTTCACCATTTCCACTAAGTCTCAATCATTTTCAGTTGACTTAGTGAGCTCAGGTCTTAGACTTGGTCTTGTCTTGTGGGCACTAATACATGCTTTGTTACTTGATATGGTAGAGTGGTGTGCTTGGTCAGGACCCATTTCCGTCTCCTGTGTCTCTTACCACTTTTCCTAGCAGGTTTGGTCATGGTGGTTGGGGCGATTGGTGGTTGTTGTAAGGAGTTTTTCACAAATGGTTTTGCCACAGGGCTTCATGACTTGGTCATCGATATTTCCCTATTCCCTTCATAGTATTCATGTGACTTCAATAGTCTTTTGGGAACCCAATAATATTGAACATGAGGCTATTAGCTCTTAGAGTTTCGCTGTGGGGTGGGATTTGGGCCTCTGCCTATCACACTTGTTGTTTCCCTCTAAGGTACTTGTGATGCTTCAGGTGCAGGAAGACATAGTAGCATTTTGGACGGTTGTGGTTGCTCAAGTTTGAGATTATGGTTGGACATTATGGTGTTCCATAGAGGCAATGTATATCTGCAGGTCCTAGATGACAAGTGCTCCCAATTGACTTCAAAAATACACAGCAGAGATCCAGCTTCATTCGAGCAAGATTTCCTTTTCTTACCCACTCAGGCATGACAAAAACCTTACATGTCCAAAGATTGTTTCTGGTGGAAACATTAACCTTCAAACATCTAAAAGCTCTTATGGTTCTCGCATGCACACTTTTAACTCTGGTTGATAAGGGCTCTTACTCTAGTTTTTTTAGTTTCACCCGAGTCTCATACGAGAGCAAGTTGTGACTAGTTTGCTACCATTTATGTAGTCTTGCATCTCAATGCCATCAATGGTCTCGACATGAGTTGCACCCTGGAGAGTGAGTTCCACAACTCTGAATGGTCCTAACCCTTGGTATTTCATTTTTTTCTACTTGGAAGAATCCTATACATAAGTACTAGGTCTAGCTCTTTAGATTTCTAGTTTTGGTCAAACCACCATTTGCGTTTGAGTTTCTATACTATAATGTCATGTAGAGCAATTACTCTAGTCTCATCAAGCTTTTCTAATTGGACTAATCTTTCAGCTAGAACATTCTCTCTTAGATGTTCTTTTACAACTATCCTCAAGGTGGGCACCAAATATTCCATAGGCATCACTGCATCAATTCCATAAGCGAGCCAAAAAGGAGTTTTTCATGTGGCCCTTATAGGAGTTTGTCATGTGGCAACCTTATAGGAGGTCGTATAGGCCCACATTACAGTTGTTAACTTATGCCCCCAATCATTTTGGCTAGCTTTCACAGTCTTGGTCAGGATACCATAAAGAACTTTATTAGTACTTTGTGCCTACCCATTAGCTTAAG
The DNA here is from genome assembly GCF_041138505.1 of Cibotium barometz. Lineage (NCBI taxonomy): Eukaryota > Viridiplantae > Streptophyta > Polypodiopsida > Cyatheales > Cibotiaceae > Cibotium > Cibotium barometz. The sequence continues at coordinate 31,391,403 of NC_141070.1, read as the reverse complement.
GGTAGTAAGGTGATGACTTACATTGAACCACCATAAATCTTGTCAACCGTAGGTGCTCAATGACCTTATTGATAAAGTGGGATCCCTTATCACACCGACCAACTCTTGTGGACACCAAAATCTGGATATGATGTGCTCGCATAAAAATTTAGTAGTGGTATGTTGTGAAATAGTCAATGGGGTTACAATTATATACCGGGCTTGCATTTGTCACACTGCTAGACTAATGGGTCCAACGAATTTTATTTCCCATTTCTCAAAAGGTTGTTGCACAATGATCGGAACCAAAGCCATTTTGCTATGTTTGTGGGGAATGTTTAAACATAGACATTCTTCATAGTGTGACAAACTCCATGGCATCACCAAACATACTTGGCCACCATAACCCAGCTTGCAAGATCCTCCTTGCCGTTACTTCGCCCACAAAATGTCCTCTAGAAATTCCACTATGAGTCTCCTTTTGAATGGTCAGGAATTCATCCTCCCTGCTCACACATTGTCTCAACACATGATCTTTGGCAATCTTATACAACTGACAAGCTGCTATTAACTGATAAGGTGCGGCTAACTTAATAAGTCATCGTATCATATCCCTATTTAATGGCTTGTCCTGTGGAAATCCATACGCAAGATACTTGAAGATTTCTTTACTCCATTTTGGTACAAGATCTAATTTGAATAGAGTAGAGCCAATAACTCATTATCAATACTAGTGTGGTAGCTTCTCCATTAGGTATTCTCAAGTGGTCTGCCTGTACATATTGTGGACCTTTCTTTCCTATGATAGTAAAGCCAATCTCCATTAATAGCAACAACTAGTGAGAGTAATTCTCCCAGTCATGTAAGGCTTGTTGTGTGACTAAATACAATAAAGCTTAATGATCCACAGAAGATGAACTTATTAGCCAATAAATAGTGTCTCTACTTTTTCACTGTATACACCATGGCTAGTCCTTCCCACTCGGTTGTGGTATGATTTATCTCAGCTTCATTGGGTTGTTGACTTGCAAAGCAGATTGGGTAATCCAATTTATGCTCCCTTGGCTATGCTAGAACACACCTAATTGCAAAGTTTGACGCATTGATATTATGCACATGGAATAAAAGGTCCCGATTTGGTGGTTGCACAAGATAGACTCACTGGCTAATGCTCTCTTTAATTTATCATACGCATGCACTTCTGACACTCTTCAGTTAATTAAAAGCTTATACAATGGCCTGGCGATATCAGCATAGAATATGATAAATCTTCAATAATAGTCTATGTGTCCCATAAACCATTGTACTCTCTTATAGTTGGTGGGTGGTGGCAACTCTAGGATGAGTTTTACTTTACTATCATCTATGAAAATCCTATTTTTGGACACAATATGCCTAAGTATTACTTCATGTTTTATCTATAATTGGCATTTCAAATGGTTTAAGGATATGTGATACAATTGACACCTCTCAAACAGCTTTTTCAGGCAAGCTAGATGGTCCAACCATTGTGAATGTACATAAAGATCATCAATAAATACCTCCAACCATTTTTGCCAGGTAATCCTTGAAGGCGGTGCTCATTAATCTCTGGAAGGTTGTAGAAGCATCGGGCAATCCAAATGGCATGACCTTATATGTAAATACTCCCCATGTGCTGGTGAAAATAGTTTTATGTTGATCCTCAGGTGCAATGGATACTTGGTTGTAGCCTGAGAATCCATCCAAAAAACTATAGACTTCTATGCCTGCTACCCTTTCTAGAACATGCTCTGTGCAAGGTATTAGTAATGATCTCTGTGGGTTATTACATTCACCTTCTTTAAGTCAACACACACACACCCACACACACACACGAAGCTTTTTGTTTTTCTTGGGTATAATCACAATTGGTGATACCCAATCCGTGTGCTCAGTTTTGTAAATGAAATTCTTAGTCATGAGTTTATCAATTTCCTCCTTTACAATTGCTAAGTATTTTGAATTTATTGTAGGGACGTTGCTTGACGACGGCCTTGATCCTTCCATGATAGGGATGGTGTGATGTACCACTTCTGGTGGCACTCCCTTTATGTCTCTACGGCTCCAAGCACAAAGAAGTCATGGAACTCTTTTAAAAGAGTTATTCATGCCTCTTCTTCCTACAAGGTCATGTCCGTGGGCAATGATGACTAGTTTGGGGTCCTTGCCAAGCACTACAAGTCTACAATATCTACCTCTTTCACCTATGTAGGTCCATCATATGAGGTTTCTATTTGATTCCCTTGAACAAAGTTGTACCCATAGACGGACTACTTTTCTCTCATAGATATTAAAGGATTTGAAATGGTTTGGAATCTTCCACAAAATTGGCTCCTCATCATTCTCCTCTTTTGCTGCCAAAGCTCTTTTGCTTCTCGTTCCGCATCAGCCAAAGAGATTTGTTTTGCTTCCTTCTTGATGATCTTGCGAGCTTAGGAGGGTTTTGGCTCACTTCTTGCTCTTGTGGGGTTTGTAACATTGCTCGGCTTAACTCATCTCCCCAATTCTTAGAAAAGTCCTCATGAATTTCAATGGCTTTGACATATCTTAGCCATTATGCACATGTGGGTCCTCTTATAAGAATCTCACGTGTGATTAGCTTGGTAATGTTTCTTCTTCAGCTATTTCCAAAATTTCAACCTTGTGGCTAAAATTGAGACTTCTTTCCCATCATTAGATTTAGACTCCTACTCCTCTGAAGGGCTTTCCTCAAACTGGTTCATTCGTCGTTGAGGGTTCCATCATCCATATTGTGGTAACTACCCTCTCATCTTTCTCATTAGGTTCCATAAACTTAATCCCAATCTTCCCCATGACAATTATCATGGATAATATATGTATCCAGCTCTCACAAAAATCATCATTTGGAAGAGAAGTATATAAGATGTTCTCTTCTTGTGATGGTTCTAGTGATTGATGGGTTACATATAGTTGCACCGAGGTGGTTCTAACAGTAGTTTCAATCATTTCCAAACAACCCCCCATCCATGGGGTGCATCTTCCAAGTTCTCACATCTACTTTTAGGATTTGTGAATCCTTCCATAGATAAATGTGATCGGTGGCCCAATGGTGTGTACCAGTCTGGAACTTCTTATAAAAGGTCTTCTGAGAATCACATCATATGAATTCATGTCATGTAAAATTCATGACCGCAAATGTAGGGCAGTAGTGGAAAGAGTAGGCTCTCATCTTCAAGTTCTACAAAACTCCCATTGGTTGTGACATGGTACCATTAGCCATCTTTATAATGAGGTTCATCTGCTCTAAGGTTGGCTTTCCCCATTTTCCCAACATTGCTTCATGAGATGATGCTCACTCTAGCTCTATCATCAAGGATTGCAAGATCTTGATAACCCTTATGCACCATTGGAAGTGTTTCATTTGTGTCATCACTCTCGTAATACTTTTGCATTTGGTTAACCAGAATTTGGATGAGTTTGGGTAGGTTATATCTTCCTTCTTCCATGTCTACATCCTTCTCAAGAGGCAAAGGTATTCCTTAGTTAGTCGGAGGATCGGCCTGCATTCTACCTTCCATCCAATCTTTTAAATCCGTCCACAATCTGGGACTTCCTCTTAGCCAGGTTCCAATTGGCATCTTGATCCCTATAGAGAGAAATGTAGATAGTCTGCCCACATCCTTGGGTGCTCGGTTTCGACCAACCTCATTATTGTATGAACCTAAGATAGGATTGTTGAGTCATAAAGAGGACCCTCCCCTCCTTCATTAAACACTCTTAAGAATAGATCGTTTCTTCCTTCTTCTTTTAAGTCGGTTTCAACCTCACTGCATTTTGAAACAGTCTTAGGCACCTTCAGCCGTTTGGCTTACCTTGTGATATTTTGCCTAGGATATACTATTTCAACAGCTCGACTAGCTGGTAGCCGTCCCTCAAACACGTTTTGACCTTCTTGGACTAAGGCTTGTGCAACCTTTAGCTTTCGATCTCCTTCTACGCATTTGGGTATTCACCTACTCCCCTCACAGTGTGTCTAGGGTTCTTTAATCAGTTTGATTTACTTCCATGTCACTTCCTCTTCTTTTCTTGTTAGTACTTTTTCTTGGCTTGACTCGGTGGATGCGGTTTTGACTGTTTTCTCATCAAAACCATCCTGAATTACCACTATAGAGTCTCCTCGTCCCACCTTCTTTGCTCTTCTTCTCCTTCCTGTCGTTTATGTAGAAGGTTTAGCTAATGGTATCTTCCTGATGGTTGGATTGGTGGTTGTTGAAGACTCTCCAATGCCCTTGTAAGTACACTCTCCAATGCCCTTGTAAGTACACTCCTTGATCACATGGTCAATCCCACACTTAATACAAATCAGCCTAAGGTGTGTGTCAACTTGAGTAGTTTGTGGGTTTGTCACATTGATCTTATGAGGACACTTAGCCACTCGATGAGGTCCTTGGCAGTGGTAGCATTGTAGGCGGGCTCTTCTTGCTATGGCATTAATCTCTTAACCTTTCCATTATGCTACAACTTGGAATAATGGTACTGGCATATTCCCTTGAATTATTTAATCAATGAATCCATGGATTAGGGGATAAGGGGGATAATATCTAACCCCAGTTTGAGCCATATAAATGCCCCTCACGTACACAAGTCGAAAGTCTCATTAGTCCACATAGGACTTCTAGAATGATTCTTCTCTATTATGCATCCTTCCACAGTCCTCCACGTACTCTCTGTCTGCTGTCCATAAGCTTGGTATATGTTTGCCATCTTATTTTGATAGAGTTACCAAGACATGTAAGCATGACATGTAAGTATAAGGCCCACTTTTATTTCCACATCACCAGACTAAACAACCATACCATAGTATTTATAGAGCATACTTGTGGTATTTACAATGTGCATCCCCTCCTCCCCCTGGCAGATCCCTATTCTTTTCTTAGAGGTCTACTGGCCGCCATTGAAGGGTAAATTTTTAGCCTATACTCATTGGCATATCCAAAACCTTATGATCATTTTCATCTCCCAAAAGATGTTCCAAAAGATAGGTGTTGTTTTTGAACTTTTTCTTTAGCCTAAAGGGGCTTTCCTAATGTCAAAGACTTCTCCAGGCGGCCACCATCAAACCTCATGAGACCAAGACTCCTTGATTGATTTCTGGCTTCTTCTTCTTCTTCTTTGTGAGAGTACACCACTGTTGTGCCGCCTCTAAATTTTGAAGTGCCTGAAGCCACTTCTCATCCAAGGCCTCAAGTTATACAAGGTGTTGGGCATGAGTTTCTTCTTCATTACACAAGCATGCAAAAGATGTGTGGAGGCTTGTGATTTCTAATTCTATGCATAATAGCCCTCTAGTCCTCCATAAACTAGATGAAAAGGCGTGAAATCAAGAGAGCTTGTGAGTGGGGGATCCTATAATTCCATAAGACCTCTGGTAAATACACATCCCACTTTCTCTTCATAGTATCCACTAGTGTAGACAAAGATCCACAAAGCAAACCATTAGTCTTTTCCACTAAACCATTACATTGAGGATAATAGAGAATTAACATGGCATACTTTATTTTTTATCTTTGATGTTGTTCTTAGAAATTTGTAGGCACAGAAACACCACATATATCCACTTCCAAATTCTTTACCACTCCTATAGTTTTCACCCTAGTATTATCATGCAATAGGAAGAGTACGTAGAAGATAACTTCAAATCAGCATCTTCATTGTTTTTTCACTCATGGCATTGATTGATGCACCTCCATCAATCTATGCATTAGAAATTGTTTGCCCACCACCATCAATGATGACATCATCATAGGTACATTGTGTCTCACATGTATGTCCATCTTTTGAGCCATAGGAGTCCCAAATTTTTTTTGGGTTGTTGTGCTAGCTCTAACTTACCCCATTCCTTCTTAATCTTCGGCCCCTTTTTGCTATTAATGTTTCCTCTTCTTCTTTTGAACATATTTCCTTTATAAGTGCTAATCTTTTAATCCTCTCTTTTTCTCAATTGTGGACATTAGGTGCGATAGTGTCCTTTTCTTGACTTTTATAGCATGTGACATTACTTATATCCCTATGTTTATTCGCATCCGGTGGAACCCTTGGTCATCTTGCATTGTGACTATGTGTAGCTTCAAATCGGTAAAATTTTCCATAAGATGTGTAATGTTGTGATTTAATGATGGAGTCGATACCTTAGATGTTGAAGCTGCCTCTACTCATGGTGGTGGAGTTGGCACACTTGGAGAATATTGGAATGTGGAATCAATTTGAAGTAACCTCCTTCTTTAAGAAATGCAAAGAGCCTCTTTAAAAATAGTGGTAATTGTTTCTAAGGACTTTTTCACACATAGAGGTGGGCATCCAAAGCTATAATTCAAGGAGGCAACTAAGAAGAATAATTGATAGTGGCATTTGGTGTTATGTCACAAAAGGATGAACATTTCTATTTTTGTAATTTATAACAAGGTAAGAGAGGGTGATTCTCCCTCCTCTCCCTTTCAAATTAATGAATGAGGAAAGCCTCCCCATTTGTTTATTCTTGTGTCTCTACTACTCCATTCTTATATTTAGCTCTATCACTTAGTTATGTTTCTTTTATTTTCTCCCAAAACTATCAATTTTCTCTTTTGCTTTAGCATTAGACCCCCATAGCTTTTCTATTCTCTTTTCAATAAATCAAAGCCATGGAGATTTAGGATTTATTAATCCTTGAAAGATTAATGATCTCATAAGGTACCTCTTGAGGTAGCCTTTGTCTTATTACTGTCCTTTTGAGGTAACAATGGTTTCAGGGATAGTGTCGAGAATTGCAGTCTACTAGGGGCATTGGTATACCCTTATCACTAACAAGCATTAGACCTTCATGCCTTGTCCGTTATCTTTTCAATGGATCAAATTAAGGGAGATTTAGGAGGTAGTAAACTCTAAAAGATTAGTGACCTTATAAGGTACCTCTTGAGGCAGCCCTTGTCTTATTACTGCCCTCCTTTGGAGGTACTAGTGGTTGTAGTGTTAGTGAGTATGTGGAAAGATCTTGAGAGCTTAATTCTAGTAAGGGCACTTAAATACCGTTAATGTCTATTTTGACTCATTCAAAAGCCACAAGGCAAGAGTGTTTGCATAAATGCAAGAGAGGAGTGTAGTTTGTAGTTTTACCCCCTTACTAAAATGGCTATAACTTTTTACTCGAGTGTCTGATCTTAAAACTTTTTATATGGCCGCCCGCTAAAGCTCTATTCACCTACGTGAATTAGTCTTGGTGCAACAATAATGGGCAAAATTTTGTAATTGTGTGTTTATTACTATTTGTAAGGCATTTTTGACAAATTTTTAACCCTTGTAGTAAAATGGGAAATTTTTTTGACTCATTTGAAAAACTTTTTATATGGGCATGAAGCTCTCTTCAAGCTTTATGCAACTATGTAATTCAATTTTTGTGTAGTCATTTGAGTAAAGAATAATTTTTCTTTGATTATCTCCATTTTTAACCATAACGGTCCACAACTTCTCTTTAAAAAATTTCCTTTCTCTTAATCTCTTTGTGGAATTGCAATTTTCCTTACATTAAATTGATCTTTGACACCTACCTATCTTATTTTTCTCTAAGGTATTTTGCCTAAATCATCCACCAATTCACATTGATGAGCCATACCAACACTTACCCTAGTAAGCTCTATTCACATAATCTTGTGTCAACCACTCTGGTTAACCTTACCTTTTGCATGGCTACACTCTTTGTAATTTATCTTTTGTAGACATGGGATGACCGAGCTTACGGCTTGTGTAATGCCAATCATCATGAGGAATAGTTGTACATAGAGCTATAAAGATTAGGAAGACTAGTTTTGGGCCCCTAATCGTAAATGGGCGGCTAGCCATTGTAATTATTTTATGAGCTTTTGTATATAAGTCATTTTATGAAATATGAAAAGGGACAATCTCATTTGTCTTATTTAAGCTTGCCTTCTCTATCTCTCTCATTTGAGCTTGTGGATGCATGTTAGCTTGTGTTCTTGCTTGCTTGTTTGATTGTCGGTGTATGTAAGTAGGGATGCTAATGCTCTCATTTCTCTTCTTCTCTACCCTCTCTTTGCTATCTACCAAGTCCCTTTTACATGCTAGTTACATGAGGTGAAGGTTGAGCTCTCCATAGCTTCCTTCCTTCTTTCTATCTACCTAGCCATTGGATCTCTTCTTGGGTGACACAAGAAGAGGTGGAGTGAGCCCCTAGCGGCTTCATGTCGAGGAGTTAACTCTCTTAGGGTCGGCCAAGTGCAACTCTGTGGTGGACTCGACCCTTGCATGTACCTCTCCTCTCTTCTCTTTCCTTCTTGTGTGCAAGGTAGCATGTTATCCTTTTAACATCTTTGGCACCATTGCCGGGGAATGCATTTGGCTTAGGGTCCTACACTCTATTCATTTGCTAGTGTCTTTGATTAGCTTGGTTGGAGTGCAAATCCACCGGTTGGTTTTTTGATTTTGTGTTTGTTTCTATTTTTGATGGTGATTACCCGGAGCATTGAAGGTTAATCGAACATCGGAGCATTGAAATCTTCACCGAATGCGAGAGAAGCCAATAAGTGCTCTCACATTGAAATCTTCACCGAATGCGAGAGAAGCAAGTAAGTGCTCTCACATTGAAATCTTCACCGAATGCGAGAGAAGCAAGTAAGTGCTCTCACATTGCCCTTAACATTTATACAAAACCTTGATTTTTTGTTCCTTTTTCTTCAAGTTTGCATCTTAGTTTAATCAATAAATTAATCTTAATTAGTAAGTTTTAATTATGCATTGTAGGCACAAATAGATAGCTAGAGAGTGACTTCATCTGCACCTATTCGATTTACTACAGATAGATCCAGCCAGCTCCGAGGATAGACTTGCATTAGGGAGGGGTATGTTAACCACTCTGGTTAACATTACCTTTTACGTGGCTACACTCTTTGTAATCTATCTTTTGAAACCGCGCAATACATTGATTGTATATGAGACATAGGATGATCGAGCTTACGGCTTGTGTAATACCGGTCATGAGGAATAGTTGTACATAGAGCTAGAAAGATTAGGAAGACTAGTTTTGGCCCCCCAATTGTAAATGGGCAGTCGGCATACCCATTTGACTCACTTTGGTTGGCATGTCCACATAAGATCTATTTCTTATATTTGTGAGTACTTTTCAATGTTCCACATCCAATTAAGACACGTCCAATTAAGACACATTATCCATAATTTGCACATCCTATAAAACCCTTTAGATCCACACCATTTCTCATTTTTCCACATCCAATCAAGACACATTACAAATTTGATCTATTTAGGAGAGGTTTATAAATGCAAAGGAGCAGTTAGTCACAACATAAAGAACTAGAAAAGGAGAAGTTTATAAAAAGCAAGGAATGGTTAGAGTCACAACATAAAGAACTAGCACAACTCAAGAAATGCATCAAAAGAACTTCAATTAGTTCCTCTTCACTTCTACTTTCCTCTCTCTAATAATCTTAAAAACCTATATGGTTTCCTTAATAATGGGTCTCAATAGGATATGTAAGAATGAGAAACCATGTGGCTATAAATTGTTTTATGGGATATGTAATGGACTTGTTATGTTTTAATGATGAGCAGCTTAATGTCTCCAAAATAAACAAGTTTAATCTAGTCGGGATAAGTTTGTAAATGCAAAGGACTAGTTTAGCTCACAATGGCAAAGGCTACCAGAACTCAAAAAATGAGTCAAGTGTCTCAATTAGTTCTTCTTCACTTCCATAATCCTTTCCAGTGCACTTAAGAATATTTTTAGCTCCCTTAAGCATATGGTAGAATGATAAACAATGTGAATCCATAGGGTTTCATTGGATATCTAGGATTATGCATATTATTATTATTATTATTGGTGATTATCCACTCTTTCCTTTGACACCTCCAATAGGAATCTCCACTTCTTTGTTAACTTCTTCACATCCACATCGTAGGATAAGTCCACAGTCCACTGGAATGCTTTTTTACATATCCTATATAAACCCTCTGGAGCCACCACACCATTCCTCTCACCCTTAAGGTGATTGAAGATTGGGATTTAGGTTCTTGAGGGTATATAACCTTGTCTTAAACTTTAAATTATAAATTTCATGTCATCCTTCTCATTACATTCACATGTAGGATCATTTTTTCTATGTGTATTAGTAGTAGTAATTTTCCAAGCCACAATAACATATAGATCTACTACCACTATAAAAGATGCCAAAAGTTTCAAAAGCTATAGATTTATTCTTTATATAACCCTCAATAAAATCTTTAGTATTGGCTTTGATATAAACCTTGTTATTTGTATTTGGAAACTATACTTTTGCAAATACATTGAGGGTTATATAGAGGTAGAGGCATTTTAATAGCTCTATCTCAAGAATAATTTCAAAGTATTTAGATTCATTCTTAACCCTCAATAAAATATTTAGTATTGGATGTGATATAAAAGTTATTATTTGTGGTATTGAAAATACATTGAGGGTTATATAGAGGTAGAGGCATTTTAATAGCTCTATCTCAAGAATAATTTCAAAGTATTTAGATTCATTCTTAACCCTCAATAAAATATTTAGTATTGGATGTGATATAAAAGTTATTATTTGTGGTATTGAAAAACTATACTTTTGTGACAAAGAAGCTGGGGGTTATTATAGATGCATTTTAAAAAATAGCCCTATCTCAAGAATAATTTCACCTTTTGTTTTCAAAGCTAAGACTTAGAATCCCTGCCTTCTATATCTTATAGCTATTTTTCCCACTACTATACTATCTTAAGAATATTTTGCCTTTTGTTAAAAAAAAACTTACCTTTTATATTTTATAGCTACCACTCTCACCGCACGTAAACCTTATTAGCACACTTCCCTCCCCCCCTTTTTTTAAAAGGAAACCCAACCTTCTATATGTTATAGCTACTACTCCCACCACACATAAACCTTATTACCACACTTCACTCCCTTTTCTTTTCAAAAGAAACCATACCTTCTATATGTTATAGCTACTACTCCCACCACATGTAAAACTTATTACCACACTTCCCTCCCTTTTGTTTTCAAAAGAAACCCTAACTTCTATATGTTATAGTAGCTACTACTTCCACCACACGTAAACCTTATTACCACACCTCCCTCCCTTTTGTTTTAAAAAGAAACCCTACCTTCTATATGTTATAGTAGCTACTACTTCCACCACACGTAAACCTTATTACCACACCTCCCTCCCTTTTGTTTTAAAAAGAAACCCTACCTTCTATATGTTATAGCTAATACTCCCACCACACATAAACCTCATTACCACACTTCCCTCCCTCTTCTTCTCCTTCATTTCTCTCTTATTACTCTCCTACTCACTTTTCTTCCTATTTTGCAATAAGTAAGCAACCAACAAGGCAAAGTGCATTATTATTAATATTATTAATTTGCTTCTCTCCTCTTTTTATCCCCCCTTTCTCTTGTGTTTTCTCTTGTATTATTCTCCTCTTCTTTCTTTCTATATTTTCTCTTTTTTTTTATAAGAAGTTTTTATGTGTGTATCTTTGCATGACTCTGGTTGTGTGTTTTCCTATGTTTTCAGGGACTCATGTTATAGATCCTTATTCCATGTATGTGTCTTGTTTTAAAAAAAAATCTTTGCAAAACTTTGTTTTTCTCTAGGTTTATTTGAGTTACAAAAATATTCTACTTTCGAGATCTTTCCAATGATATATAGCATGATGAAAATTTCTCATATTCAAGAAGTTTCCAAATTGATGATGAGATGGCATGTAACATGCCACGGCATGACCAATTTGGGAAGTTACATGCTACATCATCACCAATTTGGGAACTTCTTGAATATGAGAAATTGTCCATCATGCTATATATCATTGGAAAGATCTCAAAGAATAGATTCCTAATCTATAATCTCTGAAAATTTTTGGTTTGATTTGCAAAAATTTAACCATCAGCCCATTTTTAAAAGAAAAAGTTGACATGGCATTTCTTAGAGGGCCCCTTTTGAGTCCAAATTTTGCCTAATGATTATTATTATTATTCTTCTATATTTACATAGAGGGTACTCACAGTTGGACTATTGTTAAACCATTATAAAAAAAACTATTGTATTTTTCTTCTATATTACATAGGGAGTACTCTTAGTTGGACTATATTTACATAGAGGGTACTATCAGTTGGACTATATTTACATAGAGGGTACTCTTAGTTGGACTATTGTAAAACCATTTAACCAAGTATGCAATTATCTTCTTAAACCATGCTATGGGAGCCTACTTAAGGCCATATAAAGCTTTTCTTAACTTACATACTATAGACTCCTATCCCTTCTCAAAAAAACCACAAGGTTGAGATATATGAACTTTCTCATGCAAATCACCAATCATGAAGGTAGTCTTGATATCCAATTGATGTACATTCCAACTATGATGTGCTGCCAATGTAATACACCTCCATTGTAGTTATACGAGAGGTGGATACAAAGGTCTCATCATAATCTATGCCCTTCTCTTGAGCATAACCCTTTGCAAAAAGCCTTGTCTTTTAGTGGTCATCAATGCTAACATCGCCTTTATAGTTAAGCTTTACCATAAGGAAAATCTTCCAAATACCAAGTGTTATGGTTGAGGATTAAGTCGTTACTCATCCTACACGGCTTGCAATCATTTTCTTGTGCTTCCTCAAAGGAGATAGGATCCTCTTTATTGCATATACTAGCAATGAGAGCATGGTCCACAAAAGAATAAGATGCATGACGAGAACTGCACGTGTCTTGCAAAGGAGTAGCTAATTTGCTACCCTGTAATGTTTACACCACCACCAGCCATTTTGACATACTCTTAGATGCTTGTATGGTTCATCCACTACAATCATCCATAATTTCCTCATCAATATCTAATATGTGGGCTCAAATTTGAGCTATTTTTAAGTCGATATATTTTTCTATTTTTTTACTATAGAAAAGACATAGAAAAGCATGGGCTAAATTGAGTTCTCAACAAAGACAACATCTCTACTCACCAAAACCTGCCTTGTGGCCAGATGGTAGAGTCTATACCTTTTGCTTTTTGAGCTGTATCCCATAAGAATGCATTTTATCACCTTATCATCTAGCTTATTTCATTGTTTCTTAGGTACAAGAGCATAAGCAAGATAGCCAAAAACATGCAAATGAAGCATAGAGAGCTTCCTACTATTCCAAGCTTCGTAAGGGGTAATTATTTGTAAGGCCTTGTGGGAAATCTATTTAGCACACAAGTGGCATACATAACTACCTCCAACTAAATTATAGAGGAAAATCTTGGCCTTGAACCATGTAACTTGTAATCTCCATAAGAGATTTTTTCTTCCTCTTAGCCACACCATTTTGTTTAGGTGTGTAAGGAACCATCATGTATTGCTGTTTTATGCCTCTTTCATCCATGCATGCATGAAACTCCTTTGACATATACTCCCCTTTGATCTGTATAAATTTACATGTAGACACATTTTTATCCATAGAAATAAAGTGTCTAAAGCATGTAAAAATCTCTGACCTTGCTTTCAACAGATATATCTAGGTGTGCTGTAGTAATCATCCAATAAAATTCACTCAATTGATGGTGTTGTCATATTAGACCACATATATCACTATGTATAAGATGTAGTTTCTAAATAACCCTTACTGGTCCATCTTTTGACCCATTGCATCTTGTCCAAAATTAACCCCTCAAATGTATATGTTTGTGACAGGGACCTCAAGGTTTGTTAACTCTAATGACATCTCTTGCCTTTTTAAGGTGCAATAAATTGCCAAAATTCAAGTGACCAAAGCAGGCATGACATATCTCTATATCACTCATAGCACGTGTGGTGGTAATTTATGAATAAGCATTCTATGCTAATCTCTCATACTTGTCCAACCTAGTACCGAATACCATAGTGATTTCTCCATCATGCCATTCATGAGTGAGAGCTATACACTTACTGTCATCAAATTCAACCAGTAAACCTACCCTAATAGTGGGGCAGAGATTGACATCAAGTTCTTTTTAATACTTAGAACAAACAAGACTTATGAGAGAGTGATTTTCCTACCATTTGTAGTAGTGAGCATAACCTTTCCAACTCCTTTAACTGGATATGAGGAGTTATTTGTACATGTGATTATGCCTCCTTGAGGAGCAGGCTTAAGGGAGAAAAATAAATCACATTAAGAAATAAAGTTCTTGCTAGCACTACTATCAAAATACTAGACATGTTAATCTCCACTTGAAAAGATGCAAGGGAGAAGAGAGCTTGAGCTCTTGCAATCACACACACACTCACAAAACCCTAAAAGAGAACACACAAGGTGAGAGGCTGAAAATCTTCTTCTTCTTCACACAACACTCAACACACCATATACAAAGATAAGAGTACACACAATATAAAAAGGTACTCAACCAAATACATACTAGGGTTCTCTATAGTGTGAACCCAACTAAATGAGTTGGCGCTATAACTATGCCAGTGTCTAGAATGGCTGTCACATAGCCTGTCATCCCACTGGCCGCATATCACCCCCATGATCTCACCAACCATGCCAGTGGTGCAAGTGTGGGGCCTATCCCCCAGGCGGGTCATCAGTGTCCACCGGCTCACTAGATGAGCTCGATATCTCAACACTCCCCCTTGAGCTCAACTCCATCTCATGTACACCAAGCGAAGCTCTGAATCTGCGGAGCTTCTCTGTACCCAATGCTTTGGTGAAGATGTCAGCGACCTGATCTTGTGTGCTGACATAAACAAGGTCAACGTCACCTGCCAAAACCTTCTCTCTGACAAAATGGTAGTGGACCTCTATATACTTCGTGCGAGCATGAAAAACTGGGTTCCTGGCCAACTGTATACTGCTAATGTTGTCACAGAAAATGACAACTTGTCTATCCACTAATAGATCCAAATCTGCAACAAGTAGCTTTCTCAACCAAGCTACCTCACATGCTGCCATAGCAGCACCTCTGTACTCGGCCTCTGTAGTACTGGCTAGATCAACAGCACCTCAGTACTCGGCCTTTGTACTGGATAGAGCAATCGTAGGCTGCATCTTGCTGCTCCAAGTCACAGCAGCACTCCCCAAAGAAAACATGAAGCCACTAGTAGATCTTCTATCTGAGATACTACCAGCCCAATCAGCATCTGTGTACCCATATACACATATCTCTGTCCCAGTTTCATAAAATTTTCCACAATGCAAAGTAGACCTTGTTGAGATATCAAGCTCATCTAGTGAGGCGGTGGACACATTGATGACCCGCCTGGGGGATGCCCCACACTTACACCACTAGCATGGTTGGTGAGATCATGGGTGATATGCGGCCAATGGGATGACAGGCTGTGTGACAGCCATTCTAGAGACTGGCATAATCATAGCGCCAGTTCATTTAGTTGGGTTCACACTATAGAGAACCCTAGTATGTATTTGGTTGAGTACCTTTTCATATGAGTGTACTCTTATCTTTGTATATGGTGTGTTGAGTGTTGTGTGAAGAAGAAGAAGAAGATTTTCAGCCTCTCACCTTGTGTGTTCTCTTTTAGGGTTTTGTGAGTGTGTGTGTGCTTGCAAGAGCTCAAGCTCTCTTCTTCCCTGCATCTTTTCATGGTATCAGAGCCTGGTTCATGCTAAGGGCTGAGCTGCAAGCAAGAGAAGAACAAGAAACGGTACAAGGGTAAGAGCTTCATCTACTCTTCCCTATTTGTGTTGGCGACTACACCCTTGTCTACGAGAGGCACTGACAAACGATCTCTGATTGAGGAGCTTTCTTTGCGGGAGTAAAGCTATAGGATAATTTTTTGTGTCGAAAATGCGTTTCGGGCACATTAGGACCTCCGTTTTTCAGAAAGCAGGAGATTTCGAGCACTGCGGGTAAGTCATCGATTCTATGCAGAACTCTGTTTTAAGAACTGTACAAAGAGAGATTGGTTGTGCAGACATTGTGTGTGCTGCAAGAAGGTCAACAGTTGCCATTGGGTGTATGTATGCACATTGAGGTCACTGGTTGTGACATTTGAGTCTAGTACAGTATCGCTGTAAAAAATACAACAGTTTGTGCAGGACAAACAAGAGTGCTGTTTTTGGTAAATTTGTGTGTCTGGCAAGATGTCAAATGATGGCATAAACTAGATTGTTGTTGAGAAGCTTGATAAGAACAACTTCCATGCTTGGAGGTTCAGGTTGATAAATTTCCTGATGGGAAAGGGTTACTGGGACTATATAGAAGGTGAGCATGAAGAGGCACCGGAGATACCGGAGATCAATATGACTGCTGATGTGAAAGACTTCAAGGATTGGAACCAAGGAGCCAGAAAAGTTATGTATTGGCTCTCTATCAGTACGCAAGACACCATGATTGGGCACATACAGGATGCCAAGTCCCCCAAGAAGGCGTGGGACACCTTGGAAAAACTCTATGAAACAAATACCAAGGCACAAAAGATACAGTTGAAGAATGAACTTCATACTGTGGAGAAAAAGAGTATGTCTATGAATGACTATGCATTGAAGATCAAGGGTATTGTGGAATCCCTTGTATCTATTGACGTTTCAGTAGATGATGATGATAAGGTGGAAGTCTGTCTACGTGGTCTCGGGCCACAATACAAGGCATTCAAGACATCTATTCCAGACTCGAAACATTCCCAATTTCACAGATTTGGTGTCTATGTTGATTATAGAAGAGAAGAGCTTGGATGAAGACCAACAGTCTTTATAAAACATGAAGACCAACAGTCTTCATAAAACATAAATAGTTCAGAGCAACAGGCCTTCTACACAAGTTCAGGAGGAAGAGGACGAGGTAGAGGAGGCCGTGGACGCAGCCAAGGAGGTGGCCGAATAGGTAATTAGAATTATGGCCAGCAACAGCAACAACAACAGTCCCAGAACTCACAAAAATAAAAACAACACGCAGGTGGAAGAGGCCAATTCAGAGGCAGGGGGAGTCAAAGAGTTCGTGGAAATTGGCAAAGGCAGTATAATGATACATGTGGATACTTTTATTGTGGTAAGCCTGGACATGTGCAGGTAGATTGTTATAAGAAGTAGGCTGACATGCAAAATGGAAAATTACAGCAAAACAACTATGCATCCTCGAGCAGAAACAATGAGGATAATGAAAGGTTGTTTGTTATGTAGCATGTCGTTTAAGCCATGTCTGAAAATGTTGAAGTAGCACATAAAGATGATGTATGGTACGTTGATTCAGGTGCTTCGAACCAGATGAAAAACCTTGAAAGACCAGGTTTTGTGGAAACAAGGGATGACACTGCTCATCCAATTGCCCATGTTGGAGATGTGCCATTGTCTATGCAGGATGGCAAAGTGAAGTACCTTGCAGATGTACTTCATGTTCTGAACATAACAAAGAATCTAGTTTTAGTTGGCCAGATGATTGAGCAGGGTTTGCAGGTTCGGTTTAACCCTGATGGTTGTTATGTTGAAACCTTAAAGACAAGTGCAGGTTGGTTGCAAAAGGCAACAAAGTGGCCAGATGATTGAGCAGGATTTGCAGGTTCGGTTTAACCCTGACAGTTGGCCAGGAACCCAGTCTCATGCTCACACGAAGCATATAGAGGTCCACTACAATTTTGTCAGAGAGAAGGTTTTGGCAGGAGACGTTGACCTTGTTTATGTCAGCACACACAGGATCAAGTCGCTGACATCTTCACCAAAGCATTGGGTACAGAGAAGCTTCGCAGATTCAGGGCTTTGCTTGGTGTACATGAGATGGAGTTAAGCTCGAGGGGGAGTGTTGAGATATCGAGCTCATCTAGTGAGCCTGGGGGATAAGCCCCACACTTACACCACTGGCATGGTTGGTGGGATCATGGGTGATATGCGGCCAGTGGGATGACAGGCTGTGTGGCATGGTTGGTGGGATCATGGGTGATATGCGGCCAGTGGGATGACAGGCTGTGTGACAGCCATTCTAGAGACTGGCATAGTTATAGCGCCAGCTCATTTAGTTGGGCTCATAGTATAGAGAATCCTAGTATGTATTTCGTTGAGTACCTTTTCATATGAGTGTACTCTTATCTTTGTATATGGTGTGTTGAGTGTCGTGTGAAGAAGAAGAAGAAGATTTTCAGCCTCTCACCTTGTGTGTTCTCTTTTAGGGTTTTGTGAGTGTGTGTGTGTGCTTGCAAGAGCTCAAGCTCTCTTCTCCCTTGCATCTTTTCAGACCACTAGATGAGGACTCTCCTGGTCTACTCAAAGACTGTGATTGTTGACTTGCATTCTGTGCAACCACATTTCCACTCACATCAGCCCCACATTCTGTGTAACCACATTTCCACTCACATCAGCCCCAACAGCTTCTTTTTCAGCAGCATACCAGTTGCTCAAAAATTTAGACTAACTACACCATGGATGATAACAGACTTAAATTTAGACTAGCTCCATCATGATCACAATATTTTATGTATATTAGTGTCCATTTCAATGTGATGCATGATGGTCTCTATACATAACCAACTCTTAAATCTTAGATTCTTAACCTCTATATAGTAAGAATCAAATGAGCATTGTCACTTTTACTCTTTTATTATATATATAATTTAATATAATAGCTTAACATAATGACGATCGATTTAACTTCAAGATAGGTGCCAACTTCCAAGGATCAGAGATGTGGCCTTACTTTTATAGTTTGATTATATGTAGTAAGATAATTATAAAACAATGTGTCACCGTGTAAGTCTAGTTGATAGACATTAGAAGTTTATATAAGAGACAAAATGTAATGCTAGTTTATATGATATATAGGGGGATGAGGATGAGAAAGTTGGGGGTAAATAATGGATTTAAAAAAAATTAAGAGTTTATGAAATTTATATTTGTTTACGCATTGATCCAAAGAAATGCACATAATAAAATGTATTTAATTGTAGTGCGTGTATTCTTGCAAGGAGTTGTGGACATATGAAAGTAATGTTTGTTCAACATGTACAAGGCAACCTTAAAATGTGGCTTTCTAAAGCTTAATCTTTGTTGAATTTTTAAAAGTTAACATTTGATGCATATTCAATCTGCACGTTCTCAACAATGAGCTGTTCTAAAAAACGAGCTGTTCTCATAGAGAATATTGTAATGTTGCATGTTATATGTTACATCAAATCATTTTCTCAGTAGCCATTTTCTTAATCCATAGATTTTATGTCACTGCAACAAAGGGTTTGAGAAAAGATACGTTAAGCTTAGCCTAAAACTTGTTCAATTTCTAAGAAAGGCTTCTCAAAGTCAGGGGAGAAGGAAAAATACCTTCTCAAATTTTTAAAACATTAGTTAGATTTACATATAAAGAAAATGATTTTCCAAAATTATAATTCAATCCATTGTGAGAAGGATTGATATAAGGCATAAGTCTCCCCAACATTGCAACAATGCTTGGAAATCATTATTTAATGCATTAACAAAACTTGAAGACTGCATCAATACTATTGCCAAAGTATCATTAAAGCATTGAATCTCATTTAATTTTAATGTAAAAATCAAGCATTGAATTTGATTTAATTTTAAAGTGTCATTCAAGCTTTTGATATGATTTAATTTTAATATAAAAATCACATTAAGAGGGCTTATTAATAAGCGACGAGAGATGTAAAAGCAATTGAGTATGCATATTCAATGATTTATCTCAAAATAAAAATGTCCTTGTTGCACTTTGATGAATGATCTTTTTTCAAATTTCAAGGAAAATCTAAAGAAAATAAAAATTTGACATTTTCCTTTTGTATAGAATTTTGAAAATTGGCCTTTCACCAATGCTTCACCAATGCAAAGCCTTCAAAAGGCCAATTTTGGAAATTGGTGTTTCACCAACACTTCACCAGTGTAAAGTCTTCGAAAAATACTGCAAATAGTTTTGGTAGAATAATATTATTAGCTCTTTAAATCATAATCACATGACCATGTGTTTATAGACATTTGTGCCTAATTGACCCCAGTTTTAAAAACAAAACAAAAGATGTGTTTAAAGATTCAAATTTATATTCTTCCATTGAAGAAGCATGATCTTTATATTTTGCACTCAGTAAACGTTTTCAAATGAAATAAATACTGTCTTCTAAAGAAGCATGATCTTTATATTTTGCACTCAGTAAACTTTTTCAAATGAAATAAATACTTGTTTTTCTAGTAACTTCCTAGGATTTTTTACAATTCAAAATTGGGGTTTGTTTGATTGTATTTGTATGATTAATATAACAATAACATTGTCAATTATTATAACTAATGGACATGACATTAGTGCCACATGCATAATGCATTGGTGGTTAAAACATTTGCCTTTCAATAAATGCATAGATGATCAACTTTTCAAGGTTGTTTAATAAGAGTAAATAGTGTGACTGAAACTCATGCAATGCATTGGCTATAGAAAGACATTTAAAAGTTTCAAACATTTTTAATCTTATGAGATCAATCTATTTTGAAGAGAATTGGTGAGCATCAAATATGTGGTTTAGTTGAACATCTCTTTAATATATCGTGAGATTTATAAATAAATTTTAGGCCCGACAAAATCAAATGGAAGTTTTACCTTGTTAATTAGAGACAAGTAGTAAGGCTTTACTTCTTCCATGTTCACACGAACCTTGCTCTTGCTATACAAATCATATTGGCTGTGCAGAAAATTAAAACAAAATAAAATTTCAAGAACTAAAACATGAAAATTTTATCATATTAAGAAACAAAGGGAAAGTTTTAAAAAAAGTAAAGCATTATTATTTAATCATCAAATTGATTAGAAAAGATTTAAGGATTATATTCTAATAGTGTACATGTAAGCTTCTTACTTGAATTTTTTCAACCAAGGCATCATAGCACGATCAAAATCATTTAAAAATTGTGTGTATGCACCATCTCGATGTAGTGCTAGATGAACGATACGAAAACATAAAAAAAAAAGCTTAATCAGTCAAAATAATTTTCAATGATCTTGCTCTAAAATCAATGTTTTCATGCATGTTTTCTTAGCTGCATGGTACATAATTAGGCATAATTGATTATTAAACTGGCTGCAATTCATTTTCACTCATATCTTGCTCAACATTTTATATCAACATTTTCAAGGAGCACGTAGATTAATTAATGCTCTCTCTTACAATAGAAAGAATGGTATCTGACGATGAAAAGAGCTTGAGGAGGCAAAGTTGTTTGGTTTAGCTTCATGACCTGGACATAATTGCATACGAATTAATGATTTAAAAGCCTTAAATAATTAAAATTTTTAAGGATGGCCATAATTACATACGAATTAATGATCTAAAAGCCTTTAAAAATAATTTATTTTTTATTTTAAGAGTGTTTTGAGTACCTGATACATATACTCATCATGGCTCCATGACATAATTAGCTTGTCTAGCCCACAACCCTCCTCATAAACTCCGTTCTTTGTGTTGAATTGTGAATTATTGTAGTCTGGATTATCCTTAAAGAACTGCACACCATTATTATACATCAAATATATACATAATATAATACAATTTCAATGCATAATTTAGAAACTTGTGCTATAATTATCAAAATTGATTAAGAGAAGTTACGATGAACGATAAAATTTGTATCACATACCTCAGAATGAACTATAGAACTGTCAAATACACAACCTAAGGGAAAAGTATCACCTGTGCATATGTGACACCAAAAATTAATAATAAGTACCATGAGTTAGAAGAAAAATAATGAACTATTGACCCATCAAATGCATAGCCTAGGGGAAAAGTATCACCTATGCATATGCGACACCAAAAATTGATAATAAGCATGCATTGAAAGAAAAATTTATAGTTAACTTATCATAAGATTAAATTTACCAACATGAATTAAGAGAGAATAGTGTAGGAATAAGATCAACCCACCAACAACAGCCCATTGAGGTTCCTCTCCAAATTTGGGATGCAACAGCACCTTTCCCAAGTCTGATGACAAAGAAAGGATGGTAAGTGGCAAATTAATTGAGTTTATAGACAAGAAATTTGTTAATTTAAATTATGAAGCTACCTTTTCAATAATGGCATAGAGGTAGCTTGAGCAAAGGATGTACATATATGAGATTCAAAGCACCATGGCATCTAAATATACTAATTAATTGAGAAAAAAGAGGATTTATGGCATGAGCTAACCCGAGCCTTACCTATGCCCCATTGGGCCATAGCCCAAGTACCCCTGCCTCCAAAGAAGGAGGCACCAGGTTCAAAGAATCTACCCTAGTGGCATCTAAATTTAGTGCACCCACTCTTATATAAAAAAAAACACCCTTATCTCCTAGTGAGCATACACATGTACAAGGTTTGTTTGAATGTTGGCATCTTAATATACTAATTAACCTCTCAAAGGAAAAGGTTTATGGCATAGATGAGTACCATGGATGAGGCCAGTGAGGTGGAACCAGTCCTCATGTGGGTGGTCCTTTCTGATGGCCTCGGCTGTTTGAAGGAGGTGCTCAATCTGTGGCTCGTCGAGGTCGGGGTCGCTCTCGTCCACAAACTCATTTAGCAGCTCACAACACTCCCATATGCCCATGATCCTCTTGTCCAGCTTCAAATGCCTCTCTCTCATCTCAAGGGCCTATAGCACACCAAAAATTCAAGGGCCTACATCTCAAGGACCTACAACACACCAAAAATTCAAGGGCCTACATCTCAAGGACCTACAACACACCAAAAATTCACCTGCTGTTTTTATGATAAGTTATTATACATGTATAGATATGTTACATGCACATCCACTGACGTCAACAAAAATTTATTAAAATATTTTTGTGTTGAGCTTACAAATGAATAGGTCTGATTGATGTGGTTGATCCGGTATAATTCTTCTACACTTGATCTCCTCACGCTTTGAGCATCATAAAGTCTAGAGGGGGGAAATCCCCAAAAAAAAAAATCAAAGAAAATAAACAAAAGTCTCTAAAAAACTAGATCTCCAATACAAGGGATAGATCTTGATGCAATTATATTGAATGTGTTGAATTGGAAAATTAATGCCAATTTTTTTTTTGGGATTGTACTAAAGAGATTTCATTGAAATAATCAATATATGTGTAGTATTATAAAATCTTATCGGTTAATACTACAAATTATGATGGAAGTGCGTAATTAAGCTTAATTAGTGATGGGATCGTGAAGAAGGTTAGCTTGCAAACCTGAAGGCTTGCCCAAATGAGTTTGTTTGTGGGATAACAAAGGCGCCGGTACTGTTGTTATCGATTGCGCATGCTTCATTAATCACGCTCTTTTCTCTATAATTACTGCAGTCTAATGCGGCGATAATTGGCTGCAAGCTATGATTGCTACTATTTTTATTGTCATGATTATCATTGTAAGCGCCCAGCAGGTCGTCGTGATGAGGAAGCGCTTCAATGACATCCACTGCGGCCATGTTGGAGTTAATTTTCCGATTTTCTGCAGGCGCAATTAATTAGCAGTTGATTAATCGAGCCCAATTAGGGTATAGTGTTGTTATGTTGCAAGTATAAAAATCGCTGGAGCGTATCTGCAAAACAAATGCACAGAGCTTGTTAGAAGCGCACAGAAGGATTAATGCATTGACTGCTATACACACACACACACAGAAGGATTAATGCATTGACTGCTACACACACACACACACACAGAGCGCATTATGCAGTGCTTAAGATTGCAGGATTAATGCATTGACTGCTCTACACACACACACACACACACACACACACACACACACACACCGCATTATGCAGTGCTTAAGATTGCAGGATTAATGCATTGACTGCAGCTACACACACTTTTCTAGTGAAAACCATGCTTCTATTAACAATGACTGCAGCTACACACACACACACACACACACACACACACACACACGCACATACACACACACAGAGCGCATTATGCAGTGCTTAAGATTGCAGGGTTTCACCTGGCTGGCTTGTATTGTCGACGAAACACACAGAAAACCAGAGAGCACGAGAGAGAGAGAGAGAGAGAGCACGAGAGAGAGAGAGAGAGAGAGCCTGAGGAGAAAAAAAAGCATGAGATGAGATGAGGCGAGATGCAATCCCAACGACTTTATATTCTCCTTGCAGTTTTGCAAATTGCCCGTTTAAAAATTAATATGAAAATGCAAAAAATGTCACATCATCCTAGTCATGTTGATCACGTTTGAATTGGTCCACGTGGGATTGCACCTGCCGCCCCGATCCGAGTCATCAGCTCCAGCTTTTTCAACAAAAAAGGTGTAAGGTAGTGTAAGGTAGTGTATGTGTGTGTGTGTGTGTTTGTTGTGGTGTTCATCTCAAAAACAAAACGACGAAATTTACTCCTTTTGCAAAGAAGAAAAAATTATTTTAAGAAAACACTTACACCCTTCGTCTCACATTTCAAAAAATAATTATCACATAACATTTTCCAAACTTAAAGGTTTTCTGGTTAGTGGGAGGGTGGATTACTCCATCGGCTCTCACAACCAACCCCTGTCGCGTAGCTCATTTGGCATCGAACCCGGACCCGCATATAATGGGACCCAACCATTCTACCACTAGACTATGTGGCCGTGGGCAAATTTTAAGGTTTTCTTCTCCTACAACCTCTTACATTTTTGGAGGTTTTGAGCTTGTTTTAGAGAAAACACCATAATCATAGCAATAAATATCTGGTTTTTGATCCTTGATAATAAAGGGAGACTCCAAATTTTTACTAGAAATTAGGAAGCAATACACTACACACTTTCTCTTCATTTTTCATGAAGCCTGAAAATTGATGAAAATAATCGTATTTTTTGACAAAACGACACTGTTTTTTAGTTTTCATGAACGACGACAATCCCTTTGAAAGATGCTCTCAATGGGCCATTTTGGATAACCTAAGAAAACCATTTCTTGAACACTACCAAGAAGCCTAGATTTCCCTTGTGCATTGTGCTCCAAAATGTATCTTTTTCTTCCAACCAATAACAATAAAAGGGCATTCTAAAAGGTAACTAAAATTTAGCACTCAAAAATAGATATAATGTTGGGACTATTATGTTTTGCATAAAGAAAAGGACAATGCCATTTCAACCATGATTTCTTGATTTTAATTTAAAAAAATGAATTAAATTTTATCTTTTTCCAGCACTAGTGTGATCTTGATAGTTTAACACCTACATCATGTCATTAGTATTATTACACACGCCTCATAAGAGCCCATTTCCATGTCAATTGATCGAGCCTAGCTTGCCAAGATAATTGCACCATTTTTATTCACATCCTCTCCCAAGGATAGTCATTCATAAATCTCCCTATAGTGAGCCTTTTGAGGAGAAAACTTTATCCCAAGGGTCCAATCAACACTCCTAGAAGGATTATATATAGCGAGCCAAATTAACTTGGCTAAAACCACTTAATGCAACTTGGCCATGTTTTGGCATAATTAGAGTTTTGCCTTGAGAATTTATGGCATTTATGAGGATGAGAGATTTCGATTACAATAAGTTTGAATGAATTTCACCAAGCTTACTAGGTCCATGGAAAAAATGGCATGATAGGGCTTTCACATAGGATTCATGGAGAAAATCATGGAACTTGGCCTCACCTTACAAAATAAATGAAACTACACCACAATTTGATGCTTGGCCTTGTTGTAGTGTGGGTAACTACATGTGAAATAATATAAAAAGCTTGATTTATAGCTGATGTGTAGGAAGAGGAAATATACTAGATGCTAGACACAAATGCTACAAAAAGCGCAAGTCACACATTGAATCGGTATTCTTATTAACACTTGATAAGGCATAATTGATTAAATTATGCATATAGATAATTTGGACATGGGAACCTTACCTTAGTTTAATAACCCTTTTACACAATGGAGGAGCATTAAAGGAAACTTGGCCTCCCCTTTTATAGCTATGTAAAATGGGTCAAGTTATAAAATGATTTCAAAACTTAGCCACATCACTTCGAAATTAACATCCAAGTTTGTGAATAAAATTGATGCATGGGTATGCAAAAAATTAAACTTTGATGCTTACACAACTAAATTAACTCGACCATGGGGTATGTCACTAATGAAAGCATTCTAGTAGACCACATAGTTGTGCACATTTATTCTAGGTGTGTGCATCATGGCTTGTAGCATTTTGTATGGTGATGAGAAGGAAATTCATAACTAGTTAAAGTCATTGGCCTGAATGCTCCTCTAATTTAAACGTATGCAATCTAGTTAGCACTTCAAGCAAGGCCAAGCATGCTTATGTGTGGGAATACATTGCTTTTAGAAAATATTTCAATATGACTATAGGAAAAAAATGCTTGGAAATCTAAACATCACATGCCCAACCATTTTGCAAATGAATATTGGTGTCCAAAGCCTTGATTTTTTTTGAGAAATGGAAAGATTGGGAGGTTAATTTTTGAAGAAATATCACAAGCCTCCAAAAACAAAAATACATCATGAGGCTATTTTTGTGCTACTCTAAATCAATTTGGATCACCAAGCAAATCTTTCCTTGATTTCTTCTTCTTCTTCTTCTTCTTCTTCTTCTTCTTCTTCTCTCTCTCTCTCTCTCTCTATTCCCCTTGTACCCACCATATTTGCCACCCACAATGAGTGTCAACCAACCAGTAAGCCTCTAAAATGGAACTTATGAAAGCCAACAAAATCATAAGAGTATAATTGTTGGGACTATCACTAAAAATATCCACAAGGTACACAAACTTTGGATTGGTATTTTACCTCAAAAAAAGGAATCAAATCTTGAGGGATAGTTAAGCAAGAAAGTCTTGCATTTGAGTGTAGCTATGTGCATTGAGAACCAATAATACAAAGTATATATCTATGCAAGAAAATAGAGAAAACACTTGTAGAATTTGATCAATTTGATAGTTGAAATGCACAAAATAAGTAAAAATAGATTTAAGTAACACCAAATGTTTCTCAAATAATGGAGGCATACATTAGTGAGAAGTACAACGTTTCTCAAATGGATGCATACATTAGTGAGAAGTATAACCTATAAATTTTCTTATCTATGAAGATTTTATTATGGGGGTAAAGGGGCTTCTACCTTTCATGCACCTGATCACCAATTTTTCTTGGTTATGCACATAAGACTCAAGGCTAGCGGCTATTTCGTATGCCATTTCTACCACCAAAAAGCTATGGCCACTAATGAGGAAAGTTGAAAACCTTCACTTTCTTGAGAGATGGAGCACGAGAATGTCATCTATGTCCTCCAAAATCCATTGTAGGAATGGAGCACAATAATCTCATCCATTTTCTCCAAGTTTTGTCAAAAATCAAGAAATTTAAAGGTCATAAACTCGTAAATGAATCACTTCCCAAAGAGTACTATATGTTCAATGTGAGTAAGGCATATGCCAATATAAGTATAAAAGTACTTTCCACAATAGAACACTCTAAAAAGAAAGAAGAAAAGATGCCTCAAAAGCTTTCCCTAATTTATGCTTAAAAATACTTGTCTTTGTATATTTAACTCCTTATGCTAGTTTATGAGTGCACTCAAATAAAGGTCACATCACACATAAGGCTCGTCCCTTTTTGGAATTATCACATGTATTATAACCCCACTTTTAGGATGGCAACTAAAGCATGTAAGATAGACTCACTTTTAGGATGGCCACTAAAAAAAATGTGTTATAGAGTCACTTTGTGATGGCCACTAAAAAATATGTTATGAACTCACTTTTAGGATGACCACTAAAAAATATGTAAGATAACATGGGATTTTAATGGAAGGGGTCTTATTTTATTAGAGAGTTACTAAACTCATACATT
Source organism: Cibotium barometz (assembly GCF_041138505.1). Lineage (NCBI taxonomy): Eukaryota > Viridiplantae > Streptophyta > Polypodiopsida > Cyatheales > Cibotiaceae > Cibotium > Cibotium barometz. The sequence continues at coordinate 31,363,657 of NC_141070.1, read as the reverse complement.
CATATATTTTCATTAGCTTAAAATTTACAAAAGGAGTTATCTAAGTTGTAAAAATCTATAACTATACAATTTTACAAACACCTTTTGAACGCACATGCTTTATGGATTTTTGTTATAATGAGGTATCAAATCCCCCTAGCCCAATAACTCACTTTATCAATTGCACCTCACTTTTTCTTGTGCACTCTCCCTACCTTAGAATAGACTACCAGTAGTATATATCCTTACATATATCTCATCAACATTAGTATATAGCCTTACATATATCTCATTAACATTGTTATATAGCCTTACATATATCTCATCAACTTAGTATATAGCCTTACATATATCTCATCAACATTAGTATATAGCCTTACATATATCTCATCAACATTATTATATAGCCTTACATATATCTCATAAACTATGTCATAAATCTAGCACATGGGAAAATATTTAAACCAATAAAATGCATTAGCAAAACTGGCAATGTGCAAATCTAAAACTTATTTCCTTATGCTTATAGATAGTCTTTCTTGCACATCTAAAACTTTTTTCCTTATACTTATATATAGTCTTTCTAATCACTAAACCTTAGATTGAGTGGGAGGGATTGGGAACACTTACTTATGTGTAATATACCACATGATCTTAACAAAAGGAGTCCTATTTTTTGGTGGCTTTACAATAAATTTACATATAAGAATAGTTTTTACATTTAAAAAAGTTTGAATTATTATACAAAATGAATAGTTTTATCATATCAAAATTTTCAAAAGGTGTGTGCCTATATTATACAATTGGTTAAGTAGGGGTTATGATCCCTTAAAGTATAATGATGATTCTAATTACATAGTGATGCATCCCACTCCCACTCCCCCCCCCAACCATTTAACGGGCCTTCCACCATGAGGCCTAGAGCATAGTGGGGTGGCATGCGTGTGTCATGCGGTCCAGAAAGCATGTGAAGCATATGTGAAAGTGGGCATCAACTTGAAAGGTTATGAAATTCCGGGACATGAAGAGGAATGTAGAAGGCTAAGTATGGACTTGCCACCATCAGCTAGGAAGAGGGGTGACTCTTGATGAAAATTCACCTCTCTCGCCTTGTGATTCGGGGTTTTATGCATATCTCTAAGAAATCAGAGGAGGATATAACATCTAAATGCCTCTACTTTCAAGCTTGGAAATTAAAGGTTGGGATAATTCAGTGCACTTGAGTTTTTATTTTATAATTATTTATAATTGCACTAGACACAACAAAGTAAGAAAATTCAGTGTAAATGGTCCTCACTTAGATTATTTAGAACTAAGAAATATTGTAAATTTACAAGGATACAATATTTTACATGTGTCAATTTTGGGTAAAATAAAGTGCTTGAAGGACTAAAAGCTTCAAAACATGTGATTGGTAGGCTTATAAAGATCTATGTATGTTTGTTTGCTTAAAAATCATGTCACCCAACATTAAGTTTAATAACCTTTAAACCTTAACTTTGGAAATCTATTTTGCTTGTGAATTGAGTCTAATAGTGGCCACACCTATGTGATGGAGGTTGAAAAGGAGGCAAACTTAGGTTACACATGAACATCGACACAAAAGTGTGACAACATGCTTTGACAAGCCTTATAATCTTGTTACTACTAACTTACATGACCAAAGCTCAAACTACGACCATGTGATGTTGTATAGCATTGTTACTGGCCACACCATCCCTCTCTTAGTGCAATGGACAATGCTTACCTTAACTTGTCGTGGGGAACTTCTTAGTGGGGAACTTCTCAGTATCTAAGCTCGTATCTTTGTAGACTCCAAGCTATACTAGTGGTAGCTAGCTCCACTCTCTCTCACTCCTCTACTCTCACACTCAAGAATACAAGCATAAAAGGAACATGAACCAAGCATATAGCTCTCTCTCCTCTCAACACTCTCTCTCACACCATAGACACAAGAGAGCAAGGAGATAAGACTAGACTTAACTGTCCCTTGAATTATGAGAATGTTGTTATTTATACAAGTGTCCCTTATTCACACTTAGATTCCCAAAACTTAATGAAAGTTTTGGCATAAAGGGGGATTGTCCCTTGTATTATCAGAATGTTGTCATTTTTACAACTAGCCCTTATTCACACTTAGGTGCCCAAAACTTAATGAAAGATGAATTAAAAGATTACAAGATACATAGTTTTGTGGCATTAACAAAACGGCCATTCTCATAATTACAACCTTTATATATAGTGTTATTTCATGAAACTTATTATGGTATCTCTTTTATGTAATGGAGAGATGCTAACATCCCCCTACCAGATGGAGATTCCATCCTCATAATCTATTGTCTCGTAGAGCTTGCTATCCCAGATATTCCTTATAGGCAGCTCTTTCTTGTCTAGAGGACATGAATGGTTTGGCATAGAAAGTAGAGTGACCTCCAGAAGTTTGTGTTAATCATATCCTCAAATGTTACATACATGTATAAGAGCAGGCAATGGAGTCGATGATGTTAGTAAATTATTTTGTTATCCGAGGGCCCTTTTTGTTGAGGTAAAAGCAAATGCCTTCCCTATTGTAGTTGTGGACATAATCATCTTGAATGTCAATCAAAAGGATGATTAGCTTGAAGAACCTGATAGTAGTAACTCCTATGGCAAGATCGGGGATCGCTTGCTATTAATCCCATTTTGGATTAACAAGCATGATCCTCAATTGAGGACATTAATAAGTGTCATGAAACGGCACTATAAAAGTTGTACATTATGAGATATTGGCCACCCAAGTCCTGGTAAGTGAGTTTTGGGGTCCCAAGTGTGAATAAGGGACAAATGTATATAAGGCATTTTCTCATAAAATGAAAAGACACAATCCCCTTTGTGCTATAGAGAGCTCTCCCTTGTGTCTTGAGAGAGATTGAAGGAGTGAGAGCATTCTAGCATTGTGCCTCTTTCATGCTTGTGTGATTCATGCTTGAGTGAGAAAGTGAGAGAGAGAGAGTGTTTGCCTTATATGTGACGGTGCGAGTGACTCTATGGTGACAGAGTGGAGGTGGACCTTGGAGGTTGGAGCTTAACAAGTGAGCTTGGAGGCCTTAAGGGACTCAAGTTCGAAGCATTGGTAAGTACCCTACGATAGTTGTGATCTATTGCTCATCCTTTAGGTGAATGTGTAGAGTTCCCTCTTGGAGGTGTGGTAGCCCATAACATTTTTGGCGCCATTGCCGGGGAAACACCTTTGTTTCTTCCATCCTCTTAGAGTTTTAGCTCCCATTGCATAGGATTCATTATTGCCCTTGCATTCTGGTAGTGCATTGTGTGGAAAATGAATGGATAAGATGTGTGTGGTAGGAAGAAATTGTGAGAAATTGGTTGTGATGTTGTGTATGTTGGTGGTGGAGTGGTTTTAGGATAAAGCTTCACTATTTGTTCTTGTTAATTTTGATATTCGCATCATTGAAAACACCAACGTGAATGAGCAGGTTGGTGTTTAGTTTTCTTTCTTTTTCAAAAATTCATAAAAATAAAAAACATAAGGGACCATTGACTGTGTCAAGAACTTGCATTTCATTCCTTAGGAGTGGCACAATCGATTTGCTATCAATTGGATAAGTATTACGCACCCAAAATCAATTGGATAAGTATTATGTACACAATCGATTTGCTATCAATTGGATAAGTATTACGCACCCAAAATCACAAACTTTCGATGCAAAAATTTCCACATGAACTTTGTAGAAAAATCGTTCACGCCGTGAACCATTTCCTACAATTTCACGCCGCAAATCGCTCAAGAAATTAGTGCCGCCAATTAACGTTGAAAATCACAGGATTGCCTTGCCAAAAATAGATAACCTTATCCTGACACCTCTAACACCGTGAAGTCTGCCAAAATTTTTGAGCACGTGAAAGTTCAGTGTAAAGCATTTAGGACGTGAAACATTCTGAAGTTGTTCATGGCGTGAAACCCTTCCTCGTTCAAGACGTGAACCCTTTTGAAATTGTTCATGGTGTGAAACCCTTTTGTGTTCACGACGTGAAAAGCTCTCTGCAGATTCACGGGTTGGCTAAATCCAATGATTAGACAGACCAAGGCCACAAGGGTCGGTTAAGGAGGGCAGCCTATATCAAAAAGAGGGGATCTAACCCGAAAGGCAAAATTTTTTAAGCACGTGAAAGTGCAGGATAACGTTCATGCCATGAACCATTTCCTGCAATTGCACGCCATGAACCATTCTCTGCAGTTTCATGGCTTCTGAAATAAAGCGATAGAATCGGAAGCAAAATCAAATTGGGTTGACAAATAGCTTATCAAATCGTACATACATGCACTTAAGATCTAGAAAACTCATCGACGATCTTACGCCTGACAATAGTGCATCGAATCACCTAGGATCTTCCTATCAAAGAAGTGTGGGATTAGGACATTCTGCAAAAGCACACACCTGAGTGTTTTAAGAAACCTGACCACCACTGAAACTAGTAGTGAAGAGTTCATGGAAGAAGGGCTGAGATACGCTGGGTTTGGGGAAGAGGAGAAACCACCCTCCCCAACCATGTCCAGTGGTATCATTGATATCACCTGGGGATTTTTTGGTCTCCAAACTAGTCATGATGAAGAACCGCGCAATCTGTGGGCATGGGTCTGTCAACCATCACTAGACTTAGTCCACGACAAGAAGTGCCATTCCAAACGTCAAATTCTAGGCTGTCGAATACTGGCACCCCCCGAATAAGACGAGACATAGAAAGTGCAGCTAGGACGGGTCAAATATTCTTCCCCACCACCGAGGAAGTAGAGAGTATGTAATACCATCTGTCATAATCACCTACCCCTAGTTGTATGGCCAGTTGGATAAGGTACAAACCTTACTATGAGGATGAGGTTCGAGCATTGGAGGCTAGTGGATTCATGCTACAAAAGGGGCTATGCCAACAAGCAAATGATGTGCCCATCGGTCAACAAAGTATAGAAGTGGCATATCGGATATGATAGCATCCAAGAGAATAGATTCTACAATTTCAAACACAACTACGATCTTTGAGCATTTGGTCATCAAGACCGGACAGATGGAAGTGTTTGTAATAATTGAGATCAAGGAATCCCTACTACCCAATGAAAAATACCTGGTGACTATGGGAAAGAATCCATCATGCACATGTTCTTATTTTCAAATTAGGGTAGAGGCTGTAGACCATATTGTGCATGTAAGCACCTTTATTTTGTATCTTTGCGTATTTTTGGGTTAGATGTGAGCCATAATATGTTTATACATCAACTCACTCTAAAAAAGAAGGACCTAATGAGAATTTTCAATAGCAGAGCAGGAGAATAATCTAAAAAAGAACTTATATTGTTGATGACATTGTACTGTAGTTTTGAAAAGGTCCTTCATTTTGCGATAATAAAATTTCCTTTTTATCATGGTTTGATCAACTCTCTAATAAGGTCTATTTACTTTTGGTTTTTTAAATATTTCAGCAGGACAATCAATATGGTTGTATGTCAATGGGCTGGAATATGTTCATTTATTATTTCAAGGTCTTCTCAATTATGATGTCTACATAGATTTCCTTGAATATATTACTTATTCATGCAATTCCTTTTTTTACACATAGAACTTAGTCATGCATCTACTTTTCTAAATTTAGGAAATATCCATGCATCTACTTTTCTAAATTTAGGGAATATCCATGCAAAATCTCTTTTTGCTTTTAACATGATGTATCTATAAATATGACCCATGGCTCTTACTCTAATCCTCACTTCCAAATCTTATTACCTCCCTCTCCCTCTTATTGTATTTCTCTCCCTCACCATCATTCTCTACCTTAACAACCCTTGCCATCATCCACTAATCTTTGTTGATCTCATATGTCTTCTTCTAATTGCCCCAACTATACTCTCAAGGATACCCTTGATAAGGTTTGTAAAGATTTGTGCACGAAAATAGGCGAAGATGTGAAAAAGAACATCTGAAAATCATGAAAGAGTCTCATAGTCTTTGAAGCAAGATGCTAGCAGATGAGCCTATCGATTCTGGAGATTTGTATGTCTGGAATATAAAGATTGAAAGCACTATCGACACTTGGTGAAGTTATGGACATATTGTTGAAGAGAAGGAAGAGTCCCTTCGAGAGGAGTTTAAGAATACAGTAGCCCATAAAAGCGCAGAGGTGTAGGAACCCTTATGTATTTATGGTATGTTATCTTTTGTAAACAATATTTAAGGTTGTAGCCCTTATTACAAGTACGTAGATGTCTTTAGTCTTCGCCTACTGCAAATGTATAAATTGTTCTTTCAACTATAATTTTCCTTGTCTTTTTTATTAATTGCCTTGTCAAATTTTAGGTCTTTTAATGTTTTGAGAAAATATAATGTGATCCCAATGTAATTTCTTTTCGAGTATCTTGTCCATTGTTCTTCATGACATACTCGCTCTTCTCCAAAAAAGTAACAAAAGATGCCTTCATTAATGGGATTTTGAGAGAAGTTGCCTTATTATTGATATTAAACAAGAAGAAAGGTATTTTTTTGTTTAGTGTAAAAGAAGAGTACACCTCCACCACTACTATAAATATATAGATAACCTCCATAAAACTTTGTTAATCACCATTTACCTTAGCATTCTTAGTAGGTATTTTTTTGTTTAGTGTAAAAGAAGAGTACACCTCCACCACTACTATAAATATATAGATAACCTCCATAAAACTTTGTTAATCACCATTTACCTTAGCATTCTTAGTAGAGTACACCACCCCTCATCAAAAATTAGCATTGAAGTTGTTGTTGCACGTATTGCTAGGGAGGCTACTAATGTGGAGGTCAAGCAATGATCCATAGATGGTGCACATGTATGGCTCTTTCCCTCTCTGTCCCACTCTCTTTGTCTTAAGTAGCCTAACAGCTTAAGACTTAGTTGGCTAGTGACCCAGTTTAGTGAGAGAAAAATCGGCGGTCAATTCTCACACATTATTTGATGGTACTACAAGTGCCAAAATTTTAGTAAATTCACATGTTTTATGTGGGAAAAAGAGAAGGTGTATTAGCCTTTTATAATGCTCGATGTTTCAGTAGGTCATTCATTTGTTGATGGGGATAATGGCTCAAAACAGAGCCTTGATGAGGACTTTGGGATCCTGGCTACACCAGGTGTACAAAGAGCTAAGTAGCTTTAAGAACACCTAGCAGTGATCCAAGTATATGTAGGTCTATGACTAGTAGGACAAGTTGAGATATGATGGGTATATATATAGAGATAGAGCCCAAATTTTTTGAGGAGGTGCTTGGCAAAAACATTAGGAGGATGCTATGGTTGAAGAGATGCTGCATTGAATGCAAATGAGACATGGAAGTTGGTGCCTTTGCCTAAGGATAAGTTCAAGAAAATTGGATGCAAGTGTGTCTATAAAGTAAAGCAGAATTTAGATGGCAAGATTGGTATCCAAGGGATATGCACATACGTATGGGATTAACTATGAGGAGACTTTTAGCTTGGTTGCCAGGATGGTAAACTATGTGAGCAAGTCATTGTTGCTACGGTTGTAGTTAAGGGATGGTCTTTACATCAAATAGATATAAAGAATGGTCTTTACATCAAATAGATATAAAGAATGCTTTCTTACATGAAGAGGTCTATATGGTGCAACCACAAGGATATGAGAACAATGCACATCCATATTCTATTTGTAGGTTGCGTAAAGCCTTGTATGGCTTAAAACAAGCACTTAGAGCATGGTCAAAAAAGGTAGAAGAGTAATTTATCACTATTGAATTTTATATATCTACGATAAATTTTATGTGAAAAAATTGACAAATTTATCTTTCTAGAAGTCATTTATGTTAATGACTTGATTGTCACATGGGATAGTGATGTTGATATTCATGAGGTGAAGATGCTCCTCCAGAAGAAGTTAAAGATGAAGGATTTGGGTGAGCTTTGATACTTCCTAGGTATAGAGGTGATAAGATCACATGATGGGATTTGGCTTTTACAGAGGCAGTATGCTTTGGACATGTTGCCCAGGTATGGAATGCCATGCTATAAGATAATCTCAGTGACATTGGAGCTAAACACAAAATTGAATGTGATCTTTTGGAGGACCTAGGTATATTGTAGGGAGTTTGACTTACATAACTCTCACTAGGCCACATTTGTGCTATGTTGTTGGGTTGGTAAGTCAGTTTATACAAGCCGTGAGGAAGCCACACTTGGATGTAACTAGGAGGATACCCAAATATATATAGTCCATAGTACACTATGGACTTTTATATGAGGCTCAAGTACAAGTATAGGTACAAGTATAGGTACAGGTACAGGTACATGGATATACATATGCAAATTAGACTCATAGTATCTCAGATAGGGGATCTACTTGCGGTTTTATGTTTTCCTTTGAGAGTGTTGTTGTAAGGTAGCTTGGTTACATAAGCTACTGGTAAATATGGTGAGCCCATGGATAGGGATGTTATCATTTATTATGACAACATGAGTAGCATACAATTCGCAAACAAGTAACCAAGTGTATCATGCTAGGACAAAGCACATTGAGGTGCATTTCACTTTGTGAGGAGAAGGTTTTAGTAGCTGATGTGGATTTGATATATGTCAATATTGATATAGAGGATCAAAGGTAGCTGACATCCACATAGAGGAATTAGGTATAAAGGAGCTCCACATGTTCAAGAGCTTTGCAGTGCAAGGTATGGAGTTAAGCTCTAGGGGGAGTATCGAGACATCAAGCTCAACTAGTGTGGATATGGGTGACATGCCAAGATATCTCCACACTTACACCACTAGCATAGTTAGTGAGATTATGGGTAATATGGCACCAATGGTTTACAAAAGTAGCTACTTTGGTGTACTAGAGTTACGGCATAGTTATAGTGCCAGCTCATGTAGTTAGATTCACACTATGGACCAATCACTTGTGTATTATAGTAGAAGATCAGTAGATATCCATTAGTATTAATCATGGTCCATAAGCTTGATTAAGTCCCCCCTATTTTTTCAAGATTTGAGAACCATATTCCTTGAAGTGAGCACCCACTTGGCATCTTTTGCAACTTCTTCTAGGTGCCTACTTTTGGCTGGCCATTCCACATATTCCTTCATAGTTGGGCTTCCTTTGACCCTTTGAACCATAGTCTATGACCTATGCAACTCATACAATTTTTTGAGGGCTACATACCACTTCCTCTTGCTCTAAACAGTGCCCAACATCACTTGCTATTTCAACATAACTATATCCTAGTTTGTGATATATATCCCATGCTTCAAGTGTAAGGATTTATAGCTCATGTTGTCTTTGTGCTATATATCAATTCTTTGGTGTAACTTTAGCCTATTCTATGATATATAACATAGTTTTGTGCTATAATGAGTAGACTTATACATGATGTGCTATAGCACCAGCTATAGATGTGGTGATGTTTGTTTTAGCATAAGCTATATAGCACAATCTCTTTGTTGGTATATAGTAGAAGCAAGGTGCAATATAACATAATAGAAGAATCTCTGTGTGTTATTTAGCGCTTGTAGTAGTATTTTCTCTCTTTTTTGGGTATTACTAGCCCAATTTGTGCTATATAGCAAGGAAATTTTAAGTGAAACTATAGCTCATTATGTGCTATATAGTATAATCTTTGTGCTGTATAGGAGTTATTTAGTGTAACTATAGCTTAGTCTATGCTATATAGCAGTCTTGTTCTACAATGAGTAGGCTTGTACATGATGTGATATATAGCAGTTGCCGCCACTATATATAGTTGTGCTATTTGTTCTAGTGTAAGCTATATTGCATTATCTCTTTGTTTATATATAGCAGAGAATAGTGTGCTATATGGCACAATAGAAGAATTTGTGTGTGCTATATAGAAGTTATAGTAGTATTTTATCTCTTTTTGTTTATTAGAGTAAATATAGCCTAGGTTATGCTATATAACATAGTCACGATGCTTTATAGCTCTTTTTGTGGAACTATATCCCAATTTTTAATCTTGAAAAGTAAAATCACATTAACAAATATTCTTAGTACTCAAGTATAAAAGAATATTATAGTTAAAGATAGAGACTTGCAATTCAAACTAAACCTAGCACATACTATAGTCCATCTTTAGTCTTATATGGTTGTCGCCTTGTATGGAATGATATTGTATATAGCCTCATATTGTAGTTAAAGATAAAGACTTTAATTGCAATAGTCTAAACTGAATCTAGCACATACTATTGTCTATCTTCAATCTTATATGGTTATCGCCTCGTATGGCATGGCATACTAAGAATTTAATTACAGATTCAAATTAAATCTAGCATATACTATAGTCCATATTTAGTCTTAAGTGTTACTGATCATAATCCTTTAATTATCTAGTTGAATCCTAATTTCCAATTTCTTCCTTCATCGGTGTACCTATGGCATCATTGGCAACTAGAACACTCACCACTTGTTTACTCAAGGGCCTTTTCACTAGCTCATAGTACCTAGCAATATAATCACATAAAAATATCCAGATGGAATTTCCGTTGAAGATCACCAAGATCAACCAACAGATCCATATAAATGAGCTATGGACTCATCCGTTAAGGACCAGCAAGGTTAATCAACTAGATCCATGCCTGAATTCAGAAAACAACTCTTAATCCTTGTTCTAATATCTTCCCTGACGTACTTGTGGGTATCTTTGGTGACCCAGAGCCCGAGCACTGTATGGTCGGCACCCTCTAGGATCCTTCACAGGTCACCTAGCGCTTCACTCATAGGCCGCTTCCTTGGTCCTCATCCACTGTACCGGAAGCTCACCATTTAAATCAAACCGAGGCTAGTCAAGACCTCGGTTGTACTTGCTACATGAGACGTCCTCCGTTGACTCTCCGTCGTCGTCACAGCAGTTGCAACTTTAATAGATAGGTCTCCACGACCTCATTCACAAGATGGTCAAAGTGCTTCCCCAACATTCTTGACATAAAACAGTCATTTAAAAATAGGTTTCACATATAAATACAGTTCCAACAATATTTCCATCTTTTCTCATTACTCCACATCCTTTCACATTAGTCTCCATCTTTTCTCATCTTACCACAATTTTATTTTCTTCATCGATCCCTATCACATCACATCATTCCCACATCAAATCACATCCAATCGTATCATCCACACATCAATCCACATCATCCATACATCCATCCACCTCGATCCACATCATCCATACATCCATCCACATCAATCCACATTATCCACACATCCATCCACATCTTTCATACATCAATCCACACGTCAATCCACATCATCCAAACATCCATCCACATCATTCATACATCAATCCACATTATCCACACATTATACATACACCAATCCACATCATCCACATCATTCAGTCATCATACACACACCAATCCACATCATTCATACATCCATCCACATCAATCCATATTATCCGCACATCAATCCATATTATCTGCACATTAATCCACATTCATTTCATAAGCATTCTCATTCTCATCTAATCACATCTTCTTCTAACTCATCACTTATTTCCTCATTTATCCTCATCAGATCTCATCCACTTACATCTACCCATATATCTCATCACTTCACCCCTTATCATTCATTCACATCACATCCATTCACATCCCTTATCATTCATTCACATCCCAATTCTCATACTAACACATTCATTCACATTCTATATCATTCATTCACATCCTGATTCACATGTTTACATCTTGATTCACATGCTATCACATTCATTCACATCCCTTATCATTCATTCATATCCCTTATCATTCATATCTATCCAATTTATATCACATCTGATCGCCTCAATTCTTGTTCATATCCATCACATTTACACCAAATGTATTCTCCCACATACATCCATATCCATACTTATCACATACACATCCACATCTATCCTTTCGCATACATCCACATCTATACTTATCACATACACATCCACATCTATCCTTTCACATACATCCACATCCATTCTTTTACATACATCCACTTCTACTCTTCACATACATCCACTTCTATTCTTCACATACATCCACATCCATCCTTTCACATACACACATCCACATCCATTCTTTCACATACATCCACTTCTATTCTTCACATACATCCACATCCATACTTATCACATCCATTCTTTATTTATTCCCATCTATCTGATTCGCATCCCATCTCATCACACCTATTTACCTCTCATTCTCATCACTTCTATTCCCATCACATCCATTCTTTATTCATTCTCATCTATCTGATTCATATCACATATCATCACATCTATTTACCTCTCATTCTCATTACTTCTATTCACATCCATTTATAGAATGTAAGAGAATTCTTATTTTTTGGTATAAAGATTCTTTACACATCTGTTTATGCATAAGAACAACTTCAGTGGGAAATAACACTTTTATAAAAATCTGTTTATGCATCTATTTATGCATAAATTCAATTTTAAGGAGAATAACACTTTCGAAATGAAATAAATCTTTTATGCATCTTTCTATGCATAAATTCAATCTTAATGAGAATAACTCTTTTGAAATAAAAAATAAATTTCTTTATATCTCTTTCTATGCATAAAATCAAAATTGATGAAAATAACTCTTTTGAAGTAAAAATAAATTTCTTTATGCATCTTTCTATGCATAAAATGAAAATTGATGAAAATAACTCTTTTGAAGTAAAAATAAATTTCTCTATGCATCTTTCTATGCATAAAATAAAAATTGATGAAAATAACTCTTTTGAAGTAAAAATAAATTTCTCTATGCATCTTTCTATGCATAAAATGAAAATTGATGAAAATAACTCTTTTGAAGTAAAAATCAATTTCTCTATGCATCTTTCTATGCATAAAATGAAAATTGATGAAAATAACTCTTTTGAAGTAAAAACAAATTTCTTTATGCATCTTTCTATGCATAAAATAAAAATTGATGAAAATAACTCTTTTGAAGTAAAAATAAATTTCTTTATGCATCTTTCTATGCATAAAATCAAAATTGATGAAAATAACTCTTTTGGAATAAAAATAAATTCTTTATGCATCTATTTATGCATAAAATCAAAATTGATGAGAATAACTCTTTTGGAATAAAAATAAATTCTTTATGCATAAAATCAAAATCTCATGAAAATCACTTTTTTATAATAAAAAAATAACCAATATGCATCTTTCTATGCATAGAATTTAGTTTTAATAGAAATAACACTTTTATAATGAAATTGTTGCCATATATATAGGCAGTGATGTGTGTGAACACACTTAGGACCGCCGGGGCACTTTTTTCCTCCTTAGGAGGTTTTTTTCCCCGGCTTGTATATACGCCCATTATTCTAGGGGTAACTTATCTTTGTACATTAACACAATCTAATACACTACTGTGTGTTGTGTGTATTCTTGCTTCTTCTTCTCCAAGCTTTGTGTGCTTTCCTGCAACCCTAATTCCAACAATTGGTATCAGATCAGGCATCGGCTCCTAGGGCTACGTCGCTAGCACCCTCCGACTCACGTTCTCCGATTGAGGTGAGCTTTCACGAGCGCTTGTAGGTCCCTATACTCTACAACTAAGCATTCTCAGAAATTGCATCTGAGGTCGTTTCGAGCTCCGTTTTTGCATTACAAGTTCTACACAGGTGTTTTCATCATTTTGTGCAGAAATTTCAATAGTGCAGTTTTTTACAAAACAGGCATACGTATTCTATTATGGATCGTGCTACATAGCACGAGTTATTTTCTGTTCAGTCTTTGCTTCATTACAGGTAGCTTTTGCATCAATTTCAGTCAGTGGCCACCATGGCTGATATAACAACAATGATGTATTTCGCATGTTGTCTGCTGAGATGAGACAAACTGGATGGAGACAGCGACTACCCACTTTGGGCATACATGATGCAGCATGTTTTGGTTGCAAAAGGAGTGTGGAACACTGTGCAAGGTATGGATGTACGTCCAGTTTCTATGGGTGTAGGATCTGTAGAGGATGTTGCAGGTTCTAGCAGCTCTACTGTTGCTGCTGTTTTACCCACCACTACTGAACAAGCTCGTTGGGATTGTAAAGATGTGCAGGCTCATGCCTTGATTGCACTTTCTGTCAAACGTAACATCACTCCACATATTCGTTCAGCTAAAATAGCAAAACAGGCTTGGGATATTGTAGCTGGTTTGTATGCAGGTCGTAACGAGGCAAAAATCTCTTACCTGCGTAAAGAGCTAGAATCGAAGATTATGCAAGAAGATGATGACATGAATGTTTTTCTTGTTGAGATTAAAGATCTCAAGGAACAGTTGATTTCTGCAGGTGAGATTATTCCTGATCATTCTCTTGTGCAGACTGTCTAGACTTTTGCTTCCACGTGGAGACTTGTTATACTGAGAACAGACCTGATGTTGTCAAGTATGATACTTTAGTCAACAAGCTCTTGCAAGAAGCGCAGTCAAGGCAAAACAGGGCTAGGCAGTAGTTGATCAGGCATTTGTTGCTGCCTAGTAGAGAAGAAGGGGTAAGGCAGCCCCTTCCACTATTTCTTCTCCTATTAGTAGGTCTACAACTTCTTCTCCTTTCACAGGTAGCAATAATAGGTCTGAGAAGGCTCTTAATAAAGGCAAGAAAAAGATCAAGTGCAACTATTGTAAGGCAACTGATCATGTCATTAAGAATTGCCCTAAGGCTAAAGGCTAAAGAGGCAAAGAAGAAAGAGTCAAATGCAGCCACAATAGCGGATGCTTCTACAAATGCAGATTCTACAAATGTTGTGCAGGATACAGAATGGGCGTTTAGCGTGTATTGCCAGTATGACCCATCTGTACATGATGCATGTTTGGCAGTTTTTGTTGACTCTGATGTATGGTATTTTGACAGTGGTGCTACAAAGCACATTACCTCGCATCATGATATGTTCACTTGTCTTGAGGCTGTCTCTAATGGGAATACTGTCACATGTGCTAATAATGCTTCTTACCTAGTGAAGGGCATTGGTAAAATTATGCTTACTGCTGCAAATGGCAGTGCTTTCACACTTTCAGATGCTTTGTATGTGCCAAGGATAAAGAAGAATCTATTGTCTGTCTCTGCACTTACTAGACTTGGACTTGTAGTCAAATTTGTGGATAACAGATGTACTGTTCATGATTTGACTTCTGGTGATACGATTATTGTATCTGACACCTTGTTTCATGGACTGTATAGGCTAAATTCTTATGACAAGTGTGTGGAAGATTCAACAAATGCAGTTTCTAATGAAAAGGTAGTTTCAGATGCAAAACTACGGCATGCTCATTTTGGTCATCTGAACTTTGCTAGTTTGCTGCGTTTACAGAAATTTGATATGGTTGCTTCATTGCCCCTCTTGAGGCACCATTAAAACATGTTTGTGAAGGCTGTATTTTGGGCAAAATGCAGTGTTCTGCGTTTTCAAATGCGTTTCCAAAGGATGGTTCTATGCGGGCCACTCGCAAATTACTTGTACTACATAGTGATGTATGTGGGCCTATGCAAACTTCGTCATTTGGTAAACACTTGTACTTCGTGACTTTCATTGATGATTACTCGGCATGAATGGGTATATCCACTAAAGGCAAAGTCCGAAGTGCTTTTGTGCTTCAAACAATTTTTGCTTATGGTTGAAAATGTATCCAATTGTACTGTGGTGGGGGCACCCTCCGTTCTGATCGAGGGGGGGAAGATCAAGGGGGGGAGTACATGTCTAAAGAGTTTGATGCATTTTTGGCTAGTCGTGGAGCTAGTCGTGGGATAAAACACCAATGTACATTGCCGTATACCCCTCAGCAAAATTGTGTTGCTGAGAGGAAAAACATGTCACTTATGGAGATGGCACGATGTATGGTCAAGAGCCAAGCTTGGGCACATGCGTTTTGGCTTGAGGCTGTCATGTGCTACATATGTACTCAACAGGTGTCCCATTAAGGCCTTGCAGTCTGTTACTCCATACGAAGCTTGGCATGGTAGGAAGCCTTCTATTGGTCACTTGCATGTCTTTGGTTGCTTGGCCTATGCTTTAGTGCTTGTGCAACAACGTAGAAAATTGGATGATAAGGCTGTCAAATGCATTTTTGTTGGTTACAGTGCTGAGAGCAAGGGTTACAGATTGTATCATCCGTAGTCAAAGCGTATCTTGATTAGTCGAGATGTTGTTTTTGTGGAAGAAATTACTTAAGAGATTGTCTCTATCAACACAGACAACCTATTATTCCTGAGTCCTTGGTGCACATTCTAGATTGTAATATTTTTTCTATGGATCTTAAAGAAGGTGTCTTCTCTATGAAACATGGGAAGAGCCTAGGGTTGGATGGTTTACCTCCTACGAAATTCTATAAAGCTTTCCAAGACTCACTTGAAAAGACACTAATGGCTCTTTAGGACTAAGTCTAGCTTCTTATAGATTTTCTCCCTCCTCTTATTAATATGAGTGTAATCAAACACATTCATACGAGAGGAGAAAACAATATTCTATCCAATTGGTGCCCCTTAGCCATGCTTAACATAGCTTACAAGATCTCTATCAAGGCTTTCTCTTAAAAAAATTGAATATATGTTGTTTGGTATACCCATAGGCTTTAACATTCTCATGAAATAACTTGAATGGATCTAGGCTTTATCCAAGATACAATCCAAGTTTGATGAAGTAAGGTCATGAAGATGAATGTGGTAGGAAGAGCCTTTGTGGTTTCCCACTTCCCTTATTCCAACATCTATCTGTAACTTTTTAGCTTGTTGGGGATGCCCTCAAGAAGTAATATAAAATATTGGGACTCAGACCAACAAGATAAAGTAACACATGGAGGCCGTCATTGCTCTACAAGTGATAATGCCTACAACTTGATGTGAGTCTAGGTTCATTCTCTGTATGTGTGTGTGTGTGTGTACGCGCGTGCGTGCGTGCGTGCGTGTGTTTTGGAGGGACGGGGGGTTGGGGGCATTTGTGGGGCAGACTTGCACATCTACGCTATCTGATGTAGAGTGAGGCGGCGGGTGCATACTGACTTTTGAGGTGGGGGGAGACAAGCCCATCATGGTCTTGTAGAAGATTGTAGGGGAGGGGGATCCTAGGAGCTAAAGAGAGAGTGAGTGCCACAACAAATGAGGCTGGAAAACATGGTTGTGAGGAAGGTTGGTCAAGACTCAAACATTTAAAGTTTGACCTTCTATTAATTAAGAGACCTATTAGGGCTATAACATATCAAAACATGGTTGAGGTGGGGTGTGGGGAGGGTGTGGAAACAACAAGCCCATCATGATCTTGTAGAAGATTGTAAGGGAGGGGAGGGGTGTCCTAGGAGCCGAGGAGAGAGTGAGTGCCACGAAAAGCGCTTTGCAACATGGTTGTGAGGAAGGTTGGTCAAGGCTCAAA
This sequence comes from Cibotium barometz, assembly GCF_041138505.1. Classification (NCBI taxonomy): domain Eukaryota; kingdom Viridiplantae; phylum Streptophyta; class Polypodiopsida; order Cyatheales; family Cibotiaceae; genus Cibotium; species Cibotium barometz. The sequence goes on along the minus strand of NC_141070.1, from coordinate 31,346,301 downwards.
CATTTTTATATTAATTAAGCGACTCATTAGGGATACTTAATTAGAATAATAAATCAAAACATGGTTTGTGTTACTAAAAATGGGGTTAGATAGCGTCTCTCTCTCTCTCTCTCTCTCTCTCTCTCTCTCTCTCACACACACACACACACACACACACACACACACACACACACACACACACACACACACACACACACACACACATGCGACGAGGAGTAGGCATGCACATGTTTAGGGGGGCGAGGGTGAGGGGTGAAAAGGGCATTTTCATACGAAGAGACTCCGAGGAGTGAGATAGAGGGGGTGTGTCAAGTGATAACATCCCTCTAGTCCTTTAGTCTATGCATTTACTAAAATTAATCAATTGCATTAAGAGATCAATTAATGAATACAAGAATTTAAAACCGAGTGAATGAGATACAAGATAGTGAATTAGGATACAAATACTAGACCAATAGGCCTCAAATGTGCAACATAAACTAGGAAAATATATGAGGCTTCCTTGACATGTGCCAAGTGTTGGTAGAAAGCAAAGCATGATGCTTCTTCAAGATAAACATGTGGAAGTTAATGCAGAATGGCAAATCGTCACTATAAATAACATGGACTTGCAACTAAAATAAAGAATGATGGGCAAACTATATTAACTAGTGGCATGACCCATCTCCAATGGGCAAGAGGAGAAAAAGGCCTTGTAGGACGAAGAGAAAAAGGCTTTATATTTGGAGCCCACTTTCAACCTCATGGTAGTCAACTTAACAACCTACATATATATATGTCCACACCATGCTTGTCACAATATCAAAGCTCCCAAAACACTACATATGTTTCTAGCATTTCAACCTAGGGTAGTGGGGACAACCAAACACACATGCGCAAACCATTACAACAATCTTTGAGCGATTGCATTATCTCTCCTTGGAAGCCTATGCTCCTCACCGCCACCATATCTCCAAAAATATATATGTAAGATAATAACATTGGCTATGGCAAGATATAATTTTTTTTTAAAAAGCTGAAAGATAAAACCTTAGAAAACTCCTTCAATTGATCAACATTTGAGACAAATGGCATTTGAACAAGCTTGTAAACGCCAAATCCAAAAGTTCGGTACTATCCAGTGTCTATGCACCAAAAATCTATCCTATTAGGCCTCAGATAGCCTACAAACATTACATGTACATGAAGCTGATTCGTAATCTTTTCAATCTTAGATTGTAAATTGCAAGCAGCCCAAAGCTCTCGTGTGGACCATACAAACCTAGCAATAATTTGGGTTCCAAAATATAAAGATATTTCGTGTTTCAAGAAAATGTATCAATATCATTTTTTATATGCATTAAAATGCCAAAAAAGGAGACTATAAGGAACCCCAGAATCAATTGGATCTTAAGGTGAAAGATTTTATCCTCCAGCTCTTCGAGATGAGGACATCTCTCGTTTTTTAACTAAGGTAGGATGTATTTTCTTGGTGGACCAATTGATTGGTCGGGGGCTTCACTACAATTAGAGAATCAAGCCAAACTTGGAGGTAAAAATGATTTTTTATGGGTTTTTCTAATTTTCTCAATAACTTTCTTCTTCTCAGCCCCTCTCAAGCTTGAGAAGCTTTCTAAATGATTGTTTTAATTCAAATCAAGCTTTCTCTTAAAGTCTTAATGCTTAATTAAGAGAAAGTTAAACTTTATGCTTATTTGTAATTCTTTCTTTAAGTAAATCTCTCTCTCTAAAAGAATAGCCATCTTTATGGCTAAATCCCTTGAAAAAGTATGCTTCTCAATGATAGTTTTTTAATTCAAAGCTAAACTCTAGGCTTGACAAGCTAGAGATTAAGAAAATGGCATTTTTATGATTTTAAAAATAATGGCTATTTCTTTTAGATTATTTATAAGTAGTTAAAAACTACTTTGATTGATTCTAAATGAGAAATAGATTATCCTATCAATTTGGAAAAAGAGAAATAATGGAATTAGCTTTATCTAGTGGAATAATCATAATTAAGTTTATGATTATGGTAAAAATTATGATTTAAATTCATAGTTTGATTTCAAGCATAAAAGAGGAACTACCATCATATTTTCAATACAAGCTTTTATTCTTTAGAATTTTTTTTGAGAATTATCAGTAATAGCAACGAAGCTATAGCAAAAATTTTAGAAAATAATAAATATCTTATTTTTATGCATAATGCTAAAAGAGGACTTCCTACCATATTCTAGGATTGGTTATTCTATGCAAAACAAATGATTTTCATCATATTCATGAGAGATATTTTTTTTTTTGTAATTATGCATAATTAATTGATTATGAGAAAAGAGTAAATTTTGGAAAATTTATTTTTATAAAAAAGAGGAATTCCCATAATATTTGAGATCCAAGTAATTAAATGGTAAAAGAGGAATTTTTGGTAAATTTATTTTTATTCAAAAAGAGGAATCCCCATGATATTTGAGATCCAAGTAATTAAATGGTAAAAGATGGATTTTTAGTAAATTTATTTTATGCAAAAAGGGGAATTCCCATGATAATTGAGATCCAAGAAATTAAATGGTAAAAGAGGAATTTTTGGCATAATTCAAATTATGAGTATTTATCAAAAGAGAAATTTTGAGCATTATTAATTTTATTGGAAAATATGGGTAGAATTGATTTCTGTAAATCCCATGAATCTTTTACTCAAAAGAAGAATATTGAATATATTTCACTTGGGAAATTTGAGAAAGAATATGAAAATATTCATCGAGAAAAAGTACCTTTAACTAGGCCAAGCAATTGGCAGAAACTTAGATAAGTCCCAGTAGTATTATCGAAAGTAGAAAAACAGTACTAGATGTGAATGCGATGTGACTAAGATGTGAATGCGATGTGAGTGGATGCGATAAGATGTGGATGAGATGTGATGTGATGTAAATGGATGTGGATGAGATATTATGTGATGTAAATGGATGCGGATGTGGATGTGATGAGATGTGGATGACATGTGATGTGATGTAAATGGATGTGGATGTGAATGTGATGGGATGTGGATGAGATGTGATGTGATGTAAATAGATGTGGATGTGAATGTGATGAGATGTGAATAAGATGTGATGATACGTGAAAGGATGTGATGTGATGTAAATGGATGAGAATGAGATGTGATGTGATAGATGTGTATGTGAATGAATGGATGGATGTGGATAGATGTGCATGTGAATAAATGGATGGATGTGGATAGATGTGCATGTGAATGAAGGGATGGATGTGATGTGAATGTGAATGAATGGATGGATGTGGATAGATGTGAATGTGAATGAATGGATGGATGTGGATAGATGTGCATGTGAATGAATGGATGGATGTGGATGGATGTGAATGTGAATGAATGGATGGATGTGGATAGATGTGAATGTGAATGAATGGATGGATGTGGATGGATGTGAATGTGAATGAATGGATGGATGTGGATAGATGTGCATGTGAATGAATGGATGAAAGTGGATGGATGTGAATGTGAATGAATGGATGGATGTCGATGAATGTGATGAGATGTGAATGGATGTGATGAGATATGGATAGATGTGGATGTGATGTAATGTGGATGGAATGAATGAGATATGGATAGATGTGATGTAATGTGGATGGAATGAATGAGATATGGATAGATGTGGATGTGATGTAATGTGGATGGAATGAATGAGATGTGATGTGGATAGATGAGGACGTGATGTAATGTGGATGTGGAATGAATCATGAAGGAGGCACCTATTTCACATGTGGTTGAGTTTTAAACTCACAAATAATGAGATATTTTCATCTCTCCTCTCTCCTGCTTCAACTAGATCCAAAAAGTAAGCTAAACTGGCCTAAAAATGGTCAAAAATTGACCAAACTAATCTAAAAAATTCTAGAACCAGTTTGCTTGGTTAGAGGCTCTCTTTTTCCTATAAATGAAGCCTCCCCTTTGTAAATGGTTAATAGTGTTTTATGCACTGTTGCTCTACTCCTCCCCAGAGACAAAAACAGTGAATTTATTGATAATTCATTAGTTTTTGACCATTTCCTCTTCAAAAGAATTGGTGGCCACTCTTTTTGCAAACAAGAGTAGATCCCTCAAACCATCAAGCCAAAGAAAAGCTCTGAAAAATTCATGTAAGCTAGAAATCCTACTTTTTCTTTATTCCATTTAATGGTTTTCTAATTTTTATTTTCTTTAAAATGAAAAATGATGCTATGCCTTGTTGGAAAGGCTTTCCCCTTCTCTTCATTCTTGAATTCAGCCTTTCTTTATCCTAGATGTGTAATCAAATTAATAGAATTAAACTTTTCATATTGTCTCTTTAAAAAGTGAAATTTGATTAGTTTAATAAAATGCTTTAAACCATTTGGGATAATTTCTAAGTATCTTGAGAATGGAAAAAATTGAAAAATGGTCAGCCATACAAAGGAGGTTATGGAAAAATTTTCTTAAATTTTGTGAAATAAGTTTTATCTTTTATTATTCAAAAAGAGTAATCCCCACCGCTTGTGTATTATAAAAGTGTTTCTATGAATAGAAAAATGCATATTAGAAATACTTTTATAATAAAAGCGTTATTTTCATTAGAATTAATTTCTATGCATAGAAAGATGCATATTGGGAATATTTTGATTATTAAAGTGTTACTTTCATCAAAATTGATTTTTATGCATAAATAGATGCATTACAAAAAAATATTATAAAAGTGTTACTTTCATCAAAATTGATTTAGATGCATAAAAGAATTTTTTTATTATAAAAGTGCTACTTTCATTAAAATTAAATTTATGCATAAATAGATGCATAAAAGATTTTTTTAATAAAAGCGTTACTTTCATCAAATTTTGATTTTATGCATAGAAAGATGCATAAAGAAATTTATTTTTATTTCAAGAGTTATTCTCATCAATTTTGATTTTATGGAAAGATGCATAAAGAAATTTATTTTTATTTCAAAAGAGTTATTCTCATCAATTTTAATTTTATACATAGAAAGATGCATAAAGAAATTTATTTTTATTTCAAAAGAGTTAATCTCATTAAAATTGAATTCATGCATAGAAAGATGCATAAAAGATTTATTTTTATTTCGAAAGTGTTATTCTCCTTGAAATTGAATTTATGCATAAATAGAAGCATAAACGGATTTTATAAAAGTGTTATTTCCCACTGAAGTTGTTCTTATGCATAAATAGATGCATAAAGAATATTTATATCAAAAAGAAGAATTCTCTTACATTCTATAAATAGATGTGATATGAATCAGATAGATGAGAATGAATAGAGGATGGATGTGATGAGTATAGAAGTGATGTGAATGAAAGGTAAATAGATGTGATGAGATGGGATGCGAATCAGATAGATGGGAATGAATCGATGGATGGATGTGATGAGAATAGAAGTGATGAGAATGAGAGGTAAATAGATGTGATGAGATGGGATGCAAATCAGATAGATGGGAATGGATGGATGGATGGATGTGATGAGAATAGAAGTCATGAGAATGAGAGGTAAATAGATGTGATGAGATGGGATGCGAATCAGATAGATGGGAATGGATGGATGGATGGATGTGATGAGAATAGAAGTGATGAGAATGAGATGGGATGCGAATCAGATAGATGGGAATGAATAGATGGATGGATGTGATGAGAATAGAAGTGATGAGAATGAGAGGTAAATAGATGTGATGAGATGGGATGCGAATCAGATAGATGGGAAAGAATGGATGGATGGATGTGATGAGAATAGAAGTGATGAGAATGAGAGGTAAATAGATGTGATGATATGTGATGTGAATCAAATAGATGGGAATGAATGGATGGATGCGATGAGAATAGGAGTGACGAGAATGTGAGGTGAATAGATGTGATGAGATGTAGTGTGAACTAGATAGATGGGAAAGAATGGATGTATGGATGTGATGAGAATGAAAGGTAAATAGATGTGATGATATGTGATACAAATCAGATAAATGTGAATGAATAGATGAGATGTGATGTCATGTGAATCAGGATGTAAATGAATGATATAGGATGTGAATGAATGTGATAACATGTGAATTGGGATGTGAATGAACGATAAGGGATGTGAATGAATGTGTTAGCATGTGAATCAGGATGTGAGTGAATGAGATGTGATGTGAAATGGATGTGATAAGATGGGATGTAAACTGGATGTGAATGATAAGCATGTAAATGAATGATATAGGATGTGAATGAATGTGATAACATGTGAATCGAGATGTGAATAAACGATAAGGGACGTGAATGAATGTGTTAGCATGTGAATCAGGATGTGAGTGAATGAGATGTGATGTGAAATGGATGTGATAAGATGCAATGTAAACTGGATAGATATTAATGTATGTGAAGTGATGAGATGTATGGGTAGATGCAAGTAGATGTGATTTGATGAGGATAAATGAGGAAATAAGTGATGAGATAAAAAAAGATGTGATTAGATGAGAATGGGAATACTTATGAAATGAATGTGGATTCATGTGGATTGATGTGTGGGTAATGTGGATTGATGTGGATGGATGAGTGGATAATGTGGATTGATGTGGATGATGTGGATGGATGTATGGATGATGTGGATTGATGTGTGGGTAATGTGGATTGACGTATGGATTAATGAGGATGGATGTATGGAAGATGTAGATGGATGTGTGGATAATGTGGATGGATGTGTGGATAATCTGGATTGATGTGGATGATGTGGATGGATGTATGGATGATATGTATTGATGTGTGAGTAATGTGGATTGACGTGAATGGATGTATGGATGATGTGTGGATAATGTGGATTGATGTGGATGGATGTATGGATGATGTGGATGATGTGGATTGGTGTGGATGATGTGGATGGATATATGGATGATGTGGATTGATGTGTGGATGATGCAATTGGATGTGATTTGATGTGTGGATGATGCGATTAGATGTGATTTGATGTGGGAATGATGTGATGTGATAGGGATCAATGAAGGAAAAAAATTTATGGGAAGATGAGAAAAGATGGGGACTAATGTGAAATATGGGGACTAATGTGAAAGGATGTGGAGTGATGAGAAAAAAATGGAAATATTGTTGGAACTGTATTTGTATGTGAAATCTGTTTTTAAATGACTGTTTTATGTCAAGAATGCTGGGGAAGCATTTTGACTGTCTTATGAACGAGGTCATAGAGACCTATCTGTTAAAGTTACAACTGTTGTGATGAAGAGTCAACGGAGGACGTCTCGCGTAGTAGCAAGGTTCGTGGCCGAGGTCTTCACGAGCCTCGGTTTGATTTAAATGGTGAGCTTCCGGTACAGTGGATGAGGGACCAAGGAAGCGACCTATGAGTGAAGCGCTAGGTCACCTGCAAAGCATCCTAGAGGGTGCTGACCATATGGTGCTCGAGCTCTGGGTCGCCGAAGATACCCACACGTACTTCGGGAAAGATATGAACAAGGAGTAAGAGTTGTTTTTTGAATTCGAGCATGGATCTGGTTGGTTGACCTTGCTGGTCCTCAACGCATGATTCCATGGCTCTTTTATATGGATCCGTTGGTTGATCTTGTTGATCTTCAACAGAGATTCCATTTTGATATATGAATATATTGCCGGTTACTATGAGCTAGGAACTATCAAAAAGGCCCCTGAGTGAACAGGTGGCATTCTGGTTGCCAATGATGCCATAGGTACACCGATGAAGGAATAATTAGAAATAAGGATTCAATCGGAGATTTTGAGGATTGTGATCAGTGACACAATGGTCTCATTAAATGATTGTTATAAAGATAGCTCATGCTGAGAAAAAGGCAATTTCATATTGGGTGTGTAAGTGGTGTGACTAGTTTTAAGTTTGCATGAATATCCGGCTAGGGGGCCTGGGAACTCTTTTCCCTGGTACTCGGGACAAAACCTAACCAAATTCTTAATTGGATCCCATCACTACAGTGGTTAGGCGGTTGGCTAACCCACGGGACTGGATGGGGTTAGACTAGACTGATGGATCCTTAAATTTAGACTCAATTCTGTTATGGTACGATAGATGAAGTAAATCCCGGACAAAAATTGTTCTATCAACGGCTGTGCCTCTCAATAAGGAAAAAAGCGTTGGTCTCTATGATCCAAGTGCAATCTTTTCCCTGATCTGATTTGGAACTTACGGGTTTGGTCAGATCAGTTCAATTAGTTAAGGCTTTTGACTACGTTAGAGAAAAGTTATCTTGAGGGAATCGCCCATACTTTTCGGGCAAGGGAAGTCTTTCCAGGATCGGTTTTGGAAGAAGCGATGGATTAGTCTCTTGTCCGGATATCCGTGGGCAAGGCCCGTGAGACCATGCCCCACGCAAGAAGTGCTACTTCTGCTGCTAGAACCCTTGAGTTCGTTGCGCGGTGGGGATAGGGACCTCACAGAGCTAGTATCAGAGCGAATTGGCTGATGAGGATCAACCGAGAAGCCAAAAATGTCAAAAAATTTTGAAGAAGCAGTAAAAGGTTGTAATTGTATGAAAAATTTCATACGAATTGATATTCAAACTGAAATTCGTAAATTGGTAATTGGGTCTTCAGATGGAAGTACTACAATTGTATGGAATCCCTGACTTGCTTGAGGCCTAGACATGATGGTATTTACCTTATAGCTCCAAGAACCATGACTACCCGTATATACCAAGGATATAAGTGTAGCTCTTTACTGGCAGTATATATGAGTAAATCTAAGACTTGAAATTATAAGCATTAATACTATCCAGATGATGAATTCGAATGTGGTTGATATGATTTTAAATTCTGGTTAAGAACTGATGAGTTGATTTGGATTCTGATTAAAAAATGAAGATTCCTGAATTTTGGTTGAAATGTAATAAACTAAGCAAAACCACAATGAGGATGAATGGGACGAGTCCCTGTGTGATGATGTTTGTAGGTGGAATGACGTTAATGACTTCAACAAAAATCACTATGAGATTAGTGGATTGTGCTGGCAGATTGCTCTGCTGTTAACATTTGACCCAATGAATCAAATTAAGGGATGTCAAATTAAAAATCTGTATAATTAAAAATTTCCATGAAAGAGTGTTCAGATAGAAAATTCGATCTAATGGACCATTATTGTGATAAGGATTTGAATGATACAATCTGAGTGAATTATTATCTAATGTGATGAGTTTTATATAAGGGATCTTTATCCCAGGATTCTGTTGCGTTCACCAGACTATAAGGAACCCCAGAATCAGTTGGATCTTAAGGAAAAGAGTTCTCCTCTAATTTTGCAAGATGACGACATCTCGCGTTTTTTAAGTGGGGTAGGATGTAAGATTCCTCCCTCTAGCATTTGAGGTGTGCAGGTGTAAAAACCTCCCCTTCTGATCTTATAATTATTTCCCTTTCTAAAATAAAAGAAAGATCCTATTTTATCCTATTTTGGCCTAAAGAGAGAAAATGTCTAGAGAGAGGTAATTCAAAATTAAGATATTTTTGGATATAAAAATCCTCCTAGTGTCTAAAATGGTTTCCCTTGAAACAGATATTCAAAAAGAAATTTCCAATGTGCAATTGGAATAAATTGAAATCAGGTAAAAAGGACCTTAACCTAAGGCTCCAGATTTTTAAAAATTTTTGAATTAAGGTTCCTAGGGACCAATTAGATTAATCCAAATGTAGGGAGGAGATAAATTGAAGAATAAAAAGAAATCCCCCTAAAAATGAGTAAATACTTACATAACATGAAGAGTTGACTAAGGACAAGGTTATTAGTTAAAAAAGAAGAGATATTTAGAAGAAATGATGCATTTTTGACACCTCAGTGTGGGGGAATTCCCCTCATGAAGGAGGCACCTATTTCACATGTGTGGTTGAGTTTTAAACTCACAAATGATGAGATATTTTCATCTCTCCTCTCTCCTGCTTCAACTAGATCCAAAAAGTAAGCTAAATTGACCTAAAAATGGTCAAAAATTGACCAAACTGATCTAAAAAATTCTAGAATCAGTTTGCTTGGTTAGAGGATCACTTTTTTCTATAAATGAAGCCTCCCCCTTTGTAAATGGTTAATAGTGTTTTATGCACTGTTACTCTACTCCTCCCCAGAGCCAAAATCAGTGAATTTATTGATAATTCATTAGTTTTTGACCATTTCCTCTTCAAAAGAACTGGTGGCCACTCTTGTTGCAAACAAGAGTAGATCCCTCAAACCATCAAGACAGAGGAAAGCTCACAAAAATTCATGTAAGCTAGAAATCCTACTTTTTCTTTATTCCATTTGTGAGATCCCTGTCCCCACCACGCAATGGATTCGGGGTGCTAGCAGCGGAAGTAGCACATCTTGCGCGGGGCAGGGTCCCACACTCGGGGCCTCGCCCACTGATACAGGTGACTAATTCCTCGATTCTTCCAAACCAAACTCGAAAAAACTTCTCTTGCCCGAAAAGCACCGGAGATTCCACCAGAACAATTTTTTCCTATTGTAGTCAAAAGCCTTACTTAACTGAACTGATCTGAGCGAACTCGTAAGTTCCATAGTCAGATTCAAGGGACAGATTGCACTTGGATCATAGAAACCAACGCTTTTTTCCTCATCGAGAGGCACAGCCGTTGATCCTTTTTCCATAGAATAATTTTTGTCCGGGATTTACTTCATCTATCGAACTAAACAGAAATTGAGTCTCGATTTACGGATCCATTAGTCCAACCTAACCCCATCCAGTCCCATAGGTTAGGCAACCGCCCAACCACTGTAGTGATGGGATCCAATTAGGAATTTGGTTAGGTTTGTCCCGGGTACCAGGGAAAAGAGTTTCCAGGCCCCCTAGCCGGAAGTTCATGCAAACATAAAACTAGTCACACCACTTACACACCCACCAATATGAAATTGCCTTTTTCTCAGCATCAGCTAACTTTAAAACAATCCTTTAATGTAACCATTATGTCACTGATGACAATCCTCTAAATCTCTGGTTGAATCCATATTTCCAATCATACATTCATCGGTGCACTTATGGCATCATTGGCAACCAGAACGCTCACCACCTGTTCACTCAGGGGCCTTTTCAATAGTTCCTAGCTCATGGTACCCGACAATATTTTCACATATAAAAATCAAGATGGAATCCTCGTTGAAGATTAGCAAGATCAATCAACAGATCTATATAAGAGAGCCATGGACTCATCCGTTGAGGACCAGCAAGGTCAATCAACCAGATCCATGCCCGGTTTCAGAAAACAACTCTTACTCCTTGTTCCAATATCTTCCACGACGCACGTGTGGGTATCTTCGGCGACCCAGAGCCCGAGCACTGTATGGTCAGCACCCTCTAGCAGATCTTATATTATTCATTCACATTCTGATTCACATGACATCTCATCTCATCCATTCGCTCATATCGACTTCATATCCATTCACATTCATATTTGCATTCATTATTCCACACACACATCCACATTCGTACATCCACATTCACATCTACATCTACACATCCATTTTCACATCCACATTCATACATCCACATCCAAATCCACATTCATACATCCACATCCACATCTACATTCATACATCCACACTCACATTCACATCCATACATCCATATCCACATTCCACATCGTCATTCACATTCACATACATCCACATCCACATTCCATATCTACATCCATATCCCCATTCACACATCCACATTCTTATTCACATACATCCACATTCACATTCCATATCTACATCCATATCCCCATTCACACATCCACATTCACATTCACATTCACATACATCCACATTCACATTCACATTTCACATACATCCACATTCACATCCAGACATCCATATCCACATTCCACATCCTTATTCACATTCACATACATCCACATTCACATTCCATATCTACATCCATATCCCCATTCACACATCCACATTCACATTCACATACATCCACATTCACATTCACATTCACATCCAGACATCCATATCCACATTCCACATCCTTATTCACATTTACATACATCCACATCTACATTTCATTCACATCCAGACATCCATATCCACATTCCACATCCTTATTTACATACATCTCCATCTCTATTCCTCGTTCATTTTCATCTAATTGATTTGTTTCACATCCTCATATCTATTTATAGAATACAAGAGAATTCTTATTTTCGATATAAGATTTCTTTACGCATTTATTTATGCATGAGTTCCAATTTAAGGAGACTAACACTTTCGAAATAAAAATCAATCTTTTATGCATCTTCCTATGCATAAATTCATTTTAAATGAGAATGACACTTTTGAATAGAAAATCAAATCAATCTTTTATGCATCTTCCTATGCATAAAATCAAAATTGACGAAAATAACTCTTTTGAACTAAAAATTTATGCATCTTTCCATGCATAAATCCAATTTAGTAGGAATTACACTTTTAGAATAAAAGAATTTTTCTTATGCATAAAATCATTTATGGTGAAAATCACTCTTTTTATATAAAAAAATATCTTTTATGCATATGATTATGCATACAATCATTTATGATGAAAATCACTCTTTTAATATAAAAGAATTTCTTTTATGCATCTAATTTATGCATAAAATCATTTATGATGAAAGTAACACTTTTATAAAAAAATAATCTTTTATGCATACTTCTATGCACGAAAATCAAATATGATAAAAGTAACACTTTTACAATAAAATAATAATCGTTTATGCATACCTCTATGCATGAAAATCAAATATGATAAAAGTAACACTTTTATAATAAAATAATAATCTTTTAATGCATACCTCTATGCATGAAAATCAAATATGATAAAAGTAACACTTTTACAATAAAATAATAATATTTTATGCATACCTCTATGCATGAAAATCAAATATGATAAAAGTAACACTTTTACAACAAAATAATAATCTTTTATGCATACCTCTATGCATGAAAATCAAATATGATAAAAGTAACCCTTTTATAATAAAATAATAATCTTTTATGCATACCTCTATGCATGAAAATCAAATATGATAAAAGTAACACTTTTACAATAAAATAATAATATTTTATGCATACCTCTATGCATGAAAATCAAATATGATAAAAGTAACACTTTTACAATAAAATAATAATCTTTTATGCATACCTCTATACATGAAAATCAAATATGATAAAAGTAACACTTTTACAATAAAATAATAATCTTTTATGCATACCTCTATGCATGAAATTCAAATATGATAAAAGTAACACTTTTATAATAAAAACATAATCTTTTATGCCTAAAATTCCATTTTGATGAAAGTAACACTTTCATAATAAAAGAAAATTATTCCTTTATGCATAAAAATTTATTTTGATGAAAGTAACACTTTCATAATAAAAGAAAATTATTTCTTTATGCATAAGAATAATAATAATCAATATGCATCTTCTATGCATAAAAATGACACTTTTAGAGTATAGAATTGATAGGAATTACTCTTTTAGCATAATAAAAGATAATTCTTATTTCCAAAAATTTTGCCATAACCTCCTTTGTATGGCTAACCATTTTTTAATTTTTTCTACTTAATTTTATCTTAAAAATTAACTCTAATTGATTTAAAGTAATCTATACCAATCAAAATTCACTTATAAAAGAGAAAACATTATAAAAAGTTTAATTCCAACAATTTTCACTTAACTAGGATAAAGAAGGGTTGATTCTAAGAAGAGAGAGGGGAAAAGCCTTTCGATCAAGGCATAACATCCATTTATCACTTCAAACAATCATAAACATTAGAAAAACATAAAATCAATAAAGAAAAATACAAGAATCTCTACTTACATAATTTCTTGGAGCTTTCCTTTGGCTTGATGGTTTGAGGGTTCAACTCTTGTTTGTAACAAGAGTGGCCACCAATCTTTGGAAGAGAGAAATGTCAAAAACTAGTGAATTATTAATAAATTCACAGTTCTTGGCTTGGGAGGAGCAGAGTAACAGTGCATAAAACACTATTAAGTTTCAACAAAGGGGAGGGCTTCTATTTATAGGAAAAAGTGAGCCTCTAACCAAGCCAACTGATTCTAGAATTTTCCAGATCAGTTTGGTCAATTTTTGATCATTTTTGGGTCAATTTTGGTCACTTTTGGGATCTAGTTGAAACAAGAGAGAGAAGAGATGAAAATATCTCATTATTTGGGAGTTTAAAACTCATTCAAGCATGTGAAATAGGCGCCCTCTTCATGAGAGAAATTCCCCCATGCAGAGGTGTCAAAAATGCATCATTTCACTTAAATATCTCTCTTTTTCAACTATTAACCTTGTCCTTAGTCAACTCTTCATCTTATGTGAGTATTTACTCATTTTTGGGAGATTTTTCTTTTATTCTTCTATTTATCTCCTCCCTACATTTGGATGAATCTTATTGGTCCATAGGAACCTTAATTTAAAATTTTGAAAAAATCTTCACCCCCATGATAATGCCTCTTGAATAGATTATGCTTAATTTCTAATGCACCTTCTGAAAATCTTTTTGAACTTCTGTTTCAGGGAAACTTATTTTAATAAGATGAGGTAATTTTCTATCCAAAAATATTGAAAATCTGAATATTATCTCTCTAGAATATTTTCTCTCTCTCTAGGCCAAACAGGGTAGAAACAAGATCTTTTATATTTCTGAAGAGGGGAATGAATTACAGGGGAAGATACTGGACATCATGAGGGCTGGGGGAGGAATCTTACATTCTATCCCACTTAAAAAACGCGAGATGTCCTCATCTCGTGGGTGGAGTATGATATTTTTCATCTTCTTCTTCTTCTTCAATCACTTTCAACGTTACTGCTTTGGAAGTGGACGGCCGATTTGGGAACAACTCTCTTTGACTTCCCCTATTCTGAGGTGGAGGTCTTGCATTACTTTGGGTTGAAACTGCAGGTTGGATAGAGGGTCTACCTCTGGGACTTCCCTGATTTTGGCGAATAGAACCGTGATTACTTTGGACGGAAGGGGCTGGAGTCTGGAATCTTGATCCCTGATATTCTTGCCCTGAAAACCTTGATCCAAAAGGAGTTGGGCAATCCATGCTACGATGTCCAAATCCTTGATAGTTATAGCATTTCACTCTCTTGCTCAAGGGTGGAACTTCTGAAGTTGAATTCCAGGGGATTGAGTTTCGAGAAAAGGACGTTTCTTCTATTTTGGAACTTCCCATATCCTGGGTTTGACCCTGATATCTCTTAGGTGGAGGAAGGCTGGAATCATCTTCTAGGAATAAAATTTTTTTGAAAGGCGATGGTGCTTGCTTTGGCGGGACTTTGACATCAAAGGCTTTGGCGAAATCCTTCGCCATCCGAACTGCTTCAGCCATGGAAATAGGTTTGGCATTCTTGACTAAAGTATCTAATGGCTCGTTCATTGCCCAAATGAACCTGGCCATCAGCTGCTCTTCATCCAATTGAGGGGAATATTTAAGGAGAAGGGCAAAAGCTTGATGGTACTCTTCAATTTTTCGGGTTTCCTGTTTTAGTTCCAAGAACTCATTCATCTTAATTTCAAGATAGCCTGGGGGACAAAACCTCTTTCTGAGGTAAGCATCGAGATCGGTCCAAGTTTGGGTATTTCGGTCGAGATGGTTTGTCTCGCAGTGGTTTCTCCATGCCACTCTAGCTCTCTCCACTATCTTTAGCCTTGCAAGAGCCATTTTGCTCTTCTCATTGTACCCGGTGACATCGAAGTATTCTTCCATTGATTCGATCCACTTCTCCACAGTCTCGCCCAATTTTTCCCCTTCACCCTTGAAAGGTCCAGGCTACGAACTATGAAGAGTTTTACGAACATCTAGGTCGAGCTCTTCTTCATTGAGTTGGGGGGGTTAACATTTCTACCCCACGACGACCTCGATCCATGTTCCTATCAATACGAAAACTCTTGTTAAGTCTCTTTATTTAAGATTCAATCCGATTTTTGATTCAACTGATTCCGGGGTTCTCTAAATAGGTCGGCTTCCCATAGAATCAAGGGATAAAGATACTCATATAGAACGCATTATCAGTTAATAATTCATTCAGAATATCTCATTCATATCTTTAACATAGTAATGGTCCATTAGACTAAATTTTTCCATCTGAACAGTCCATGGGGATTTCAATTTTTTTAGATTTTTAATTTATCATCCCTTAACTTGATCCACTGATCAAAAGTTAACAGTAGCAATCTGCCAGCATAATCCACTAATCTCATAGTGATTGGTTGAAGTCATTAACGTCATTCCAGCTACGAACATTATCACAGGGACTCGTCCCATTCATCCTCATTATTGCGGTTTCGCTCAGCTTATTACATTTCAACCAATTTTTAGGGATCATCATTTTTCAATCAGAATCCAATTCAACTCATCAGTTCTCAACCAGAATTTAAAAATCATATCAACCACATTCGAATTCATCAACTGGATAGCATTAATGCATATAATTTCAAGTCTTAGATTTACTCGTATATACAGCCAGTAAAGAGCTGCAGTTATACCCTCGGTATATACGGGTAGTCATGGTTCTTGGAACTATAAGGTAAATACCATCATGTCTTGGCCTCAAGCAAGTCAGGGATTCCATACAATTGCGGTACTTCTGTCTGAAGACCCAATTACCAATTTACGAATTTCAGTTTGAATATCAAATTGTATGAATTTTATCACACAATTATAACCTTTTAGTGCCTCTTGATAAATTTTTGACATATTTGGCTTCTCGGTTGATCCTCATTAGCCAAATGGCTCTGATACCAACTGTGAGATCCCTGTCCCCACCGCGCAACGGATTCGGGGTGCTAGCAGCGGAAGTAGCACATCTTGCACGGGGCAGGGTCCCACACTTGGGGCCTTGCCCACTGATATCCAGACAGGTGACTAATTCCTCGATTCTTCCAAATCAAACTCAGAAAAACCTCTCTTGCCCGGAAAGCACGGGAGATTCCACCAGAATAATTTTTCCCTAACGTAGTCAAAAGCCTTACTTTACTAAACTGATCTAACCGAACTCGTAAGTTCCATAGTCAGATTCAAGGGATAGATTGCACTTGGATCATAGAGACCAATGCTTTTTTCCTCATCGAGAGGCACAGCCATTGATCCTTTTTCCATAGAATAATTTTTGTCCGGGATTTACTTCATCTATCGAACTAAACAGAAATTGAGTCTCGATTTACGGATCCATCCCAGCCTAACCCCATCCAGTCCCATGGGTTAGCCAACTGCCCAACCACTATAGTGATGGGATCCAATTAGGAATTTGGTTAGGTTTTGTCCCGAGTACCAGGGAAAAGAGTTCCCAGGCCCCCTAGCCAGAAGTTCATGCAAACATAAAACTAGTCACACCACTTACACACCCAATATGAAATTGCCTTTTTCTCAACATCAGCTAACTTTAAAACAATCCTTTAATGAAACCATTATGTCACTGATGACAATCCTCTAAATCTCTGGTTGAATCCATATTTCCAATCATACATTCATCGGTGCACTTATGGCATCATTGGCAACCAGAACGCTCACCACCTGTTCACTCAGGGGCCTTTTCAATAGTTCCTAGCTCATAGTACTCGACAATATTTTCACATATAAAAATCAAGATGGAATCCTCGTTGAAGATCAGCAAGATCAATCAACAGATCCATATAAGAGAGCTATGGACTCATCCATTGAGGACCAGCAAGGTCAATCAACCAGATCCATGCCCGATTTCAGAAAACAACTCTTACTCCTTGTTCCAATATCTTCCACGACGCACGTGTGGGTATCTTCGGTGACTCAGAGCCCGAGCACCGTATGGTCAGCACCCTCTAGGATCCTTCCTAGGTCACCTAGCGCTTCACTCATAGGCCGCTTCCTTGGTCCCTCATCCACCGTATCGGAAGCTCACCATTTAAATCGAACCGAGGCTGGTCAAGACCTCGGCCGACCTTGCTACGCGAGACGTCCTCCATTGACTCTCTGTCAGCAGTTGCAACTTTATCAGTTAGGTCTCCACGACCTTAATCACAAGATAGTCAAAATGCTTCCCAGCATTCTTGACATAAAATAGTCATTTACAAACAGGTCACAAATACAGTTTCTATATTGAACTCTCGTCTTTCCACATTATTCCACATTAATCCATATTATTTAATCCAATTCCAATTCATATGTGTATCCATTCTTGACCAGATACATAATTTTCTATCCCATCACATAGGATTCATTCACTTCACATAACATCCATTCCTATCTTTCTTAATTTACATTACGTCTCCTCACATCCATTTCTCATTATATCCCATTCGTTCAGATCTTATATTATTCATTCACATTCTGATTCACATGACATCTCATCTCATCCATTCGCTCATATCGACTTTATATCCATTCACATTAATATTTGCATTCATTATTCCACACACACATCCACATTCACATCTACATTTATACATCCATTTTCACATCCACATTCATACATCCATATCCAAATCCACATTCATACATCCACATCCACATCTACATTCATCACATCTATACATCCATATCCACATTCCACATCCTCATTCACATTCACATACATCCACATCCACATTCCATATCTACATCCATATCCCCATTCACACATCCACATTCTTATTCACATACATCCATATTCACATTCCATATCTACATCCATATCCCCATTCACACATCCACATTCACATTCACATACATCCACATTCACATTCACATTCACATCCAGACATCCATATCCACATTCCACATCCTTATTCACATTTACATACATCCACATCTCCATTCCATTCACATCCAGACATCCATATCCACATTCCACATCCTTATTTACATACATCTCCATCTATTCCTCGTTCATTTTCATCTAATTGATTTGTTTCACATCCTCATATCTATTTATAGAATACAAGAGAATTCTTATTTTCGATATAAGATTTCTTTATGCATTTATTTATGCATAAGTTCCAATTTAAGGAGACTAACACTTTCGAAATAAAAATCAATCTTTTATGCATCTTCCTATGCATAAATTCATTTTAAATGAGAATGACACTTTTGAATAGAAAATCAAATCTTTAATGCATCTTCCTATGCGTAAAATCAAAATCGACGAAAATAACTCTTTTGAACTAAAAATAGATTTCTTTATGCATCTTTCCATGCATAAATCCAATTTAGTAGGAATTACACTTTTAGAATAAAAGAATTTTTCTTATGCATCCTATTTATGCATAAAATCATTTATGGTGAAAATCACTCTTTTAATATAAAAAAATATCTTTTATGCATATGATTATGCATACAATCATTTATGATGAAAATCACTCTTTTAATATAAAAGAATTTCTTTTATGCATCTAATTTATGCATAAAATCATTTATGATGAAAGTAACACTTTTATTAAAAAATAATCTTTTATGCATACTTCTATGCATGAAAATCAAATATGATAAAAGTAACACTTTTACAATAAAATAATAATCTTTTATGCATACCTCTATGCATGAAAATCAAATATGATAAAAGTAACACTTTTACAATAAAATAATAATCTTTTATGCATATCTCTATGCATGAAAATCAAATATGATAAAAGTAACACTTTTACAATAAAATAATAATCTTTTATGCATACCTATATGCATGAAAATCAAATATGATAAAAGTAACACTTTTACAATAAAATAATAATATTTTATGTATACCTCTATGCATGAAAATCAAATATGATAAAAGTAACACTTTTACAATAAAATAATAATCTTTTATGCATACCTCTATGCATGAAATTCAAATATGATAAAAGTAACACTTTTATAATAAAAACATAATCTTTTATGCCAAAAATTCCATTTTGATGAAAGTAACACTTTCATAATAAAAGAAAATTATTCCTTTATGCATAAGAATAATAATAATCAATATGCATCTTCTATGCATGAAAATGACACTTTTAGAGTATAGAATTGATAGGAATTACTCTTTTAGCATAATAAAAGATAATGCTTATTTTCAAAAAAATTTCCATAACCTCCTTTGTATGGCTAACCATTTTTTAATTTTTTCTACTTAATTTTGTCTTAAAAATTAACTCTAATTGATTTAAAGTAATCTATACCAATCAAAATTCACTTATAAAAGAGAAAACATTATAAAAAGTTTAACTCCAATAATTTTCACTTAACTAGGATAAAGAAGGGTTGATTCTAAGAAGAGAGAGGGGAAAAGCCTTTCGATCAAGGCATAACATCCATTTATCACTTCAAACAATCATAAACATTAGAAAAACATAAAATCAATAAAGAAAAATACAAGAATCTCTACTTACATAATTTCTTGGAGCTTTCCTTTGGCTTGATGGTTTGAGGGTTCAACCCTTGTTTGTAACAAGAGTGGCCACCAATCTTTGGAAGAGGAAAATGTCAAAAACTAGTGAATTATTAATAAATTCACAGTTCTTGGCTTGGGAGGAGCAGAGAAACAGTGCATAAAACACTATTAAGTTTCAACAAAGGGGAGGGCTTCTAGTTATAGGAAAAAGTGAGCCTCTAACCAAGCCAAGTGATTCTAGAATTTTTCAGATCAGTTTGGTCAATTTTTGACCATTTTTGGGTCAGTTTTGGTCACTTTTTGGATCTAGTTGAAACAGGAGAGAGGGGAGATAAAAATATCTCATTATTTGGGAGTTTAAAACTCATTCAAGCATGTGAAATAGGCACCCTCTTCATGAGGGGAATTCCCCCATGCAGAGGTGTCAAAAATGCATCATTTCACCTAAATATCTCTCTTTTTTAACTATTAACCTTGTCCTTAGTCAACTCTTCATCTTATGTGAATATTTACTCATTTTTGGGGGATTTTTCTTTTATTCTTCTATTTATTTCCTCCCTACATTTGGATGAATCTTATTGGTCCATAGGAACCTTAATTTAAAATTTCGAAAAAATCTTCACCCCTAGGATAATGCCTCTTGAACAGATTATGCTTAATTTCTAATGCACCTTCTGAAAATCTTTTTGAACTTCTGTTTCAGGGAAACTTATTTTAATAAGATGAGGTATTTTTCTATCCAAAAAATATTTAAAATTTGAATATTATCTCTCTAGAATATTTTCTCTCTCTAGGCCAAAACAGGTAGAAATAAGATCTTTTATATTTCTGAAAAGGGGAATGAATTACAGGGAGAGATACTGGACATCGTGAGGGCTAGGGAAAGGAATCTTACACCATTTAATATTTTTCTAATTTTTATTTTCTTTAAAATAAAAAATGATGATATGCCTTGTTGGAAAGGCTTTCCCCCTCTCTTCATTCTTGAATTCAGCCTTTCATTATCCTAGATGTGTAATCAAATTGTTAGAATTAAACTTTTCATATTGTCTCTCTTTAAAAAGTGGAATTTGATTAGTTTAGAATTCTTTAAACATTTGGGATAATTTCTAAGTAACTTGAGAATGAAAAAAATTGAAAAATGATCAGCCATTCTCATCACTTCACCTACATTAACATCTATCCAATTTACATCGCATCTTATCACATCCATTTCACATCTCATTCATTCATTCACATCCCGATTCACATGTTATCACATTCATTCACATCCTATATCATTCATTCACATCTCGATTCACATGTTATCACATTCATTCACATCCTATATCATTCATTTACATCCTGATTCACTTGACATCACATCTCATCTATTCATTCACATTTATCTGATTCGCATCACATATCATCACATCTATTTACCTTTCATTCTCATCACATCCATCCATCACATTCATTCACATCCTATATCATTCATTTACATCTTGATTCACTTGACATCACATCTCATCTATTCATTCACATTTATCTGATTCGCATCACATATCATCACATCTATTTACCTTTCATTCTCATCACATCTATTTACCTTTCATTCTCATCACTTCTATTCTCATCACATCACATCCATCCATTCTTTTCCATCTATCTGATTCGCACTACATCTCATCACATCTATTCATTTCACATTCTCGTCACTCCTCTTCTCATCGCATCCATCCATCCATCCATCCATTCATTCCCATCTATTCATTTCACATTCTCGTCACTCCTCTTCTCATCGGATCCATCCATCCATTCATTCCCATCTATCTAATTCGCATCACATATCATCACATCTATTTACCTCTCATTCTCATCACTTCTATTCTCATCACATCCATCCATCCATTCTTTCCCAACTATCTGATTCGCATCCCATCTCATCACATCTATTTACCTCTCATTCTCATCACTTATATTATCATCACATCCATCCATCCATCCATTCATTCCCATCTATCTGATTCGCATCTCATCTCATCTCATCTATTTACCTCTCATTCTTATCACTTCTATTCGCATCACATCCATCCATCCATCCATTCAGTCCCATCTATCTGATTCGCAACCCATCTCATCACATCTATTTACCTCTCATTCTCATCACTTCTATTCTCATCACATCCATCTATAACTTCATTCCCATCTATCTGATTTGCATCCCATCTCATCACATCTAATTACCTCTCATTCTCATCACTTCTATTCTCATCACATCCATCCATCCATGAATTACCATCTATCTGATTCGCATTCCATCTCATCACATCTATTTACCTCTCATTCTCATCACTTCTATTCTCATCCCATCCATCCATCCATTCATTCCTATCTATCTGATTTCGCATCACATATCATCACATCTATTTACCTTTCATTCTCATCACATCCATCCTCTATTCATTTTCATCTATTTGATTCATATCACATCTTATCACATCTATTTATAGAATGTAAGAGAATTCTTATTTTTGATATAAAGATTCTTTACGCATCTATTTATGCATAAGAACAACTTCAGTGGGAAATAACACTTTTATAAAAATCTGTTAATGCATCTATTTATGCATAAATTCAATTTTAAGGAGAATAATACTTTCGAAATAAAAATAAATCTTTTATGCTTCTCTTCTGCATAAATTTAATTTTAATGAGAATAACTCTTTTCAAATAAAAATAAATTTCTTTATGCATAAAATCAAAATTGATGAGAATAACTCTTTTGAAATAAAAAAAATTCTTTATGCATCTTTCTATGCATAAAATCAAAATTGTTGAGAATAACTCTTTTGAAATAGAAATAAATATCTTTATGCATATTTCTATGAATAAAATCAAAATTGATGAGAATTACTGTTTTGAAAAAAAATCAATTTCTTTATGCATCTTTCTATGCATAAAATCAAAATTTGATGAAAGTAACATTTTTATTAAAAAAATTATTTTATGCATCTATTTATGCATAAATTCAATTTTAATGAAAGTAACACTTTTATAATAAAAAAATTCTTTTATGCATCTATTTATGCATAAAAATCAATTTTGATGAAAGTAACACTTTTATAATAAAAAAAATTCTTTTATGCATCTATTTATGCATAAAAATCAATTTTGATGAAAGTAACACTTTTATAATCAAAATATTTCCAATATGCATCTTTCTATGCATAGAAATTAGTTCTAATGAAAATAACATTTTTATTATAAACTATTTCTAATATGCATTTTTCTATGCATAGAATAAAAATAACACTTTTAGAATACACAAGCGGTGGGGATTACTTTTTTGAATAATAAAAGATAAAACTTATTTCACAAAATTTAAGAAAATTTTGCCATAACCGAGTGGGGTTACGACCAGGGGTTAGGAGCCATGCCATTTCTTTACTAGCACCCTTGGTGCCCTTCATTCGTTAGACTCTTTAGCTTGTTTCCCACCTTGGACTCAAAGGCTTTTATCTTGTTCCTTTTTCTTATGGACAACTCAATGGCTCTTTCCCATTTCTTTCCAGAGAGCTCTTTCCTTGCCCTCACACACTTACTCCATGCGTGCTCATTTGCCCGTGTTTCATCAAGGGTTACATTATTTTTCAATTCTTGGTCATGAATTTGCCTACTCATATTGGCGGCATTTTCAAGGATTACATATTTTTGGTGAAAACTTTTTGTCAATGAAAAATTTGATCTTGATGAAGATCTCACAAGCAATGCACATATTGCTAATAATGCTCATGTTGATGTGAAAAGACATGTTGCCCACAAACTGAATGTGCGATCGATACTTCTAAGCAAGGCAATGTAGGTAGTAAATTCAAGAGCTCCATTGAACACCCCTTTGACTTCACCTTTTACAAACTACCATACAAATCAACCTTTGCTGCTAATTTACCCTTAGTCTATCCTTTTTTAATGTACATGCTCCTCTAGTTTCTCTACTCATGTTGCACCCTCACACATTGCATTTCTCAACACATTGCAGGTAGGTGGGTGAGAGTTCCCCATGAACTAGAAAAGGGCCTTCTCCACTGCCTAAAGCCAAAGTACAATAGGGTGGAGAAATACTTGAAGCACAGAGAGCAGAAATATTATGAGTTGGAGGCATATGTCTCCGACCTTAGTATACTTTCTGCCCAAATGATGGAGCACAATTTTTATATGCAAGCTTCCACAAACTACCTACTTAAATGCCATGCCAAGATCACAACAAAGTTCAATGTGTAACTAATGGCAAAAATGTATCAAGTCACTAAGGAGACAGAGCAAAGGCCAAAGGATATCACAGAAGCTAACCACGGCCTCACCCAATGAGCCTAAGAACTTCAAGTGGTATCCTAGAGGCAAGAGGAAAGATCCTGCCAAAGGATATCACAGAAGAGCTAACCACGCCCTCACCCAATGAGCCTAAGAACTTCAACTGGTATCCTAGAGGCAAGAGGCAATCGAGGAAAGATCCCGCTAGACGCAACTACAAATTCAGGTTTAAAGCTTTATAGAGAAGCACGAAACGGAGGTGGTTGAGTTACACGAAAAACCCCAAACTAAATTTCTAGACATTTAAGCCAAGCTTTCCAATGCCAAAGATGATAGAAATGCCATGAAAAGTGGTTAAAGGAGAAAGATAGGGAATTGAAAGCTATACCGAGTGTGTATTAAAAAAGCATAAATGGTGGCTTTGGAAGGTAGATCTGCTTAGCGAGAACTATGAGATCCAAGTCAAAGATCTCAAAGATACATTGTAGAGATGCCATGAAAAGCGATTAAAGGAGAAAGATAGGGAATTGAAAGCTATACCGAGTGTGTATTAAAAAAGCATAAATGGTGCTTTGGAAGGCAGATCTGCTTAGCGAGAACTATGAGATCCAAGTCAAAGATCTCAAAGATACATTGTAGAGACTTTAAACATAACAAGTGACAATGTTAGCTAGCCACCAACAAGTCATCTCTCACCTAAATGAGCAAATCCTCGTGCCCACTTAATGACTAGCCAGATTGCAGGCATAAGTGGCAGTGGTCCAAAAAGACAAGAATGACCTCATTCTACAAAATTTATAGCTTCAAGAAGCCCGTCAACATAGAGAAATGGAAGTAGCCACCAAGGCCTTGGTTACTCATCACGAAGAACAGATACCACTCTCTAGCAAAATAGTTGCATCCACATAGGGAACCCACCGTGGGCTGACAAAGATGATATATATAGCAAACTAGTGGATTGGATATCCCCATGATTGGCTGACCTTCCAGTGGTTCCTCGAGCCCCTTATCAAACCTTTTCCCTCTTCTTTGCTTCATTAACCCTATCTTTGTGTCAGTATAACATTAACCTAAGTGAGGAACTAACCTTGGGGGACTAGCACTCATTCAACAAAATACTACACGATACACCGATCCAACCATCATAATGGTTGTATTCACGGGGGCCCTCAAACTTAATGAGGGTCACTCTATGTGTATTTATCCCCTACACCCAATTTTTCTCAACTTTCAATCTTGGTATTGGGTACTCATTAACTCCATTAACATTAGCGAGGGGGAAGAGCCTCCGAAACTAATGAAACCATCTAACATAAAATCTTTTATAGCTCCCCTTCCTAAAATATAAGACATCTTTAAATTAGATGCTCATGCATGATTAGAGGCTTGGGACACCCACCCCAGCACTTGCTAATCCATAATAGCAAAATATATCATCCTTATGGTATTTTAAGACTTTTTTATCTCATGTGTGCACATTTACAAACCTTATTAACAACATTAGTCTATGACTTTGACAAGGTACACATTGAGTATCACTCATTCCCTGAGGAAGAGGATTTTCATGCTCTATATGATTTCTTTACTACAATGAAACCATTGCCACCTTCCAATGATGGTTTTAGGAATAAAAGGAAAGAAGAAGAGGACAACACCTACTTAGTGTTTAGTCCAATATCTTCTTATTTATCTAGAATTTATGATAATAAGGCTAAGGATGATACTAGCACACCATTAAGAGCTAGAGGCCAAGGCCCCACTCAGTACCATAACCAAGATGTGGTGGGTTCTAGCTTCAGCCCCATACTCAATCTCCTGACTCCAAAATATGGGCAAATTAACATGAGCAGGAATCCACTACTAAAACCTCATCTATTGCACCAAGCTCTCTTACAGATTTCTCCATTGGACCCCACCACTCCCATCCAAGAGACCCTTTAGTGGGAGACAAGTAAGAGGTAGCAAAAGGATCAAGGCTTGCCAACCCATGGGTTGGCTAACTTGCTTGAGATATGAATCCTTATATTCATGATTGCCCATGCCTATAAGTGATGGTGGGCAGCACAAGCATCAGTCGAGTCATTGATGCTGATGGCCAAGTTGCGATCGACAACTTTGGTATCCAACTGGCTTGAAGATTACCCTTCCTTACCATCAAAGAATATGTCAATATTTACAGGGCATCTCCAAGGCACCTTCGTATTGACCCACTATTTATACCTATTAAATGAAGGTTCACTGCAAGGGAAGGTGTGCTCGAGAATATACAATTTTCCTTACTTTGATGCGCATTGAACCAAAAAAGGTAGCTCATGCTTACTATCATCCATGCATGGCAAGTGTTATGGGCTACCACACCTCCAAGAGGACACTCTACACATTCACCTAAAGGATGAGCAATAGATCGCAACCATCATAGGGTACTTACCAATGCTTCGAACTTGAGACCCTTAAGGCCTCCAAGCTCACTTGTTAAGCTCCAAGCTCCAAGCTCCAAGCTCCACCTCCATGCTGTCATCGTAGAGTCGCTCACACTGTCTCGCATAAGCCAATCACTCTCTCTCTCTCTCTCTCACTCTCTCTCTCAAGCATGAATCACACAAGCATGAAAGAGGCACATTGCTAGAATGCTCTCACTCCTTCAATCTCTCTCAAGACACAAGGGAGAGCTCTCTATATCACAAAGGGGATTGTGTCTTTTCATTATGAGAAAATGCCTTATATACATTTGGCCCTTATTCACACTTGGGCACCCAAAACTCACTTTTACTAGGCCTTGGGTGGCCAATATCTCATAATGTACAACTTTTATAATAGTGCCGTTTCATGACACTTATTAATGTCCTCAATTGAGGATCATGTTTGTTAATCCAAAATGGGATTAACATCCCCCCTTGCTTATGTAGGTTATGTCCGCAAAACCTATTACCGAGGTCTAAAGACCTGGTCACCCTCCTAAATTGGAGCTTCTTGAGTGTACGTCAGAAAGCCGAATGTGATCTCCAAAATTCGGTATCCACCACCATGTCTTCAAAAAGTGATGTACATGTATCCTGGAAGACATCAAAGCCGGTGGTAATAAAGCATGATTCCCCTATCTGATGGCCCTTGGTTCATGTCAAACCTCAGGTGTTCTGCCTCATAGCCATCATAAGGTTCCTTTGGTCGCGGTCTATAAGCACCACCACTAATTTCAAAAATCTAATGCTGGCAACAATAGTAGCAAGGTCGAGAATGCTGTGCCATGCCCTGATCCATGTCAATATTTGTTGTCTTTGTTCCTGAATGTGGGCAAATGTTGCTGGTATAAATATGGGGAAGTTGTAGCAGCACACATGCGAGTCACACCTTTTGGCTTCTTGAAACTCCAACGATGTCCATCTTCTTTTAACTGGCATGTATAATGGATCAACCCGCAATGTTGGTGGCACACTCATGTACACTTGGCTGTATTCTGGAATTGCCAGGTACTCTTTTCGCCAATCGGGTTGAATTTTGAAATCTTCTAGGCGGGGGTGCTCTTCAGTAGTAGTGACTATTGTGGCGTAACCACCTCTTGTGTGCTCGGGGTTTGCTTTCCGCCACCTGTGCAGAAACAATACCTGATCATAAATGTTACTATCCTTATCTCTAGCAAATCAACTAACTAAGGATTGGCCAGCTTTGTGTGCTTAGCCACATTTTCCCATAAGGTTCCCTCTCCCGCCAATGGAAGAAGTTCTTCTAAGTCAAGTCGTGGGGCATGGAGAGGGTATGGTACATTATGTTGTTTCATTGAATTGACTTCTGAATATGCTTTTGGCATGATCCAGTGTGTGGGCTCAAAGGGAATAATCTACATGAGTATCTTAAACATTAATTTGGGCTTCAAAAGAGGATTGCATGCTCGTATGAGCCCCTCGTACTCTGCGGCGACGACTGCTGACAAAGAATCCAAGATTGTATCATCAGTCAATGGTTCAAGATTATCTTGTGGGATGGTGTGTCTTACCTCTTGAGAGTGCCTTGTTGGAGATGGGGTAGGTGCCAGTACCTCCTCGGGGGCAAGAGTGTTAGTGGGAAAATATATCTTGAGAGGATAAAAAGGTGAGAAAATGCATTCAGCCTGAGATGTGTTAGTAGGTTGCATGTCAGGATATGGGTTAAGTAGCTTACTAGTGACATTAGATTAGACAGGGTAAGTGGATTTTGAAAATGAAGAAGGAGATTCTTCTTCTCTTGACCATGTCCTGTGCTAAGTGGTGGGTGACTAGGCTTATGAGACTTAATAAATTCCCATAAGTCTGGAATTTCTTCTTCGTTTATAGTGGGATACTCTATATGGGTAGCATCAAAATTGTATTGTACAGTTGTCAGCATGGCTTCTAAATGTTTGTAGATATTAGTGTAGAGTTTTAGAATGCCAAAAGGATGATAGAGAGTGGACTCACATAAGTTTGGATGTTGGTGAGTGTTATATACCTCTAGCCAGTCATGACTTATGACCCACTGGTGACTATGTGCTACGACTTCGTAGTTGGCGAGCATCTCTAGCCTATGTCATCTGGGACAAACAGGTCTAATTTTTTGATATTATTGTCCAGAATTTCTGAGTTTTGGAGAACACAACACCAACTACAAAGGTTTAGCACAATAGGATGTAGGGGATAGAAAAAGATGTCCTGGGGATTAGTCAATACTAAGTCACCCCGTAAAATTCCCATGATTTACGGTAGGATCAGCGTCTCTTTCCGTATTTTGTTTGATTAATGTTAGTTCTCCTAGGCCTATATCTTCATATAGATTTATGTCATATTGAAGTAGAGAGAGGGTTAGTGTAGACAAAAACAAAGAAAGAGTTTGAGGAGGGGCCCGAGGAGTTACTGGCAACTGTCCCAACTCGAAGGCGTGCTCAAGGAGTAGACAAAGATCATCATTGGGTTCAAGCCACCCACTCTTTCTTGGATTGCAAGCTGACGCTCCAATTCTTGTAGGCGGGAGTCTGTATTGCTAATGAGGTTTGAAATTGTTGTTTCTCTGACCATCCTCACAGCATCCAGTTCTTCAAATCTTCGTGTTGCATCTTCTTGGGCTTGCCGAGCGGTTGCTTCCCTTGCCTAAGCGTCGGTAATCTGTGTAGTCTTTGGGCCGCCAACCTCTCAGTGTCTTGAAGTTGTTTCGTAAGCTATGTCACTGTTTCCTTATGTGCCATCTTCGGCCTGGCTTGCACTTATTGTTTCATTGAGAGCTCTGCTCTTCTCTACATGAGCCTTGTTGGTATGTTTCCTTTCCTGTTTTGTAGATGGTTTGTCCTCTACTTTGAGATGTGCTGTGTTAGTTGCATGATTTGGTGTTGCAATGCTTCTTCCTTGGCCCTGGTATTGGCAGTCCTATACTTGTTGTGCATGGAGTGTCGTGAGTTCCTTTGTGTAGTTGACTTCTTTTTGGAGTTGTTCTTTTTCTTGTTCCAATTTGGCATTGAGATCAGCATTCTCTTTGATCTTTTGTACTATTGTTTGGCTTAATACAAGGTTATTATTCTCCAGTGCATTGTACCTTTTCTCTTGCTCTTCTGTAGCTTTCAATGACCTCTTTGTGGGTTTTCTCAACTGCTTCCAAGTTTGCCTTTAACATTTGAACTTGTGCTGATGTATCTTTGACTTGCTTCCAGAGTGCAGTGTTACGGTCGTGGAGCATATATGTTGTTAGGAGGTGGCATCGCCAAAATTTTTGTTCCTGCTCCCACATTGCATTGGTGCTTGATTCTGTCTCCAACCCAGTCGTGGTTGGTTGAGCAGCTCGTCAAGTCCTTCTACGGTCTCCTGCAAGAATTGTTGATAATCTATGTTCTGAGAGGGAGGCCATCTGGGGTAGTCTTTCTTCATCTTCCAATCTTCTCCTCTTGCTTGGACTTGGTGGCTCTGGAGTTCTTTGTCATTTACTTGCTTCCATGGGGGACTCTGGTTCCAGTACTTGGGCTGTGGCTGCCACCCACTACATCTTGTCTTTCCACAACTTGTATATGAGCATTGTTGGTTCTGGAGCTGTCTCTATTGGTGTGTCTGCCAAACTTGAGTCTTTGAGAGGAGATAAGTCTGTAAATATAAGTTGGGCAGGGCTTGTTGGAGGAGTGATCTATTGTTGGGGTTCCTGTGTGGTATGGTTGAGAATATTTTCGTTTAGTGCCTCTTGGTAAGTACAGATTTTTGTGGCCACTTCTTCCTCTAGTCTTTGTGACTCAGCTGCAACATCGGTGAGCACCCCCCTCATCTTTATATATGTTCTCTTCTTTGCGATCTTTCTTCGTCTTCTTTATTATATCCTTGGTCTCCATCAAGATGGCTTTCCCTTTGTACATCTTTAGCTGTTAACGTGGGCTGGTCTGGTAGCAATGCCAACTATATATGTTCCTCCGTTTTTAGGCTCCTTGAGAGGTCTTTTGGCTACGTGATTGAGAACATGTGTGAGAAGGTATGGGTTGGATATTTTAGATTGATGGGCCTTCAAATAGTTCTCCATCTCCTTATGTAGATAGAATGCCCAATCTTCTTCTTTCTCTTCATGTACTTTTACTATTCTGTTGAGACACCCACTCTGTTGTATCTGTCTACTAGCTTTATCTACATCATTAAAGACATGGCCCTGCAAGCCTTCTCTGTAGCCTCATCTCGGATATTCTAATACTCTGCACCATTTGAATTATAAGAAGCCTTCTTCAGCATGGCCTTCAAAGGCATCTTGTCAATGTTGTGTTGGTGGGCCCTAATTGTGGCTGGAAGTTGCAGAGCTTCTCTTATTAGGTCCTCTATGATGAGGAGTTCTTCTATAGTGATGTCTGCCTTGGTGATTCTCCCTCTTTTGGTCCCCTTGTCGTAGGTCTTCAACAAGTACTCCGCGCAGAGTTCTGTGTCGATAGTGCGGGGGAGTATCTGGTGCCATTCTTGCGAGACCGACTTTGTCTAATTTTGCCTTGACTTCAGCCTCTTCCAGTATCTGTAAACATTCTGGGCTGTAGTACTAGAGGGCTATCTTTCCATGAGCTGTATGAGCTTCCTTCCGCATGATGGTCCCATGGAAAGGTTGGGCATAAGGACCTAAGAAGTCGCTGTGTTCCTCGTCTTTTTTGGCTAGCTGGGGATCCAATGGCACTGCTTGCTTAAGTTGTAGATGGGTTCTCGTGGGCTTCGGACGACTCCGAGGAGGCTGACATCTGTATTAGGCACATAGGATCAGTCAAATGATTGGTGGGGTTGATATCTTTCTCTTTTTCTTTTTCTTTTCTTTCTTCTTCTTCTTCTTTTTTGTGTTTAATAGGGAATAGGTTAGTATAATTGAAGATTATGTTAGTGTAAGAGCAATCCATTGGTGTGTTAATAGTCAGTTCATGGAAAAGTAGGAGTGAATACATGAATGTGCAGGCCATGAGTGAAAAGGTGAGGCCGTGAAAGTGCAGACACAGTTTTCGTGAAAGTGCAGGACGTGAAAGGTTCTGGTCGTGAAAGGCTTTAGGTGTGAAAGTGCAAGAACCGTTTTCGTGAAAGGCTCTAGCCGTGAAAAGGTTTGGCCGTGAAAGTGTTAGGCCGTGAAAGGCTCAATCCGTGAAAGGTTTGGCCATGAAAGGCTTTAGGCATGAAAGTGCAAGAACAGTTTTTGTGAACAGCTCTGGCCGTGAAAAGGTTTGGCCCCGTGAAAGTGTTAGTCCATGAAAGGCTCTAACCGTGAAAGGCTTTAGGCATGAAAGTGCAGGCACAATTTTTGTGAAAGGCTCTGGCCGTGAAAGTGTTAGTCCGTGAGGCTTAGGCCATGAAAGGTTCTGGCTGTGAAAGGCTTAGTCCGTGAAAGTGCAGGCACAATTTTCATGAAAGGCTCAGGCCATGAAAGTGCAGACATAGTGTTTGATCATTTGATTACATTTGTATGAGGAGATAATATTTTTACTCATTTGATTACATTTGTATGAGGAGACAATATTTTTAATCATTTGATTACATTTGTAGGAGGAGTATGTGAAAGAATGTGATGTGATGTGACATGAATATATGTGGATGTGAAGTGATAGATATGAATGTATGGATAGATATGAGTGTGACATGAATATATGTGATGTGATGTGACATGAATATATGTGGATGTGAAGTGATAGATATGAATGTATGGATAGATATGAATGTATGGATAGATATGAGTAGTCGTACATGTGAATGATTGGATGGATGTGGATGAATGAGATGAGATGTGTATGAATGAGATATGATGTGGATAGAAGCGATGTGATATAATGGTGATGAGAATGAATGTGATGGATATAAATGAATGTGAATGTGATGGATATGAATGAAAGTGATGTGATGGAATGACATTTGTTTAGTGTATGAGGAGACACCAATCTTTTGTAGATATTTTTTATTGAATCAATCTCGTGTGAAAGGCCAGTTCATTTGTGTTACCACTTAATGTGTATTGTGTGTTTCTTGAACTGACACCTTTGCCCCATGACCACTCTCTTATACCATAGAAAGATGGAGTTGGAACACCTTGCCCGCAGTTCTTAATGCTCTTCTTACACTTGCTATCTTGGCCACCTAACCATCCTTGGCAAGTAACCTTGTTGTGTAGAGGTATTTGACGTAAAGCCCACATTGAGTCATGTATGTCATTCTCTAAAATTTTCTACACCTCTGATTTCAGTTGCTGGTCCCTCTGAATTGTGACCACCTTCTGCAAGATAAAGGAATAATGGGTGGAAATTTTAATCTCCTACCTTGTTTCTTGCGTGGTTGCTTTTCTTTGACATACTCTGGACAATGTGATGAATTATCTTCCTCAAGATTTATAATCATGGAATTTCAATGCCGGCTAACTATAATGTTATCATCAATATAGTTTGGTTGTACATGCATTGGAGTGCCACTCATCACTACTTCCCCTTTTAAAAATTGAAATTGGATGTTATGCCTTGATGGAAAGGCTTCCCCCTTCTCTTCATTGAATTTAGCCCTTCTTTATCCAAGATGTGTAATCAAATAAAAAGAGTTGAATTTTTCGCATTGTTTTCTCTTAAAAAAATGGGAATTGATTAAGTTAGAGTGCTAAATTCATTTTGGGGTAAATTCTAAGTAGATTTAGAGTGTAAAAATTGAAAAATGGTCAGCCATTCAAAGGAGGTTATGGCAAATTTTTTTTGAATTTTGTAGAAATAAGTATTATCTTTATGTTATTCAAAAAGAGTAATCCTCTTCGTTTGTGTATTCTAAAAGTGTTATTTTCATCCTATGCATAGAAAGATGCATATTGGAAATATTTTTATTATAAAAGCGTTATTTTCATTAGAATCAATTTCTATGCATAGAAAGATGCATATTTGAATTTTTTCTAATTATAAAAGCGTTATTTTTATTAGAATCAATTTCTATGCATAGAAAGAAGCATATTGGAAATATTTTTATTATAAAAGTGTTATTTTCATTAGAATCAATTTTTATGCATAGAAAGATGCATAAAGGAATTTCTTTTTATTTCAAAAGAGTTATTCTCATTAATTTTGATTTTATGCATAGAAAGATGCATAAAGAAATTTATTTTTATTTCAAAAGAGTTATTCTCATTAATTTTGATTTTATGCATAGAAGGATGCATAAAGGAATTTATTTTTATTTCAAAAGAAATATTCTCATTAATTTTGATTTTATGCATAGAAAGATGCATAAAGGATTTAATTTTATTTTAAAAGTGTTATTTTTCTTAAAATTGAATTTATGCATAAATAGATGCATAAAAGGATTTTGTTAAAAGTGTTATTCCCAGTGAAGTTGATTTTATGTGCATAAATAGATGCGTAAAGAATTTTTATATAAAAAAAATAGAAATTCTCTTAAATTCTATGTTTAAACGAATGTGATGTGATTAGATGTGATGAGAATCAGATAAATGTGAATGAATGGATTGATGGATGTGATATGAATAGAAGTGATGAGAATGTGATGTGGATAGATGTGATGTGAATCAGATAGATGGGAATGAATGGATGGATAGATGTGATGTGAATCAGATAGATGGGAATGAATGGATGGATAGATGTGATGTGAATCAGATAGATGGGAATGAATGGATGGATAGATGTGACGTGAATCAGATAGATGAGAATGAATGGATGGATAGATGTAATGTGAATCAGATAGATGGGAATGAATGGATGGATAGATGTGATGTGAATCAGATAAATGTGAATGAATGGATGGATGGATGTGATGTGAATAGATGTGATGAGATATCATGTGAATGCGAATGTAAATGAATGATATGGGATGAATGTGGATGTATGTGAAGAATGGAAGTGGATGTATGTGAAAGAATGGATGTGGATGTATGTATGTGAAAGGATGGATGTAGATGTATGTATGTGAAAGGATGGATGTAGATGTAGGTGTGGATATGTAAGTGATAAGTATGGATGTGGATGTATGTGGAAGAATATATGTGGATGTGAATGTGATGAATATGAACGAGAATAGAGGTGATGTAAATTAGATAGGTATGAATGATAAGGGATGTGAATGAATGATATGGGATGTGAATGAATGTGATGGCATGTGAGTTAGGATGTGAATGAATGATAAGGGATGTGAATGAATGTGATAGCCTGTGAATTGGGATGTGAATGAATGTGATGGCATGTGAGTCAGGATGTGAATGAATGATAAGGGATGTGAATGAATGTGATAGCCTATGAATCGGGATGTGAATGAATGATCAGGGATGTGAATGAATGTGATAGCTTGTGAATCGGGATGTGAATGAATGTGATGGCATGTGAATTGGGATGAGAATGAATGGTATGGGATGTGAATGGATGTGATGTCATGTGAATAAATAATATGGGATGTGAATGGATGGGATGTTAAAGCGTTATTTTCATTAGAATCAATTTCTATGCATACAAAGATGCATATTGAAAATATTTTTATTATAAAAGCGTTATTTTCATTAGAATCAATTTTTATGCATAAAGAAATTTATTTTTATTTCAAAAGAGTTATTCTCATTAATTTTGATTTTATGCATAGAAAGATGCATAAAGGAATTTATTTTTATTTCAAAAGAGTTATTCTCATTAATTTTGATTTTATGCATAGAAAGATGCATAAAGGATTTAATTTTATTTTAAAAGTGCTATTTTTCTTAAAATTGAATTTATGCATAAATAGATGCATAAAAGGATTTTGTTAAAAGTGTTATTCCCACTGAAGTTGATTTTATGCATAAATAGATGCGTAAAGAATCCTTATATCAAAAAATTTAGAAATTCTCTTAAATTCTATGTTTAAACGAATGTGATGTGAATAGATGTGATGAGAATTAGATAAATGTGAATGAATGGATGGATGGATGTGATATGAATAGAAGTGATGAGAATGTGATGTGGATAGATGTGATGAGATGTGATGTGAATCAGATAGATGGGAATGAATGAATGGATAGATGTGATGTGAATCGAACAGATGGGAATGAATGGATGGATAGATGTGACGTGAATCAGATAGATGGGAATGAATGGATGGATAGATGGGAATGAATGGATGGATAGATGTGAATCAGATAGATGGGAATGAATGGATGGATAGATGTGATGTAAATGAGATAAATATGAATGAATGGATGGATGGATGTGATGTGAATAGATGTAAATGAGGATGTAAATGAATGATATGGGATGGATGTGGATGTATGTGAAGAATGGAAGTGGATGTATGTGAAAGAATGGATGTGGATGTATATATGTGAAAGGATGGATGTAGATGTAGGTGAAAGGATAGATGTGGATGTGTAAGTGATAAGTATGGATGTGGATGTATGTGGAAGAATATATGTGGATGTGAATGTGATAAATATGAACGAGAATAGAGGTGATGTAAATTGGATAGGTATGAATGATAAGGGATGTGAATGAATGTGATGGCATGTGAGTCAGGATGTGAATGAATGATAAGGGATGTGAATGAATGATAAGGGATGTGAATGAATGTGATAGCCTGTGAATTGGGATGTGAATGAATGTGATGGCATGTGAGTCAGGATGTGAATGAATGTGATAGCCTGTGAATCGGGATGTGAATGAATGATAAGGGATGTGAATGAATGTGATGGCATGTGAATCGGGATGTGAATGAATGATAAGGGATGTGAATGAATGTGATGGCATGTGAATTGGGATGAGAATGAATGGTATGGGATGTGAATGGATGTGATGGCATGTGAATTGGGATGAGAATGAATGGTATGGGATGTGAATGGATGTGAATCGGGATAGATGTGAATGAATGTGATCTGGTCTAGATGTGATGTGATGTGAGTGAATGTGATGTGGTCTGAATGGATGAGATGTGAATGAATGTGATGTGATGAGATGTGGATATGGGTAAATGCGAGAGGATGAGATCTGATGAGGATATTTGAGGGAAGATATTGAATAAGGAGTAAGAGTTGTTTTCTGAATTCGGGCATGGATCTAGTTGATTGACCTTGCTGGTCCTCAAAAACGGATGAGTCCATGGCTCTTTTATATGGATCCCGTTGGTTGATCTTGCTGATCTTCAACGGAGATTCTATTTTGATATGTGAATATATTACCGGTTACTATGAGCTAGGAACTATTGAAAAGGCCCCTGAGTGGTCAGGTGGTGAGCGTTCTGGTTGCCAATGATGCCATAGATACACCGATGAAGGAATGATTGGAAATAAGGATTCAATCGGAGATTTTAAGGATTATGATCAGTGACACAATGGTTTCATTAAATGATTGTTTTTAAAGATAGATAATGCTGAGAAAAAGGCAATTTCGTATTGGGTGTGTAAGTGGTGTGACTAGTTTTAAGTTTGCATGAATATCCAGCTAGGGGGCCTGGGAACTCTTTTCCCTTGGTACTCGGGATAAAACCTAACCAAATTTTTAATTGGATCCCATCACTACAGTGGTTGGGCGGTTGACTAACCCAAGGCACTGGCTGGACTGATGGATCCCTAAAATGAGACTAAATTTCTGTTGGTACGATAGATGAAGTAAATCCCGGATAAAAATTGTTGTATGGAAAAGAATCAACGGCTGTGCCTCTCAATGAGGAAAAAAGCGTTGGTCTCTATGATCCAAGTGCAATCTTTCCTTTGATCTGACTATGGGACTTACGGGTTTGGTCAAATCAGTTCAGTTAGTTAAGGTTTTTGACTACGATAGAGAAAAGTTATCCTGGTGGAATCGCCCATGCTTTCCGAGCAAGGGAAGTTTTTTCGGGTTTGATTTTGGAAAAACCGATGGATTAGTCTCTTGTCTGGATATCTGTGGATGAGGCCCCGAGTGTGGGACCCTGGCCCGCGCAAGAAGTGCTACTTCCCCTGCTAGCACCCCTAAATTTGTTGCACGGTGGGGACATGGATCTCACAGTTGGTATGAGAGCGATTTGGCTAAAATGGATCAACCGAGAAGCCAAGAATGTCATAAATTTATGAAGAAGCAATAAAAGGTTGAAATTGTGTGATGAAACTCATACAAGTTGATATTTAGAATGAAATTCCTAAAGTAGGGGTCTCCACCTAGGTTTAGTACATTATCAAACCTAGGTTACCAAGCCTAGTTAGACTTGGGTTTAGGCTTGGAAGGAAAGAAACTACTCAAGTAAAGCTATTTTCATATAAAATGGATGAAAATATACCTTTTCTTACTCAAATTAAACCGATTTGTTTTCTTAGATTCATCATGATTAGCACTACTTTTTGATATAAAATTATTGAATAATCACATAAAAATGTTTTTCTATAATTAATTTACTAATTATGTTCAACTGCTCTAAGACTTTGAAGTAAATTTCCAATAGAGATCTTGAAAAATCTAATCATTAAGAATGTAGTTGACCATATGGTCACATTTTCTTCATAATTACCTATACTTGGATCATTCAATCAAGTAAAAATACATAATTTTTGTTATTAAGATGTGCTATACAAAAAACTACTCTTTTGTATATTTTTAAAACATGTAATAATTAATTTAAAATAGAAATACATAATTTTTGTTATTAAGATGTGCTATACAAAAAACTACTCTTTTGTATATTTTTAAAACATGTAATAATTAATTTAAAATAGAAATTACATGCAAAAATTACTTAATAAATCAAGTTAAGATCTCCATTACATGTCTTCCTTGTGTATATAGTGGGGATGGAATTGGAGTTAAAACAATGAAGTTATTAACATTTTATGATCATACTATCTATTTGTTTAAGTTTAGGACATGCCATATACACTATATTTATGACACAAGAAATTTAGCATTTCAAATTTTTGATTTTTTATTGGACCATATGTTTAAGTGCATGACTAATAGTGTGATGTTTCATTAGAAGATCTCAATGTCAAATTCCTTTACCAAGTGGGTGAGATTAGCCAATTTTAGTGAGAAAAATGTTTGTTTTTTGCTATAAAAAATCTTTGAAGGCAATCTAAAGTGATTACCCTTATTGCAAACCTAACCATGAGGAAAAAGAGGCTACTTCAAGAAGAAGTGTAACTTTTATGGGAAAATGAACCA
The DNA here is from genome assembly GCF_041138505.1 of Cibotium barometz. Lineage (NCBI taxonomy): Eukaryota > Viridiplantae > Streptophyta > Polypodiopsida > Cyatheales > Cibotiaceae > Cibotium > Cibotium barometz. The sequence goes on along the minus strand of NC_141070.1, from coordinate 31,307,139 downwards.
TGAAGAAAAGGATTGCATCTTCAAAAGGAGAGCATCCTCAACACATTCTGTAAGAAATGAAGAAGAGGCTTCCAAAGAAGAGGAGGCCAAGCTCACACACGTGACAATGAATGGGCTTTCTAAACTATCCTTGAGCCAAAGCCACTCCACAAAATATCCCTACTCTTTTTTAAAAACCTCACTAGAAAATGAACCATGAAGAAAAGGATTGCATCTTCAAAAGGAGAGCATCCTCAACACATTTTGTAAGAAATGAAGAAGAGGCTTCCAAAGAAGAGGCCAAGCTCACACACTTGACAAATGAATGGGCTTTCTAAACTATCCTTGAGCCAAAGCCACTCCACAAAATATCCCTACTCTTTTTTAAAAACCTCACTAGACTAAGTTTGGTGAAACCAAAGCCAAAAAGAGCTTGGTAAATCCAAATATGAAGGTGGTGAAACTAAATCCTATTAGAGCCTAGTAAATCCACACATGTCTAGATAATCACTAAACTAATAACTTTTTTAGGGGGAGTATTGGAAGAAACAAATAATAATCCATCATCATTACAGTGAGCAAAGGTTCAAAGGTTCAATGATATTTATAAAAGAATCAAGTTTTCCCTAGTTACATTCACCACAAAGGGTAGCCACCTTTTTCCTTGTATTTAAGGAGATAATTGTGGAGAGAATGGGGTTCATCTGTATTGATTCCTAGCTACTCAAAAACTCATGAATCCTTAGCCCTAGTAGTGGCTTGTACTTGGAGCATATTTATGGTCATGATTCAATGAATGAAACACACTTGCTTATGCTAATTATTTAAGTCATTAGACTTAACCATTTCTCATTAGGATTACTAATTTTGATTAGTGTGTGTACCATGCTTAACCACCATGTCTAATCATCATTTCTATCCACCCTAGCCTCTCTAACATCACAACCCAACAATTAACAGGCTCCCCTTTGATCTACTCTTGATAAGATCTAACTAACACTTGAGCAGATTCTAGCATGCCCCTTCTCTTGGTGGACTCTCCTTTCATCTACTCTCCTGACAGGCTCTAACCAACACTTGAACAAGTTCTAGTCTATCCTTCTCCTCTATGGGTCTTGGGTACTTTGCCAGCTTCTTTGGCAAGTCATTCAGGTCTATGACTGCTTCTTCTTCCTCATGGGCTGGTTGTAAAACCAATTCCTCTTGAGACGATGACGATGAAATGCCTTTGGGTATTAAGGCTGATCTTAGCTTATTTTAAGACTTCATCAACACATACGAGACTTGGGCTTCTCCTTGCTCTTGTTAATAAGAGATGGAGGCCTCTCCTATAATGTAGTCATTGATCATCTTCGGTTTTGCATTCTTATGATTGCATTAAGAAGAATGGTCTAGATAAACCTATATCTCACACCAAGCAAGTTAAGGCTTGCTAACAAGTTAGGATCTTAGGCTAGCTTTAATGAGGACACTCTTAGAGGGAAATCCCTTTACGTGTGGTCGATCTTGTACCCTATGTTTGACAAGGATAGTCTCAAAGAGAAATCCCTGTACAAGTTAGGATGTTGGGCTAGTATGACAAGGATACTCTCAGAGAGAAATTCCTTTACATATGGTTAATCTCGCAAAGTGGTGTAAGAGGTTGTCGGGCTTGGGGCAGTAGCATCATTTCCTTCTTGATAGGGAAATCTACCATTACAGGGACGGCCTTGCCCCCATTGTGTTGATATCTCTACCCCTCAAGGTTTGCAATATGGCTTGGTAAAACGGGGTATACATTATCATTGTTCAACTGTGAGATATAATGGATTTAGATTTAGGTTGGTGACAAGGCTCTAGGCCACTAGCCATTTGATGTACATGATTTCATGTCCTTCTCCCTCCTCATCTCCTTAAGGAATCTCAGTCTCAACGCGAGTTAGTTTAAGGAATCTCAGTCAGCGCCGCTTGAGGTGGTTCATGGGGGTGATCCTTGGGATAGGTGGTTGCATTCCTCGGTGCTAACACCGGGGGTGCTATACACATCACATGAATCCTTAAAATTCCTCTTTAGGGCATGTTATCATAGGCAAGGAGCATTAGCAAAAATATGCCTAGCCGATGGAGTTAAGGTCACCGAGGGTTATCCTTCCTATGCAGGTAATGCTAGTGGTTGTTACCTTGGGGGTTGCTTCTTATAGTAGTGAGTTGTCATGGTTTTTTGACTCTATTACAATGTGCACACCATAACCCTTTTATCTTGGTCTCAAAATGTGAGCATTCAGTGTTGGTGTGACTAACACTGAAAATTGAACACGAGAGCCACTTGCATCTTGGGTAAAGATATGGTTTACAATGAAGGCAAAGCAGTTGAACGGCAACCACGAACCATTTAAAAAAAATGAACACGAGAGCCACTTGCATCTTGGGTAAAGATATGGTTTACAATGAAGGCAAAGCAGTTGAACGGCAACCACGAACCATTAAAAAAATCTCTAAGGTTTAATAAACCTTATCCTCTTTTAAGAGGTTTTTTCGCATGGGTAGTGGCTTTATGGACCTTTTAGGTAAAACTCTTATGTGCATCATGTATGATAACACCATGTCCTTCATGGGATTCGACATCGACAATGGCATCATAAAGCTTTGCATTGACAAAATCATCATCAACAATCTCTCTACACACTTCACATCAACAAAGATTTCAAACCAACAAAGTTGGAAAAATTTTATAAGCGGCCAAATGAGCACGCTAGTGTATGTGTGGGTGGAAAATAGGCATATAACCTATGTAAAAACACCGCAATCAAATGAATATATGAGTGTGTGTGCATAAAAATATCAAAAGTGCATTAAATACTATCCTAAACATGCTAAGAATACAAAGTTGGAAAATTTTTATAAGCGGCCAAATGAGCACGCTAGTGTATGTGTGGGTGGAAAATAGGCATATAACCTATATAAAAACACCGCAATCAAATGAATATATGAGTGTGTGTACATAAAAATATCAAAAGTGCATTAAATACTATCCTAAACATGCTAAGAATACAAATGCATGGAGTGACCCCATCGGCACAATGAAGAAAACAATGCCAAGAGGTGGATGTGAAGGCAAGCAAGGAAAAGTAGGCAAAAGCTAGAGTCAAAGCCAAGAGCAAAAGATCGAGAGCCAAGGAAGAAAGAAGGGATCTTCATCAAGCCAAAATAAGATCTCAAGCAAGCAACAACACTAAGCAACAAAGGAGCTACCAATCACTACCCTAACCTAATGTTATAAGCCACCAACTGAGTAGGCAAGTATATGTGTTTGTAATCACGCTTTACCACCTAAGAGTAGCCAGAGAGCATCTAAGGAAGTGATGCAAATGTAAACACTCCTAACCACCTCAAAGTAGCTAATCAAGAACCTAGGGAAGTAATGCAAATGTAAACGCTTTTGACCACCTGAGAGTATCTAATCAAGCACCCAGGGGGGAGATGTTTCATGTGCAAATGTCAATCCACCCACCACCTACATTAAGGGGGGTGGAAGTATTTGTAAACCTAACATTTAACCACCTTGCATAGCCTAAGAATATGGCACCAAGGGGGGGGGGGTGTTGAGAAATGTGGTGCCATTGAGCATAAGGAAGAGGTAGGGAGTGAGTAAGAGTCAAGCATCTAGCAAGCAACCACCTAGGCCAACAAGGATAATCCCACATATGGAAGCCCAAGAGCATGTTCCAACTCTTATAAAAGGGAGCCATTTTCAAGCAATGAACATATCACTTATACTTATCTCAAGTCTCTTTATGTATCCAAGTTAATTTATCTTAGTGTCTAATTTATCTTTATGTACTTATCTCAAGTCTCTTTATGTATCCAAGCTAATTTATCTTGGTGTCTAATGGTACTTGAGTGCATCTAATTAGCACACACTCATGATGAGTTTTCTTCATTTTTATCCACCTTAGATTAGTGGTGTCATTAGTGTAGGATTAGTTTTTGATAAGGTGAATGTATTGTCATTAGGAGAGCTTGATCCATGATTCTTATTAATAGGAATTTGCATTTGTAGGATGTAGGAATATTCGTGGGCAAGTTTGGGGCATGGGTATATACGCTCAAAAATGACCATATATATATTTGTGGGTAAGAGGGTACATGCATGAACTTAGGAACGAGCATATGTGAAGGTGAAGGATGCACCTACAGAATTGTGTAGGTACATGTATTCAAAAAACATATGAACATGCATGGCAGGTCACAGAATGAGGGTTCATCAAGGGATGGAGTATGTGAATTCATAATCGGGTGCGGTCATTTGTAGCTCTTTTGATGAAGGAACGTCTGTTCCAGGTTTAAGCTTCTTATGAGAATGTATGTTTGCATAGAGAAACATACATACATACATAAGTTCATCAAATTGATAGCTCTGTCACCAGTCGTCTTGGACCTGAGGCCACATGATGTGTTAGGAAACCACCGTTTTGGCTTTATGGCCAACTATGGAAGAATAACTTTTAGAGATCTCTTTAATGAGTAAATTATTGAGGAGATTAGATTTTATCTCCTACCAAGTGATATAATATATGTTCTTACAAGATGTACATACGCAATCACAATTGGACACATATAGGCCTAGTCGGGCACTTATTTAGATTAGATTTTATCCTCTACCAAGTGATGTAATATATGTTCTTATAGGATATACATACGCAAGCACAATTGGACACATATAGGCCTAGTCGGGCACGTATGTAGCTCGACCAGAGAGTCAAGTAGATAATATTTTTTATTGTTTTGGTCCAAAAACTAGATTTTTCTCAATAATTCTTGCTTAATAGTGTATATTTTTTTATTTTTACTTTGATAAGATGCTTAATCTATTCCTAACCTTCCTAATGATATGCTCAATGTAACTTAATTATGTTTAGACAAAGATTAATGGCTTGAGTAAATATTAGATGCCTAAGAAACTCAAGAAATACAAGAACACAAGAAATAAGAAGCTTGAATTAAAGAGAAAAAGTTTATTATTTTGTTGATGTAAATGGTTAAAAGGCTAAGTTAAACATTTGGATGCTTCTTAATGGTTTCTTGAGCACCTCTGCATACTACCTTGAACTAATTGGCATCAAAGATAAACAATTTGAATTCCCTAAACTCAACCTCAAAAATATATTGTTAGGGCTACAATATTGTTATCACATTCAGTAGCTCAACTCACTAGCTCGACTCACTTGCTCGAAACTTGCTATTTGACCACAATCATGTGTGTTTCTCCTCAAGTCAATATTCTAGGTGTGAAAGCAATGAGTATACACAAACATGAGAGACAAGTTTTAACATAAGGATAGAGATAGAGAGACCTATTTACTTGGTTTTCTCCCATAGAAATCTTGTAGAGATAGATAGAGAGAGAGAGAGAAAGGTAATTCCTTAGAAAGCTAACTCCCTAGATGGTTCCAACATGGCTAGTTTCCTCACTATTTTGATATGCTTGATGGTACAATCTTGAAATAATCATTGCCTTGATCGGGTACTAACATATATCCTAGACCCAAGGTAGTCATGTCTACATGATGGAGCTAAGTCTAGGGTTGAGGTGTTAAACCCCTGCCAAGGAATTGGGTAGGTATGCCTTGGTGGGGATCTTGTGAAGTTTTAAGGAGGGATTATGAAGACTTAAAAAGTACAATCATAGGGATATAACACACACACACATACACACACACATAATTGGTGGCTCACTTGCACATACTAAAGGTCTTAACAAGCCCCCTCCACTAACATCCTCCCCCCCCACTAACATTCTCCTCCTCCACTAGCCACTTCCTACATGCACACATAAGGGGAGAGAGAGAGAGAGAGAGAGAGAGAGAGAGAGAGAGAGAGAGAGAGAGAGAGAGAGAGAGAGATGCCAATTTTGAAGGAGCCAAGGGATACTTAAGAAAACAACTTCTAAGATGTGTTTTTGCTTGTTTGTAGAGACTAAGTGGGTGTGGCAGACTTAAGCTACACCTTTTTGGTGGTGAGCTGGAGAGCCAAGCCTCCTCATGGTGGCTGACAAGGAAGCCCCATGGCAACCACATGTGCATCCCGTATTCTATGTTTCAATGACACCTATCAATCCCCATATTATAAGGTTTACAAATAATATGTGCATCTTATATCTATGTTTCAATGATACCTATCAATCCCCATATTATAAGTTTCACAATAATATAATATAATATTATTTATTATACATTATTTATATTACTTTTAATTATATTTTATAATATATAAGATTCTACATGGTAAAATTTTCTTATGGCTACCCATTGTTACCATGTGACAATGCTCCATTTCCTCATATAGACAAAGCAAATATATAGTGTGTGCATTTTGCATTGACTAAGGATTTTGTTATGAAGGGAAAAATACCACTCCACACATAAGTTGTTCTTTGCTTTACAAGTGACTTGTAATATGCAGGACATGGAAAGTTGCAAGCTTGCTCATATATTGTAGTTAGTGAACTAGCTTAAAACAAATCCATGAGTCACAGTGTAGTAGCATAAAGTATACTCTTGATTTTTGTGCAAAAACACAATGAGGCTTAGCATAAAATTGAGCAAATATTATCGAAGTAATGATTTAGTACGGTAACATGATTTCCATACATGTAACTAGATACTACTTAAGAATACAACATGTTAGAATTAGTAAACTTTATTGTGGAATCGTGACATAAGGTAACTCCAAATTTTTGGATCAATAAGCTCCTCCATTATTTTTGAAAATAAACATCTAGAAGTGATGCCTAGATTTGCACAAATTCCAAGTGGAGATTGTATAAGATCAAAGTTTCAATTTAAGATGATGTGTAGGGATTCAAATAGTGAAGATTTACAATAAAACTTTAGCAAACACCGACAACTTTAGTTTCAATGTGTATATCTTGATTTCCATGAATGCATCTAGATAACACTTAAGAAAAAACATGTTAGAACTCAACTCATAGTGAAATCATAAAGTAAGTATTGTTGTGATCAACTAGCTACTCAATTACCCTTGAAAATAAACATCTAGTTCAGTTATTGCATATACTTTATCTCTCAAAGTTTGCTTGAGATAATTGTTTAATGATTCAAACAGTGAAGCTTTGAAATAAAACTTTAGCAAGGGTAGCTTTAGTTTTGATGTGTAAGATAAACTAATCTTGATACTCATTGTCCCCCTCTATATTCTATGTTGTTGATATATTATTCAAGTGTTTTTTTAAGAGAAATAGTTTTGTATATTTGAAGATTGTTGGCGATACATATTCATCATGCTAGCATGGTAAGGGGAATGGCAGAGGTTATTGAGAGTCAAAATCTATGTTGATGGTAGTGAGGGAGACAAGTTCGCGGTTTGTAACTTGTCACACGAGTACATGGGCTAATGCGTCATGTGGCAATGACATAACAAGTGAACGGTGAAAGGTGTGGGTTTGGAGGGGTACTTGTTCATAAGTAAGGGCTGTTGAATTGGGTGGGTGTGGGTGATGATTCAAGGATAGGCAAACAAGTGAGGGGGTGTTGGTGGAGGCAGGGACAAGGAGGTTGAAGAAAGGAACTTAAGAAGGCTTCACAGTATGCACGAGGGAAGTTGAAAGGAATAGAAAGGATTGATGAAGTGACACAAATGAAAGGGAAAGGAAAGGGAACAAGGATGATGAGGCTAGGGATAATGTGAGGAGTGCCTTTTTATTAAGATGGTGAGAGGACAATAGTCTCACAATAGTAAAAGTGTAAAGGAGCCTCTTTTGTGGATACACGTGTGGGGGGCCAACTCATGCCCCATGTTACCCTATAAATTTTCCTTAAAAGTTCCTCTTTTGGTTAAAAAAGAGAACACATAATCCTAGGGGATATCTAGGTACTTGGAATCCATTCATTGGAAGGATTATATTTTCATCTTTAAAAACAAATTGCGTTTAGGTTTTAGGTTAAACTAATGCACTTGAGAGCCTCTAAACTTTCTCTAAAAGGACCATACATTCTTCCTTACAACACATCCATACACTCTTCAAAACTCTCAATTAGTTATGTGTGAGGTTAGAAGGAGGAGCCAAGTTTGAGTGGCTTCACAAAGCCCAATAAATTATTATAACATATTTTGTCATGGGCGGTCTGCTTTCACAAGAAACAGTGGGTGGGCATGGATTGTCTTTACAAGAAACATTGGGCGGGCATGGATTGTCTTTACATAGATGGAAGACGACCAAACTCTAGGCACAAAAAGGACAAACAACATTATTCTTTTTAATTACCAACTATAGTTTTGATTGAAGGAGTTTGTGTGTCTAGAGTCTAGAGTCTAGAGGTTGGCCCAAGATTTCAAGATGTTTAGCTTTCTTGTCGGCCGCTTATGGTGTGTGAAGAGGGTAGGCAACAGTTGTTGTTGGAAGGCATTCAACTCTAGGGATGCTACCACCTCAATAGTGAACATTGGCCATCTCAACTTTGTGAAGCCTTGTAAGACTTCAAGAAACCATTCATGGCGACGACCAAGTGAATTGGCTCTCAAAAAATTGGGCTTTTTGATAGAAGTAAAGTTTCTTGATTCAAGATGGATGCAAGGGTGGGATGAAAGAAACACTCCTTAAATACTAGATGGGGGTGGGGATAACATCGTGGTCGTTAAGGGGGCTTCTCCTCCAAGACATGGCTTCTTGCTCCCGTCCTCGTTTTTGGCCCACCCTTCCCCCTCCCTTGAGAGAAAGGGGTGAAAGAGTGTGTGTTTCTCCTTTGCAACCCAAAAAGAAAATGTAGATATTAGATGGATATACCATGGGTTTAATCTAGGTGGTGAAGAAAACATGCATGTCATGGGGTTTTAACTCGAACATTGGCAAACTTTTTCTTAAGACGTTTAAGAAGTTTGCCAAGGTTAAATCCGGTTATACTCGCTAATAGCTATGGAAAGCTCAAGATTTTGAGACCCATTCTCTCTCTACTTATTAGTACTGAGGTCTTGTGGGTGTACCGTGTGTAGGATTATGGCAGTGCGTGGAGGAGTTCATTGGGTGCTTCGCCATAGCTGCAGAGGAGGGCTCCCTTCGCCATGGCTGAAGAGGAGATAGTCCTGAGGTCCCTCCCAAAGCTCCTGTTGCGGATGTTATGTCCTGTCAAATTTCAATAGGCTAGTTTGTTGAAAATACTGGCCACTTAAGCAAGCTAGTTAGGGCTGTGTGTGTGGGGGTGTGTGTGGGTGGGTACATAGGATTCTCTATCACCTTTTGTACCTCAAGTCCTCAACCCTTCATCACAAATTACAATCATCACATAACAGCACTCCTTCCACATGGTCCTCCTGGTACTCTCGAGTCTGCAAGGCTCAAGCAATTCATCTCTCTCTCTCTCTCTTTCACACACTGTCAGTGGAACTCAAGAGTATCTATTAGTAACAATTCCACACAAAAAAACCCTACCTTGTTTTTTCTCTCTCTCTCTCTCTCTCTCTCTCTCTCTCTCTCTCTCTGCGTGCGCTTGCAAGTTGCAGCGGTTGCAGCTTGCTGTACTCTCAACCACGACAGCAACCAATACCCCCTCAGGGCCCTTCTTGCTTGCATCTTGTGGTACTTCTGTTGGTCACAGGCTTCTATCAAGAACGGCGGCGGCAAAAAGAGAGAGAGAGAGATAGAGAGAGAGAGAGAGGGGGGGAGGGGGGAGGGAGGGAACTCAGAGAACGCGACATTACTTTAAAACAGGAAGGTAGTGAGGGGAGCTTCTCATGAAGAGAGACCAATCAAGGGCTTCTTCTTGCCAGCTAATTTGAGGCTTGTAACGGCAAGGGGGAGGCCAGAGGGTAGCCCTTATTGCCATACATATTTGTAGCTTACAGGCACCATGGGCAGGGTTGGTTAAGCACTAGGATTAAGGGTGGGTTGTATGAGGCAAACCCTAACTGCAAGGCCCTTTCTGTGTTTGGAGAGCAGAGTCAGCAGACCCAACAAGCAGAAATGGTTGATTTTGACATGGGTAATGTGAAAATTACGATTTAATTGCGTAGCGCAGTGAGTAATTGTAGGTTAGGGTTGCATTTCAGAATACAGTCAGAGTGTCAATCTAGCATGTTTTTCTGGACGCGCTTTGGAGGACGTGCTTGGTGTGCAGCAGAAGTGCCGTCTTGGGCCAGCCAATCCCGTGGCTGCGTGTGAGCGGGTTTGTAGCAACAACGTGCTCGTAGCGTTGTGAGATTGTGGGGGGTGTGGCAAGCGCATGAAAGTCCTCATTCGGTTGCAAAGACCCTTTCTCCTCGCCACAAAGCTCGCTTGCCGCAAATCAAGCCATGTAATGAGGTGCATGAACACTTGTATCATCTCTCACAGGCAAAAGGCAAGGATCTCTCAGCACACGCACACAGACATTTTGCATATAAAGGCCACCAGTCTCCTTGTTCCTCTTTTCTTTGTGGTCGGCAAGCTTTTCATCTCCATCTCTTCCAATATATTCCTCTCTTTTCGAGGTCTTAAAGCTTCTTCTCCTTCTGGGGTTTGCTCAAGTCTGTGTCTCTCTCTCTCTCTCTCTCTCTCTCTCTCTCTCTCTCTCTCTCACACACACACACACACACACACACACACACACACACACACACATGCACATATGCACATACTGGGTAATAGGTTTCACTTCTTGACACTATCTTCTTTAACTTCTGCTTAATGCTTACCAAATTACCCATTTTTCAACATAGCTTAACAAATAATCCCATCTAACTTCAGTTTGTGGTCTCCTGCAGGTTACTTTTCAGCAAACCCACCACCGTCCTTGCCCCTCTGTCATGGAAGAAGGGTGAGCTTCTGCCATACTTGCCGCTAGCCTCATCTTTCATAGGCTTCACGTGAAGTAGGAAGAAGCAAAACATTGCTTGACGAAGGGGACCTTGCCTACGAAAAGTGCAATTCTTGTGAAGAAAACTACCCATCTGCCTTCACGTGTTCTTGTTTCTGCTGCCTTGTGATGCTCTGGTAGCTGCCTAGCTATGGCAGGTCATGAGATTAAAAAAGACCACACCCTAGCTTCTGGTGAGCTTCAAGTTCAAAAAGTGTCCGAGTCTTACTTATCCAACAGTGGAAGCCTGAGCTCGAAGAGCAGTATAGACATGAGCATGAAGAGCAGCCTGAGCAGCAGCAGCAGTGGCGGTGCCACCGGAAGCAGCAGCAGTAGCAGTGGGAAGAACAGCTTGAGTGGAAAGATAAGTGATGGAACAATCAGTGATCGTAAACTTAGTGATGGAGCAAAGACTGCCATTGATGGCAGAAAGATAGATGAAAGTGGCAAGAGCAGCCTCAGCAGGCCAAGCACAGGCAGTGAGGTGAGTGATAGCAATGAGAGCAGCTGCAGCGGCTTCAGCGCTGCTCTGAATAAGCCCCACAAGGCGAATGACCCGAGATGGGAGGCCATTCAGTCCGCCTGTGCTAAGGAAGGTGCCCTAGGATTGAACCATTTCAGACTGCTGAAGAAGCTTGGATGTGGAGACATTGGAAGTGTCTATCTTGCAGAGTTGAGGGGCAGCAAGTGCTATTTTGCAATGAAGGTGATGGACAAAGGTTCCCTCGCCAGTCGTAAGAAGCTCCTTAGAGCCCAGACAGAGAGGGAGATTCTACAATCTCTGGATCATCCATTCTTGCCTTCTTTATACACACATTTCGAGACCGACAAGTTCTCCTGTTTGGTGATGGAATTCTGCTCAGGAGGAGATTTGCACACACTTAGGCAGAGGCAACCAGGCAAGCATTTTTTAGAGATGGCTGCAAGGTATGTTTAACAGTTTTTTTTGCTTTTCATTAATTTTGCCATAGTTTATGACTTGGTTGGTCATATGGCCTTGAGATATCGTTAACAGGTGCATATTTTTTATGTTGCACTGTCCAATCCTGAAGGTCTTTAATTGCTTCATACACACATGTAAGATGAAGTACATTTGGAATGTCTTGGCTAATCACATAAGTTCCACACAGTCAAGAGGTGTATGCTTGGGTTTAATTCTTTCAAGGGCTTTGTGTCTCAGACTGCTTAAGGTTGTATAGGTTCTGATTTCTCAGAGTCTGCTGTTTCTGCAGATAACTGGAAGCATTAGGCACCTTTAGAATGCATGTCATAATTATGATGGTCTCAATGGCTAGGGGACATGGCATGCAATTGAGCTGTGGCTTTTTTCCTCCAGCTTCTTCATATTTCTGTGTTTCTTTTTTAAGTCTAAGAAGATGCCTGTCTTGGCTGTGCTTGACAGGTTTTATGCAGCAGAGGTGCTGCTTTCACTTGAGTATTTGCACATGATGGGGGTCATCTATAGAGACTTGAAGCCTGAAAATGTTCTTGTAAGGGAGGATGGACACATCATGCTATCAGACTTTGACCTTTCCCTACGTTGTGTGTCGAGGCCAACACTCGTGAAGTCTCCTTCAGTAGACATGGATCCATCAAGGAGAATACCAGCATACTGTGTTCAACCTGCTTGCTTAGAACCGTCCTGCATAACTCCTGCATGTGTGGCTCCCTCATGCATCCAGCCTTCTTGCTTTATTCCAAAGCTTCTCCCATCACTGAGATCAAAGAAAAAATCAAAGCCAAAAACTGAGCTTGGAAATCAGGTGAACCCTCTGCCTGAGCTCATAGCAGAGCCGACGGGGGCTCGCTCCTTGTCATTTGTGGGTACTCACGAGTATCTGGCTCCAGAGATCATCAAAGGAGAAGGGCATGGAAGTGCTGTCGATTGGTGGACCTTCGGGATTTTCCTCTATGAATTGCTCCATGGGAAAACTCCATTCAAAGGGGCTGGCAACAGAGCCACTCTTTTCAATGTCATTGGACAGCCTCTCAAATTTCCGGAGACACCCAGTGTCAGCTTTGCTGCACGGGATTTGATCAAAGGCTTACTTATAAAAGATCCGCAGCATAGGCTTGCATACAAGCGTGGAGCTACGGAGATCAAGCAGCATCCCTATTTTGAGGGGGTCAATTGGGCGCTTATTAGAAGCATGGCTCCTCCAGAGGTTCCTAAGCCTTTTGATGTGCCTGCAGTTGCTGCCACCCCTGCTCCTCCTGAAAAGAAGATTGGAGAGGTTGACTCCAAGCCTTCAGGTTCTTATCTTGATTTTGACTTCTTCTGATAAAAAATCTCGAACGCATGATGAGGTTTTTGATATGTTGACCTCTGGGATCTTTGGCTTTGATGGTGGCTGTGGTTTCCTCTTCATCAAGATCTCTCTCCTGCTTTCCCTATATTACAAACTTTCCTTGAGCTAAGTTTTTGTACTTCCCTTGTGTAATTGTATCATATTTTCTCTCTCTCTCTCTCTCTCTCTCTCTCTCTCTCTCTCTCTCTCATATCGCAACAAGTCCTATTCCATCAGACTAATGATGTGTTCATGCTGTGGGGTGTTTGACATGCATTGTGCCCCAATCACAATTGAAATGCAAATAGATCTGTGCCAAGATTGTAGTTTTTTAAAGGTTGATAGCTGATCTGTACCAATATTGTAAATTTTTAAAGGTTGTTAGTTGATCTGAACAGATGCATGTCTCCAAGTTGAGTAATGTGTAGACAAAGAGCAGCCTAATAATTTGCGAGTTAGGTTGCTAGTTTACAGCTGAAGGATGTGCACTAGTTAAGATTTTAAGAATATTGAGCTAATTTTCATGTTAATTGTCATCAGTTTGCTTTGAGATATGCAAAATGGAGTGCATGGAATTATATAATTTTTTGTTTCAATTCACCGGCCTATTCCTCAATGTTGGTGGATGTCCCTCTGTCTGCCTTCTCATGGTTTGGGGGAGGTGTCTGTGAAGACCCAAGGCCCTTTCATGCATGCTTGCAAAGTGCTGAAACATGAGTAGAAGAAAATTACCCATTGTACTGGTATTAAAAAAGCCAGCTAATGGTTTAGGTGGTGATTACAAAAGCTCTTTGATACCACCTAATGTTTTTAAGTGGTGATTGCAAAAGCTCTAAGGTCTGTAGGCAGCCCATGTGAAGAAATTCTGCTCACAGCTTTGTTAGTGGGTGGTGCAGTGTTGCTGTAACTTGTAACTAGCAACAGTCCAAAAACGTCGGTGTAAGTGATTTGCAACCACATGTGTTGTCTCGTTTGAGCTTTGGGGCACGTGTGTGCCTGCCCCACGCACGTGTAGGCATGATGCAAGCGAGCCCACATGGAGAGCATCGACTTTGTTTGCTGCTTGCTATTAAAAAAAAGGGGGGGGGGAAAGGGCATTATGGGGGAATCTGGCTGTTCTTCTGTCTCCATGTGCTTGCATATTTGAATTTCGGCTAGCTTTTTTTAAAATCATTTTGTTTTATTATTTTTAAAGGTAAGTAGATTTAATTTTAATAATAATACATACACATGAATGGTCCCAGTGGGCACTAGAGTCTACTACCTTTTTAGGCAATTTTTTTTTTCTAATATAAAAATGAAGCAAGTGGCCACGACCTGCTGGATGCTCTGTGCACTCAGGGCAGTTTTATCATTAGGTTTTTGTTAAGAAAATGCGGACTTTTTTATTTATCTTTTTCAAACTACGAGGTAACGGGTTTGGGAAATCGGGACCTTTGGGTGAGGAGTCCCGTTGACCGGTTTCTTTTGGGTTGAAAGTCGTACTATTTAATATTTAATTAAGAATAATTATGCTTAGTTCCAATTCTTACCTTTTCCTGGCTCGCACAAACAAAGCGCAAAATTCTAGTCTTTTTTTTTGTGTCGTTTCTGCGCAGCCAGCGGGTTTAATTTTTTTCTCTTTTCAAGTATAGTTAAGAGTTAATTACATTTTACATTAGTATGTGATTCCATTTATTTAGTACCATAAAGTATCAACCACCTTAGATACCTTGTTGCCTAAGAGTTGGAGACCCCACCCCCATTTGCTCTTTGCTTCACGTAATTGCCCCACCTACAAGAAATTGCTTCAAGTAATTACAGGAACACCCCCCTCTTGCCGCTTTGTGGCTTCTATTCACTCTCCCTTTGCTTCAAGAATCACAACGGGGAAGGATTTTATACACGTGTATGTGCACATGTGCTTGTGTGCATGTGCGTTGGAGTGTGTGTGTGTGTGAGAGAGAGAGAGAGAGAAGGAGAGAGGCTTTTGTAATTTGCACTCATTTTGTTCTTTCAAGTGGATTTTTAAGGCTAGAACTTAATATTCTAGTCTAACACATTCACCCACTTGAAACCCGTGATGTTGTGCTTAGGATTGACCCTTTGACCAACCCAGCTACACTGCATGGAACAATAACAACCTTAGTCTTAGATTTAATGAACTTACCATTTGAATGCAAAAACCTTAGTCCTAAATTTAGGAACCTTACAATTTGTCAAGCTAATTCAAAAATAAAGATGCGTTTTGACATTAAGGTTTATATTAGGTAGGAAACTTTTGACAGACTCTTTGGGCAAGGAGCCACTATTAGGGCACTATAGGTTTTCAAGAAAAATCTTTTGATGAGCTACCTTTTGGTCATACCAAAACCTAGTATCACCCCCTCTTGAAGGATCAAAGACAAACGATATTTTTAAACTGGTCAAAAGTTGGTAAATACTTTGCAACATGAGATTTTAGAAACTCTTACCTCAAACTAAAATTTGTGAATATATGTATGTACACACACACACACACACACACACACACACACACACACACACACACTTTTACCAACTTAGTTGTGCATTGAACGTCTTAAATTTAATGACCTACACACACACTTACTTTTTACCAACTTAGTTGCATTAAACGTCTTAAATTTAATGACCGTACCATTTGAATGCAATAACCTTAGTCCTATATTTAGTAACCTTGTAGTTTGTCAGGGCTAGTTCATGCTAATTCATAGAGAGAGAGAGAGAGAGCTCAGACTTTTGATGTCATAACCAAGTAACCTCACCACAAATAATTTGTATGATAGCATCGAAATGCAAAAAAACATGGCTCAAATATGACAAATGTTAATTTGGATCCTAATTGCATAAATCACTGTGCGTGTGTGTGTGTGTGTGTGAGTGTGTGTGTGTGTGTGTGTGTGTGTGAGAGAGAGAGAGAGAGAGAGAGAGAGAGAGAGAGAGAGAGAGAGAGATTTCTCAAAGATATCACATGAGGAACCAACATTGCATATATTTTATAGTTAACTAGTTAGGACAAGTAAAATCTTTTTTCTATTCTTGCACTTTTTAGTTGTAGACGTGTTACAAGTGTCATCTCACTAAAATAGTAAGGGGGGGTGAGGCAAAAGTTTACATGATGTAATTATCATTGTTCTTCATCTTGTTCATAGACATCTTCCTTCTACACATCTATCTTATTAAAACAGTACAAAGAATGCTGTTAGAGGTGCATGTTAGCATGCTATTGTTGCAAGTTACAATAAAATGTGTTGACTTGATAAATAATGTGTTGACTTGATGCATCAGCCCCCAAATCCATGCTTGACTCTTTCTTCTTCTTCTTCTCTATCGTTTTTCTATATTCATTAATATAATGGCTTGGCTTTTGACAATAATTGCACTTTCCTCTTAGGCTTATCAACCCCCTTCTCTGCATACTTGCCAGAAGATTAGGCTTGTTCTTCCTTTGGTTTTGTAGCCACCTTGAGAGAAAAGACTTTGCAAAACCTTTTTGACTGGCATATACTAGTTCGATTTTCTTGAGATTTCTTAACTTATCAAATGTAAGGGCATTGGGGTTCCCCTTGATCATTAGCCAAAGTGTGGATGTAAAACCCTTGTATGAATCTGGTAAAGCTCTGAGAATAGTAGACATCAATGAATTGTTCGAATAGGCCTCATCAATACATGTAAGCTACTCTTTGAGAACTTTGATCCTTGTGAGACACTCATCCATTAAGTCTCCCTCATTCATATGCTTGGACTCTAATTGCTTGTTTAAGTAGGCCACTCATGCCTCGTTACATGCCTCATAAAGCACATTAAGCACATACGAAGCCTACTTAGCAATTTTACATGAGCGAATATGAGGAATAATGTTTCTTTTTATGAAAAGTGTCCCACTTGGCTTGTTCCACTGTTGTCGAAAGTGTGGAGGTGGATGCCACAATTACATCTAAACTAGTGTCACCATCCAAAGTAGAACATTTTGAAAGGCTTCCGGGTAGGAGTCTGGAAAGCCTACTACTAATCATAGTGCAAGGAAACATGAATTACAATACTCATTTGCATGCCTCAATAGTGCGTGAGTGAAAGCTCATAAGAAAGAGTGCATTACACAAGATATACATGATCATGCTCTGGATGCCACCACACAAATAGCCCTCAATACACAGATGATCTGAAAATATTCAATAAAGACATAGTCCATCGTTTACAAGAACCAGCTCTATATTATCTTAAGGAAGATTTTCACAAAGCTACCACGTGGCAAGAATTTGGAGGTTTGGGAAGGGGAGGAGGATCGGAAGCCTCAAAAGCCGTGCGAAGCACGGGTTCCCAACTAGTCTTCTTAATAAACTGGCAACATGACATCACTCAACACAATACTCTCTTCTCTCTATCCTGGACCATAGTGACCTTTGTCCTATAAACTAGCTTTTTGTCCTTCTTAGATCATCCGGGTACTACCCATTGTAAAAGCTTGTTACAATGAAAGACCACTACCAATGAAAGACCACTACCTCATGATGAGTCCATTATTATGGGTGAAGCTATTATTCATCTGTTGTGGTGAATGTAGGGTTGTTCACCCACCAACACCTAGCATTCTGCCCAGTGGACACTGCATGTCAGGAGTCAAACCCTTCCTTTGACTTTTAAGACCATGAAAATTTTCCAGATTGACGTCAAAAAATCCATTCAAGGTCTGGAAGCACTCAAGTCTAGTCCCATACTTTCTTGCTTGGGTCAGCTGCTGCTGCGTTGATTCTGCCAGATACAAATCGTTTCTGAAATGAGCTCACTTCTATCACCTTGGCATAAGCTGTTTGGTGTATGAGAAAACCATTTTGGAAAAGCAAAAGCATGAGGCTTTGTATGTTTGAGAGAAATGCATCATTATAATAGATTTATCCTTAGCTCTTCTCCCACCACACTAGTAGTGCTCTAGGCCCACAATACGAAGGCCTTCTAGATTCTTCAATAGCTTGGGGTGGTGCCCCATCAGCTCTATTTTTTTATCCCCGTCGGATTCTTCTAGCTGGGGGGAAACCCCTAATCAGCTCTTTTCTATCCCTTTTTGCTAGCTTAGGCATTATCGCCCTCTGCATTCTCCAGTCAGTATACCACACCGCTCCCCTGAATAGATGTGGAGCTAGTTGTTTGGGTTTGCACACATATATGTAGGGTTCGGAAAAAGACGGGTTTGCTTTAGCCTAGAACTTGTTCAACTTCGGGAAAATCCTTCTCAAATTCTTATGAGAAGGAAATAAAACCCTTTCAAATTTTACAAGTTTTAGTTATATTTTCTAAGTTCACATAGAAAATACCATCTCAAAAATAGCAATTTCCTTCTCATTTAGTGGTGAAAAGGATTTAGTTCCTTTTCCCTAAAATTGTTTTCCCGAACCCTGCATATATGACAAGGTGTTTGAGGCTGTGGTGTTGGCACCTTGTCATGCTGATTCATGAATTCCCAAATCTCCACCCAGGGTTAGACTTTATCTTGTGCCAAAGCCTTCCTGGCCTTTTTCTCCTTTCTATGAGCATGGCATGGAGCATGTCGTAATAGGACAAACCTATATAAGTAAAACAACACTATCACTTTATAGGACAAACCTATATAAGTAAAACAACACTATCACTTTATATTGAATTGATGCGGAGGAAACATGTATCTATATTTAAGAATAAGTTGACCGAGAAGGGAGCCTCATAGGGGTGCATAATAACATGATATGGATGAATCTATATATAAAAAACAACGATATCACTTTGTATTACATTGATGAGGAGAAAACATGAATCTATATTTAAAAATGAGTTGACCAAAAAGGAAGCCTCGTAGTAGGGATGCATAACAATGTGATATAGATGAGCCTATATAAATAAAAATACAGTATTACTTTGCATTGATAAGGAAAATATATATTGATTTCATTTGCTTTGACTATATCTTAGTGATGTATAACAATGTGATATACACGAGCCTATATAACTAAAACAACGGTATCGCTAACTTTTATGAAAATAGTGCCTCGATTTTTGACAAAGACACTTTTATTTACAAGATAATTTGACGGGACTTTGAGACGAAGTTTTTAGGTCATATACTTGGGCTTGGATTCTATATCAACAATGGCCAATCATTCTTAGATTTGGCCGCTCCTTTTGTCTCTTAGAGACACATCGGGACTACACATTTATCTCTTGGTGAAAAAGCTCATCGACCCACGAACCTCGTCCTTGGTCTTTCCTTGATGGATGGGGACCTCTCATGTTATGGACACGTGGAATTGTTTGGGATTTGGCAACAAAAGTGGTGGATTTTAACATCACATCCTTGACCCATAGCGCTTACCTAGATGCTTTATCTAAATTATAGATTTTATTCTTCTTTAATATGGTGTCGGAAATACGCATCCACCTCCCTATCTTCATTATACAAGAATTTTCGATAACAGCCACCATTACCAGTCTTATCAATAGTTTTCCCCGTCATCTCTTCAGACTGTATGAACAAGGCTCTTGGCACCCTTGGCCCTAGGCGATTTCTTAGTAACATTCTGTTTTATCAAATCTTTACTTCAATTATTTTTGTAACCTTCTTTTAGATATTCATAGTTTAGAAAAAAATATATTTTCTTTCAATGAATTCACGTTGCTTTCTCATTTTTCTCTCTAATTCCCAACAATAAAGTATTTCTCAATCGAGAACATTATTGCAATCAAATCAATGTAAGGTGCGACCTTCTTACTCTTGACTCATCTTATGATTGCCAAGTTTCATATTTATTATTCAAATATATTTTAACTTCAAGTGCAAATTAATCTTTTCATCATCATCTCGTTTGACATTAGGCTAACTATATAGATTTAGACTTTTCGTTTGGGCCTAGATTGAATTAGTGACACTAGAACATGTGTTAGAAAATTCTTATCCTATCCTCTTTGTGTACATGCGAGTTCGCATGGAACTCCATTGCATGATCAAAACTCTTTCATTGAAAGATTGTATAAACACTAAGTCTTCTTTGGTATAGACACCTTCTTTATGACCTTAAGAGATCTCATATGACCTATCCCCAATAACGCCTTTTGACATTAACTCTTTTATGACTTGAGCTTTGTTATTTTGATTCATACGAGAGAGTTATCATGAAATAGTTACATCCATTTTTTTCATTTTCTCAATCAAGAATGGTAGAATTTTTATTGTCATTAATTATGTTCATGTTTATATTGTGTTTAAATTTTGAAAAGTAAATTCTCAACTTAAGGTAAGTTTTCCTTATCTTTATATCCATAATCAATTTATATATTTTTTCTTATGATGTCAAGTTTCTCATGAATTATGTTCAAGAACCTTATATTTCCTATCCATAGAAAGCATAATAATTCACATGTCTTTGGAGTCTTAAACTTGTTTTTGACAAATAATTTCAACCACACTACAACAATGGAGGTATGTGTTTACTTCATTTCACCAACGATTCACATTTTCAACAAAATCATTTAAATTTTCCTTTACTTTTACATTAAGATAAGCATTCTCTTCAAGAACACATTGACTCTATTCACGAGTTCTTAGATGGATGCCTGAGTGGTTTTTCCATGCCTATCCCAACCTCATCCAATCTTAGGCTTTCAAACACGAGCTAGTTGATATGATGCAATTGAGGACATTTGATGTTCCGTAGGAGGGATGTTCCGGTTTGTGCCCATAGATAGAAAGCAATAGTGAGACGAGATCCAATCCATTCCTAAATATTATGATACAATGCCTTAGAAGAACTTTTCCCATGAACTACTCTCTCAACTCTCCTATGTCCCTATTCGGTACTATTCCTCTCCTCAGAGCCTAAGTAGACTCGACATATCTCTCTATCCAGATAGTGATGTACCCTCTTCTATAGTCTCAACGGGGTAGATTCATCTCACTCTCACTCATCTATCCCCTTATTTGACTAATCTCCTTTTTTTCGTTACAACCCATGGGTACTACTACCCATTCCATCAACAAGCTGAGTAGACTCGACTCACTCTCACTCCTCTATTCCCTTATCCAACTAATCTCCTTTTTTCCATTAACCACCACGGGTACTACCCATTCAATCAAGAAGCCATTACAAGTTTGTTACAAAACAAGAAGACTCGGTTTGTTGCACAACAGTCAGTCCAGTGCAGCAATCTGGGCGATGGCGATCATAGTGGACGCCGCGTTCCAGCAGCAAAGCCCACAATTGCGGTTCAGAAAAAAATTGTTCCTAAATTGCAAATTGGTCCCGATCCTCCCATCCAGATTCCTTATGGCCTATTCCAGTGACCTTCTTCAGTTAACTCCTCTGTTTTGCAATTCCCCTTGAGATGAACTTGATAGGGTGATTAGGGGTAAACCGTAATAACTAGTAAGCTCTCTTCATGTTTCTTACCCAGGAATGCTATTCAACCTTTCGGAACTGCACTTTGATGGGCCGTGCATACAAATGCCTTAGTACCCTTTCCCCGTGCATTACTTCCACTGCCATTCCTGCAGGTGTGGCGAAGGCGTAGGACTCTATATGCTCAGGGGTGATGAGATCTTCTTTGGACATTGTCTGTTTTGGTTCCTTGGGCCTTCTCTTCCCACCCCGACCCCATTTCCACCCATAAGGTGGTGTTCCTGTAGGTTCAGGCTTTGGCATCTCCCTTTTTCTGTTTTGCTGGTTGACTCCGTTTTTGGCGAGGGGCTTCAGTAGGGTCGCTCTTTGAATGAGCTGCTGCCTCCTCACCCGAATCCGCGAGTCATAAGAGACCGCTGCTTCCACGTATCACTCTAGATTCGGGGAGGGGATTCTTCCTGTCGATCTTCGACCCTTCCAACAACTAGTTCATGAATTTTACAATCTCCTCCCAGTCGTCGGCGGAAGGCCTCACGGTGCTTTCCTGCTTTGTTGGGCTATGTGGAATAAAGTATGCATACAATTTAGGGCAATGCCCTTCTAGACACCCATGCTCTCTTATCCCAACTCCTCTTGGACCCTTTTCTATAGCTCTTCTTTAGCTCCCCTTTCCCTTTTAGCTCAACCCTAGAAATCTTCTATCATCTTGTCCTTGGCCCTGATTTCCTTGGCATGCACTTTCCTGGTAGCATCCATGTGCTCCTGCCTCTTCCTCGTCTCTTCTGCATACGTCCTCATCATGGTGTCTATTTGTTCCTATCTCTTCTAGAGGTTAGCATGGGTTGTCATCATCAAGGTGATGTTTAGCTCATTGACGATCATTTTTCCTCCTCTTCCTCTTGTATTCCTGGTAGGGGTTGTAGCTTCTACCTCCTTCTTGTTGAGGGTCTTTCTAGTCAACCCATCCTACCTCTGCTACTCTTTAAACTCCTCCACTAGAGCTTCTAGTTCTTCAATTTGTACCTTGAGTGCAGCTTCATGATTCTCTTGCTCCTCCAACTTCTTTGTTGCAGCCTACACATGCTCCTTTAGCTTATTGTTAGGGATCAGGTCCATTGATGACCCTATATTACAAGTTCCTTCCCCTTCCCGTCTGTTTGTTGGCAGCATGACTATCTTCTTTCCGTTTCCTTTCAGGAGTGTGAACATGTGGTTCTAGACTTCCACCTCGTTTTTTAAGTGCTCAATCTCCTTCTGCCTATATTTTTTAGCTACTCGATCTCCTTTTCTTGCTCAATCTCCTTCTGCCTCCATTTCTTTGCTGGCACTTCCCCACTAGCCCTAGCCTCCTTGCCTTTTCGGCTAGGTTTTGGTTATTCTAAGGCTCTTGTTGGTTCCAAGCTTGTTAGCTGGGCTAGGTTTGACTGTTCGAAGCCTCCTTCTGGATTGTTGTCTTGTGAGTGGTACGGGATCATCTGTCTGGCTGATGGCAGGAGGGTGTCGAGGCTTGCATTACTACTAACAACTTCTTTAAATATTCCCCCCACACCTCCTTTAGATCTTTGATGGCCTGCCCTTCCCACTACTCCATCTTTTCAACTTTAAGCTTATATACCTCTCTGAAGAGAGAGAGAGAGAGAGAGAGAGAGAGAGAGAGAGAGAGAGAGAGAGAGAGAGAGAGAGAGAGAGAGAGAGAGAGAGAGAGAGAGAGAGAGAGAGAGAGAGAGAGAGCCCTATACAAGCACATAGACCCTTCTTAATTTGTGCATAGAGGAGAAAGACAAGTAAGCCTTTTGATACACACTTCATGCATGCTAACAAAAATGGGATTTTAGTGATTTTATAGTAGTAGCGAATGCCAAATTTCCTAAAAGAAAAATCCACTTAAATAAATTAAACCACACAAAAAGCATGGAACATATTTACAATGGCACCCATAAAAATAAAACAATACACATGACCTTGACATGTGTATCTTGAAAGCAAACATTGTGGGCAAGATCTAAACCTATTTTTTAAGCTATAATAATGGGCGAGTTTAGATTTTGATCCATGTGATTAATGAGAACATGAGCTCCAAGATGAGAACCAGGTGGTGGCTTGTGTGGGGTTAATGACGTTAGGGATGCAGCACAAAGTAGTAGGCCCTAATTGCAGTAGGAGCATGGGAGGGGGGAGCACAAAATGTTGGTAGTGTGCATGGTTTACATTACAAGTTGATGATAAATACTCATAAGCTAAAGAGCAACAAGCCAGTTACCTCTTATATAAGCTTCATTTGATCCTAATTTGCAATCTTCTTACAATGCTTCCTCTTAGACCCTGTTACATAATGTCCACCCTTAAGCTGAACGGGGACGCCCCACTAGTGTGCGATGCTAGTGAATTGGTATCATGGGTGACCCCACATTAAATACTAGTCGCATAGCTTGAGACCATGCTTGATGGGTGTATGTTGTTGAGGTGTAACAAGTAGTGCCATGCTTGATGACTGTGTGTAGTCAAAGTGTAAACAACTACGTAGTCGAAGCACAACAAGTGGTTTATGCAATTGATGTGCCATGCTGATTGAAGTGTAACAAGTGGCAATACATGCCGTGCTAGATAATGTGTATAATGATACTCTCATCGTAGTGAAACAAGTGGTGAGTGTATTTTGTGTTTATGCCTATCAACATTTCATATTGGGATTAATTATATGGAGATAGCAATTAATTGGAACAGCTAATGTGTTTACATTTGTGAGATAGGTGATGAGCAGTGTGTGAGTCACATATGGAGGATCTTGTCTATATCATATGGAGGATCTTATCTATATCATCTTGGAATATTATTATTTTGTTTGAGTTATTTTGTTGGCCATGTGCCAAATGATTGTACATATTATTTATGCACGCTTTTGTGTGGCATTGCTCTATTATTAGCACATATGTAGAAGAGTTTTAGTTGTTTTACATTTAGTGTGTGAACAAGCTCTAATGCTTGAGCTATTTCTGTCAAATTGGAAAAGCAAGCCCTATTTTGTACGCATAACTATTATTAGCTCCTTTAGATATATATTGAATACAATTCTAAAAAATACTGATGTCGTGAAACGAGGAGCTACATGCATGAGGGGGGAGATTGTAGCCAATAGTGTGTTGATGGATGTTTACTCTGTTTTCTTGTTCTATGCTATGTTTTAATCTTGTCAATTTGATTCAAATCTATGTTTTAATCTTTGATGTATATGTGAGTTTAATTAATTCTTCAATAAGTACATGAGGTCCTGTGAGACATGCCCACTATGATCATCACAGGTATTGAAACGGACCTCTATCTCTTCTTAGCTTTACAGCAGACCTATGGATGTACAACCCAAGCCCATAGAATTGTAATTAGTATTAGGCTTTAACATCCTCATGTGAGTGATCAATCAAAGGCTAGGGTTAGGGTGCCTCTTGCATACGTGGGTTTCATGGAGGAGATACGTGGAGTGCACACACTCCCATGGCTTTCAAACCAGTCCACCTACCTCACCACTTGCCCCTTTCCCACATGTTTTTTTATGATCATCATGTTTTTTTTCTCTCTCCATCTTAGTTTGATAAAAAAAAGTTATAGCGTTAAAAAAATAAACAAACAAATAGACAAAAGCCTCAAGTGTTGCCCACTCTCTTATGTATTGTGAGATCAATACATAAAATAATACATAATTATAACTTGATGGTGGCCACTACCACTTTCTAATTCTACCTTGATTTTCCATGAATTTTCTTGAGTTTGAATAAAAGAGAAAAAGAATGTTTTCTTATCTTGTGTTTTCTTTTGAAGTTTTGTAAGTACATGGCTCACTTAATTGATTAAGAGGGATTGTTCCAAATGGCAAGCGAAAAAAGGCGCCACCGTTTTACCACCCTCGCCCTCAACCACTAGTTTGAATCTGGATCTCTATGTGTGTACGTCAAGATAACTACAATAGAAAGAGAGGATGGCGATGTTTATAGCATGGCTTTTATAAAGGAAACTAGAAAAGTGTCATGGTGTAAGTGTCACTATTGTTTTTTGCACTAGAAGCATCGGTATAAATGAGGTTATAATCACCACTCACAATGGTGCTAAGAACAAAAAAAAAATGAGAAACAAAAGGGACATATTGGGGTATTATTCCCAATCTGCCCCATTTTATTTCAATATGCTCAACAAATGACATATCCAATTTTTTAACACAAATATATCAAAATAAATGTTAAAAATAACTCAAACATATAAGTAATTAAAGCAAGTTAAACATATTAAATTTAAAATATAGCTCTATGCATGCTTTAAGCTTAATGCATTAAGCATACATTAAGCTCTATGCAGCATAAGCTTAGGCATGCATAAAGCATACATTAAGCTCTATGCGTAATGCTTTATGCATAAGCTCTATGCATTAAGCATGCATAAATCTCTATGCATAAGGCTTTATTCATGCATTAAGCTTTGCATAGATCTCTATGTATAAGACTTTATGCATAAACTTAAAGTATGTATAAGCTTTATGTAAGAATATGGCACAACGAAAACAAATACAGCAAGAGAAAGTACACTAGACAATACAATAGAGAGAATGGAGAGAATTTTAAAATTTTGATTATACCAAACAAGAGATAGGTACAATATGATGGTGTTTTCCACCCATGTGCTCTAGTGTAGAGCTTCGATGGCGATCTAGATAGACTCTGGATGGAGGGCATACTGAGAGTATAGGGAATATATGCTCACAAGCATTGGATGCCCAAAGATGAACTAAGAGTTTCTTGGCCCAATGCCAATTCCAGGAAGATGTCGAGTGAGCTGCTCCTTCCCAAGAGCTTTGGTGAAGATGTCAGTGCAATTCTGCTCCGTAGAATAGTACTATAGCTCCACAATCTCATCCTCCAGCGATCAACTCCCGCACATAATGATACTCAATCCCAATGTGTTTTCTGAATGGACATCTCAAGGACGAGGTGTATGTTTCTCAGCCACCAAGGTTTGAGCTACCCAAATCAGAAAATAAGGTTTATAGGTTGAAGAAGGCTTTATACGAGCTGAAACAAGCCCCAAGGTCATGGTACCAATGAATAGATACTTTTTTCAAAAATATTTTCTAGAAGCGAATCTGATGCTAACTTGTATGTACTCAAAAAGGATGGCAAATATGTGATAATTGTTCTCTATGTGGATGACCTGATTATCACTGGCAGCCATGAAGACTTGATTCAAAAACACGAGAAAGGCTTGGCTCTGAGTTTGAGATGACAGACTTGGGACTCTTGCATTATTATTTGGGGATCGAGGTTTGGCAGGAGTCTGCCTGACAAGATCTTCATTTCTCAGCAGAAGTATGCAACAAAAATCTTGAATATGACAGACTCCAAGCCAATAAGTACACCAAGGGAGGTAAACTTTAGGTTTTCTTCTGAGGACACTTCACCTTGGTTGAGATCAAGATGTATAGGAAGCTTGTTGTTGGGAGTTTGATTTTCTTATGCAATACTAGACCAGACATTTGCTATGCAGTTGGTGTGTTGAGTAGGTTCTCCAACAAACCAAGGGAAAGTCATTGGAATGCAGCAATGCGTGTGCTCAGGTACATCAAAGGCGCTCTTGGAGTATGGAATTACATACATATCTAGTGATTCCTTAGTGGGATATTGTGACTCCGATTGGACTGGATATTATGACACCAGAAAGTCAATTTCTGGATATTGCTTCTCACTTGGATCCGGTGTGTTCTCTTGGATTATTAAGAAGCAACCCACAGTGGCACTTTCTTCACTTGAAGTAGAGTACAAGGCCGCTTGTTTTGCTGCATATGAGGCACTATGGTTGAGGAGGATTCTAGCAGATATGGGAGTTCCAGTGAGGTCAGTCAACGACCTTACGATGCGACAATCAGAGTTGCATGGCCATTGCAAAGAACCATGTGTTTCATGCTTGCACTTTACATCCATTTAAAAAATTGGCCACTTCTTATTAGAGCCAAGGCAACTACTTTGCGACGAATAGTGGTGATTCAAGCTGTTGGGGCAAAGGTTTCACTGACATTAAAACCTTAAACCTGTGAAAAACCTTGTGCAATGAGCCTAGATTTGTATTTCTCTAATGAACCATCAGATTTATACTTAGCTTTCCACACCCACTTGGTGCTAATTATCTTTCATTTTGGTGGCCGATCTACTAGCTCCCAAGTGTTGTTTTTGATGATGTTTTCATACTTTGATTGCATTGCTGCCTTCCACTAATTGCATTGCTACCTTCCACTTTGGATCTGCCAAAGCTTCTTCTACATTTGTGGGTTCCTTCTCACTAAATCCATTATCTCAGCCTTGACCATATTGACAATGTGTTCAAGAGACCTTCTTTGCTCCTCTATTCTCTTTGATCTGCATAAGCCATCTGCTAAAGTTTCTGCAACATCAGGTTGGGGGTTGCGATCATCAAAGAGTTGCCTTGCCCAGGTAGGAAGTGGTTGTCCTTTAGGTGCAAGGGCAGGCTGGTGTGATTTTTGGGAGTCTTCATTATCCGAAAACTCCTCCTCCTTCAATTTTCCAGTACTTGGGCTAGGCACATGGTGGATTATTTCTCCATTTTTGATGATAAAGTGGATGGATCCCTGTCCTCCACTAAATGTGGATGCTCCACAAACACCACATCTCGGCTGACCATTATCTTCTTAGCCTCTGGATCAAATAGGCGATAAGCCTTCGACTCTGTACTGTATCCAAGAAAGATAAGCCTTGGACTCTATCCTGTATCCAAGAAAGATAAGCCTTCGACTCGTAGTACTGTATCTTCTTAGCCTCTGGATCAAATAGGAAATAAGCCTTCGACTCTGTACTGTATCCAAGAAAGATACATTTCTTGCTTTTGGCAGCAAGCTTAGTTCTATTTACATCTGGTATATGCATGTAACATTCACAACAACCGAATGTTCAAAAATGAGAACATGAAGGCTTCTTACCGGAATAGGCCTCATATGGTGTGATTCCTTTGAGCGCCTTTGTGTAGGATTTGTTGAGAATGTAAACTGCAGTGTTGACTGCTTCAACCCAGAAAGAGTCTGGTAGCCCTTTCCCTTTCATCATGCACCTT
The DNA here is from genome assembly GCF_041138505.1 of Cibotium barometz. Lineage (NCBI taxonomy): Eukaryota > Viridiplantae > Streptophyta > Polypodiopsida > Cyatheales > Cibotiaceae > Cibotium > Cibotium barometz. Next base: position 31,278,582 of record NC_141070.1, on the reverse strand, counting down.
GCCATTTCCATGACTATGTGGTTATGGCGTTCCACAACTCCATTTTGTTGAGACGTATGTGCAGCATTTAGTTGGCGCTTGATGCCATGCTCCTTGTAGTATTCATTGAATTCACTTGAAGTAAACTCTCCTCCTTGATCCATCCGAAAATTCTTCACCTTATGTCCTATCTCATTCTCCACAAATTTATGCCACTGTTTAAACTTACCAAAAGCTTCAGCCTTATCTCATCACGGAGGAAATCAACCCACATCTTCCTACTGTAATCATCGACTAACAGCATGAAGTAAGAAGATCCCCCCAATGTAATAGTAGACATCTTACCCACAAAGATCAGCATGTACCAGCTCGAGGAGACTTTGCCCGATTGTTGCTGTCTTGCGAAAATGCCTTCCATTGTTTCTTGCTCATCATATACAAGCCTCACATGGTTCCTACAATTCTCCAAATACAGGTAAATTTTCTACCATCCCCATTTTCTACATCTCCTTTAGCGGCACAACAAATCCGATGTGACCAAATTGCTCATGCCAAGTTTTGCTTGTGCCCCAATGTCTGTAATATCTGTAAGAGCACTCAACTTGTACAAATTGTTATTCCTCATAGATTTGCCCTCAGCATCTAGAATCTCTGCTCCTGTTTTCTTGAAGTGTACTTCAAGGCCATGATCTTTTATTACAACAACTGAGAGCAGGTTCTCTTTATTTGAGGCACATAGAGCACATCAGACATCTTCTTTTCTTCACATGTAGTTGCTACAAATGAAATGGTTCTAGACCCTTCAACTGGACATTTAGCATTATTATCGACAATAACATTGATGGATTCCTGTAAAGGCTGCCAGGAACTATACCAATCCTTTTCTGGTCATATGTGTCGAGATGCCCCACTATCCAAAATCCATGAACAGTTAACAACTAGAGCCTGAGCAGATGAGCTGACCTCTTCTATTGGTGGCTACCCAAAGTTCCAACTCATCTTGGGCATTGTTGGCTAACTTCCCTTCCATGAAGTCTTCATGGTATTGTTCTTCTCATTAGCCTGCTTCTTTCTGCAGTCTTTGATGGCATGTCCCTTCTTGTCATAGTAACAGCATGTACCAAAAAACTTCTTCTTCTTGGGCTTTTTCTTCTTGTCTTCAGAAGTTGCCCCACCTTTGCCTTTTGCATTGGCCGTAAATTGGTGTCACCACCCACCATCATGGGTCTTGAACCGCATATCCTCCTCACATAGCATAGCACTAAATTATTCAAAAGAAAGAGGCAGTACTCTAACCTGGGTATTTAGTGCCATAACCAAGCTATCATACTTCGGCGGTAGAATTCGGATGCATCTCCGAGCCAACTCTTCTCTAGTCTTTATGATTCCCATAGCAGCCATCTGGTCTCGCATATTTTTTATTCAAGAGATAAACACTTCTGCAGCCTCTCCTTTAGTAAACTTTTCACAGTAGCAAGTTGATTCTCTAGGTTTTGAATCCTAGTCTGATTTTGGGTCTCATTCTGATTTCTCAGTATGGTCCAAGCCATGGATGCCTTGGTTGTGTTGAATCACAGTAAGAACAGAATCACTTACACTAGTAACAATGGCACAAGTGCATTTACATTGCACCACTTCCATGCCCGAAGAAGAAGAGCAGCATCTAGTGGAATCATTCTTGTGTTATCGCTCAATGGTTTCCATCGGTTCTTGGTCCATTCCCATAACGATCTCCAGCAGCTCATAAGAATCAAGGATGGCATTGATTTTGAACTTCCAAAGAGTAATTTTTCCCATCTAATTTTCCTTCAGTGAAGGCAGGTGGATGGATGCACAACACCACTAGAATAGCAACAGTTGCACACCGGACCCTGAAACAAACATCACTCCAAGCTAATTCTATGCAAAGAAAGACTAGACTTTGTGTACTATTGAATGTGCTGTGAGGTAACCGTGGTGACACAATGGCAGGTGTTTCTTCCAATGTGGGTCCCCCAAAGGAGCACCATGTTTCATAGGACAATAAATTGTAATTAGCCCCTGTATTAAACGAGCTAATTTTTGGGCAAAGCTGGTTGATGTGGTCATTCCTAACCATAACCGAGGTGGCTTCACCTCCCAATCTTCTTCTAAGTTAATTACTTGGGCCATGTTAACCATAACATGCTTTTTCCTCAACTTGGCTTGCCTCGCCTTGGCCTCTTCTTTCGCAATTTTTTTCAAATCCTCATGGTCTTGTTTTCATTGTTTTTTTTATCATGGATGGCCTTCAAAGTGGCCTCAGTGAGAGGGCCATGGTAGCATTTAAGTTTGCTCCTGTTGAAGTATCCTATCATCTCGACACCATAAAGGGTTTCAATGTGCACAGCTCCCTGTGGTGTGATTTCAGAGACCAAAAAAGGTCCTAACCCACGGAGTTTAAGCTTTTTCTTATGTGTTTTTGTGTTGAATAAGAGGACCATGTCACCCTCATTCATCTGTTTGTCCTTGAGCTAGTCTCATCAAAGGAGGCTCATCGAGCCTTTTAAGTTCAAACAGGCGACATCTTAAAGCATTCTCGATGAGTTTTTCGTGCACTGCAACACGTAGGCTTGGGACTAAGAACTCCATGGGAATGACTACTTCAATGCCATAGGTTAAACTGAAGGGGGTAGCATTAATTGCTACCTTATATGAAGTTCTATAAGCCCAAAGAGCAGACGGTAATTTTTGTTTTGCCAGTTGTTTGCAATTGGCCTCCATTGTTTTGGTGAGAATGGCCCACAGGATTTTGTTTGTACTTTTGGCTTGGCCATTTGCTTGAGGATAGTAATAAGGGGAGGACTTCCTTTGGGTGACAAGGAACTCTTACAAAAGGAATTTGATTACTTCATCAATGAAATGCATTCCATTGTCACGTTGACAAGCTCTAGAGGACACTTGAAGCGTGTGATTACAGACTCATAGAGAAATTTGGCCGTTGATCGAGCATCAGCTTTGCGGGTAGCGGGTAGCGGGAGCCTCTACCCACTTGGTGCAATAGTCCATAGAAACAATTATATATTTGTCTTGAGTGTATTTGACTGCCAGACGTATGGGTCCTATGAAGTCTGTCCCATTTTTTAAATGGTTGTAGGGACACAATAGGGTTCAGGGGCATGTGATCCTTGAAAGGATTACTACACACTGGCATTCATCACATCATTTGACATACTCATCAGCGTCAGCCCCATTAAAGTGGACCACCATAACCCAGTGCTGCTCAAAACCTTATGAGCAGTGATGTCTGTGAGTGACAAAATGCCTGCCTAGTGTACAGGCATAGTGAGCCTGTTCAAGGAGGAAGACATATTCATCTTCCTCCCAAATGCAACGTCTTAGGATTTTTTCCTTGCCCTACTTGTAAAGTTGACCCGCGATTAGTTGGTACGAGGCTAATTTTTTGATTAAGGGAACGGGCGCGATCCTTGTTTGAGGAGAGGATCAATTGGTAAGCCAATGGCTAAAAAGTGAGCCACTTCTTTGCCCCATTCAGGAATTAAGCAAAGTTGAAACAAGGCAGCATCTAGTAAATCATCATCTATTCACACTGGTTGTTCGCCATCAGGGAGAGGATCAACTGGTAAGCCAATGGCTAAAAAGTGAGCCACTTCTTTGCCCCATTCAGGAATTAAGCAAAGTTGAAACAAGGCAGCATCTGGTAAATCATCATCTATTCCCACTGGTTGTTCGCCATCGAGGATCCTTGACATGTGGTCTGCTCTAGAACATGTTGAGAGTCTTTTCTCACCGTGACAATGAAATCGAACTCTAGCAAGATAAGCAGCCATCTAGTGATTCTACCTATCATACAGGGCTTATTAACCAAGTACAAGAGGGCTTGATGGTAGACGAAGAAGATGAACTTGGTCGCCAAAAGATAATGGCGAAACTTCTTAACTATGTAAACCATAGCTAATCCTTCTCTCTCGGTTGTGGTGTAATTCCTCTCAGCTTTGTTGAGTTGGCGAATGGCAAAACTAATGGGGATGTCCATCTTGTATTCCTTGGGTTGGGCCAGCACACACCCTATAGCAAATGCTGAGGCGTCAATATGGACATGGAAGATGAGATCCCAATTGAGGGATCTAAGGATTGGAGCGCTTGTTGTTGCCAAGGCTTTTTTGAGTGGTGTAAGCTATGTGGCATTCTTTTGTCCACTCGAAAACTATAAGGAGTCCGTAAAGGGGTCTAGCAATATCGATATACATAAAAATGAATCGCCGAGATAATAGCCGACATGTCCCATGAAGCGCTAGACTCCCTTGAAGTTGGTAGGTGGTGACAGCTCGAGAATGAGCCATACTTTACTGTCATCAGTCGTCGATATTCCTTTCCTTGAGACTATGTGTCCTAGTATCACTCCGTGTCAAACCCAAAATTAGCATTTAAGAGGGTTTAACGAGATGCGATATAGTCTACAATGCTTTAACACCTTATGCAAACATGCGAGGTGCTCCTCCCACCAAGAAGGATTGACACATAGGTCATCCATGAAGACTTCTAGGAATTTCTAGAGATGTCCCCTGTAAGCCGTACACATTAAACGTTGGAGGTTCTGGGGGAATTGGTCAACTCAAAGGACATGACTTTGTAGGCGTACGTACCCCATTCAATAGTAAAAGCCATTTTGTGCTAGTCTTTAGCATCTAGTTGTATCCTGAGAATCCATCTAGGAAGTTCTAAGCTTCCTTTCACACTACTTTTTTCAACACGTGTTCAGTGAATGGTAAAGGATAGTGGTCCCTTGGTGGCATTAAACTTTTTGAGGTCGACGTATACCCTGACTTTTTTGTTTTTCTTGGGCACTATCACAATCAGTGATACCCACTCTGTATGTTTAATTTCATAGATGAATCCAACATCAATGAGTCTTTCAATCTCTTTGGACCATCTTGGAATATTTGGGGTTCATTGGGTAAGCTCATTGCTTGACTGGCCTAGCTCCATCAACCATGGGAATGGTGTGTTATACCACTTCTAGAGGTACGCCCTTCATATCCGTGTACTTCCAAGCAAAGTAGTCTTGGAATTCAGTTATAGAAGAGCAATGAGCTCTACTTCTTCTTCCTTTGTAATGTCTTCTACAACGAATATAGGTGTCGGGTCTTCGCTCGAGCCTTCCAAGTTTACTTCCTTAACCTTGGCTAGACTGTCATATGAGGTCCTAGGTTGCCCACTATTAGACCTTTGAGCCGAATCATATTGAACAAAGCGGTCGACCATTTGCAAGGTCTTAAAGTGCTTGGGAACTTGCCATGTTTCTTCAATTGTAGCACTTTCCTCGTCAATTAGCCTTTTGGCTTCTTTTTCTCTATGAGTGCTAACTTTTTGTTATGTGCCTTGCGTGCAGAGCTTGCGTGCAGAGCGGGAAATCTTTTTAGGGAGGACTGGTTTTGGTTGAGTGGGTTTAACTGGTTGTGGGACAATAGTGTGGACCAGAAGAGAGTTGTTTGTAAACTCTTTTTGCCATACTTCATTGAAATGCTCATGAGCTTCCACGGCTCCTACTACATATTTCAACCAATGGGTTCCAAATTTATCTAGGAAGAAGTGTCACTCTAGCCCAAGGAATCCTTCGGGCCTATGAGTTTTATGTGAGTGTGTACTCCTTTTGATGGCTTAGCTTGAACAACCTGATCCAACTCTTGCGTGGCTATATTGGGCAAATATGCTGAACTAAGCATATATAAAGATGTAAGCCCTTGCCCATCTATCATGGCAAATCTTGTACCACTTTTTCTAGGCAATTTATCCAGTGTAGCGAGGATATGCATCTAGTTCTCTTAGTCTTCCAGCTTTGGGAGTGGTGCACAATTCACAGTCTCCTTTTCATCTTTCAATGTTTTATGGCATGTCTAGCATAGATGGACTTCAGTAGTTCATGTAGTTGTGTGACTGAGTCCTCTGCAAATAATCAAACAATCTGCCATTCATGGGGTGCACTTTCCATGTGCATAGATTGATCTTGAAGGTGAGATATTTTCTCCAAATGTAGATATGATCAGTATCTTAGTCATGGATCATCTTGGATTCTTGTATAAAGGGTCTGCTAAGGATTTAGTCATATGAAACTCGCTAAAGTCCAAAATTCATCACCATGAAGGTGTGGCAGTAGGTGGTTCCTAGAATCTTAATTTTAAGATCCCTTAATAGACCTGGGTCTAGCGGTGGCTCCATCAGCGAGTTTAACTAACAATTAGGTGTTGTCCAAGGCAAGTGCTCCCCATTTTTCCCAACATTTTTTGGTCACGATGCTCACTCCGGCTCCTCCATCCAAGATTGATGTAACTTGATGGCCATCAAAAGTTATCGGCACGGCCACATCATTAAGTTCATCGCTTCCAAATATTGTTCGAGCTTCACTCGAGTGGTAGGAGTCACTTTTACCTTAAGAGGTATGTGGAATTCTTCTTCCTTAAATTCATCAGAGCTATCTAGTTCCATGGTCTCGTGCATGCCTACCCTGAGACGTCCTTCCATCAAGTCTTTCAGGTCATTCCATAGGCTTGGGCAACCTTGGAGCAGGGTGCCAATTGGGATCTGGACCTGAGAAGAGAGGAATAAAGAGAGACCTACAATGTCTCTTGAGGCGGAGGCAGCTCCATGTGGAAGGTCAAGTCTATTTGTCTCAAGCTTTTTGAGGTACATGGGATAGTAACAGGGATTTCTGTGTTAGTTACCCTATGATGTTCATCTCCTATGTCTCTAAGATATTCCGCCACCATGTCTTTTGGTTGGGGGGTAGCTTCTTCTTTTGTTAGCTCTAGTGGGAGTGGTTGGTCTAGAAGCTCGAAGGATAAAAGCATCATGCACAAGTCTCTAGCTTGAGACTGATGGGCATGCTTCAAGGTAGGCAGTAGGAGGATCAGCTTCCATTTGAGCTTAGCACTCACGAACTAACTCTTGGGTGGCTTGGAGCCTCTCTTTTTCCTCAATAGGATTTGGATATTCCTTAGGCTTTTTAGATAGCTGTCTGACGGGGGTCAATGGGTTCTTGGGCACGGGCAACTGCACGTAGCATATCTTCTTCTTTAGATGAAGAAGTCGAAGGATGAGTTGTTGTGCTTGAGTCGGAACCGCTTTTGATAATCACTCAGCTCTCTCCCTTCCCAACCTTGGTGGATTTCTTTCGTGAGCGCTAAGTTATTTAGGCTTTTTCAAAGGATCTTGCTTGGTCCTGGCTTTGTGAGGTTCATGCCTCTACAGAAGTAGCATGTGGTGCGGCCCTTTGCCTATTATGCAGTCTGGTTACTATGTTGAGGGGATCCACTCGAATGAAACCATCTCTAACACTCAGCAAGTTAAGGCTGGTGTGCTAGGATTTGTTTCATGAGCCTTTCTCGTTGTTCCAAGTCTTAACGGACATTCTTTGTACATATGGTCAATACCACATCCACCAATGCACAGTGGTATCAAGGTTGGAGCACTTGTGGGGCACTCACTGCTCTATTCTTGTTGGGACACTCAGCCACTCAGTGAGGTCCGCCACAATCATAACACTATATGGGCGGTCTCTTTGTTGTTCGATTTATATCCTCGGCTCGCGATATCGGGGCTACAAGGTACACTGGATACATTCAATCACCCTCCATAAATACCATAGTGTGACTGAGAATTTATGAGGGCGGACTCATGGGCTCTTGGGTTTCATAAGTGGGAGTCTCCAAGAATTCTCCCTTGTTCCCATCTTTGAAGAGTTCTATCAGGGTTATCTGATGAACTGGTGCGACTCTGGGTAACGAGGGCTATGGTGGGAGAATTGGGGGTGGTAGGGGCATCTCAGGGACCCTAAGGATTCCTCTTTGGGCCACTTCTTGGCCAGGTTGGGTGGGGGGTATTGTGCTGGAAAAGCCAGTGGTTGTCTATGGTTTGCAGGTAGTACCTGAGCCATTGCTCGAGCCACGGCAGCCTTATGATGGTAGCAGCTAGAGATCTCGTAGTAGGTACAATAGAGGCTTGGGAGGGGCCTTAGATGAGGACATTCAGTGCCAGTATGGTTTTCTTCATAGGTCGGGCACCATACGAGTTCCCTTCTAGGATAGAGATGTGGATGGCCCCCTCAATCCCAGCCTTGGTTGATTCTAAATTGTTGGGTCATCTGTTGCATTAGAGTGACGGCTAGTTGCTCTACACTTTGTCTAGAAGTGGATTCCTTACCCTTTTCATGAGGCTTTATAATGGTGGTCTTGAAGGAGGCTTCTGATGCACCTTCATGGAGTTGTCGAGAACATGTTCCCTTGAAGTTATCTTGAAACTTCAGAGCACTCCTACAACATTGTGCAAAAGAGGTGTGACCCAAAGCAAATAAGGATTTGTGCAAGGGAATATCTTCAAGTCCTTCAAGAAATCTCCGAATTAGTCTCTCATCAAAGAACTTGTATGTGGTATTACAACGTGAGTGGATATATCTTACTCTATTTATGTAATCTCTGATGATTTCGCCCTCATTCTGTTTAACATTATTGAGCTGTTCAACAGGGCTCCATCGTGTACCTTGATGATAGTACCCTACCTTGAAAGCTTCTTTTAGAGCCTCAAAGGAAGATTTATCTTCTACTTTTTGGGATCTACACCATTGGCCCGTTTTGCTATCCAAGGTAAGGCCAAAGGCACTTATCTTGGTCTGATTGTCTATATGGCCAACTGATTCGCAGATCTGATTAAACATCTCTAGGTGAGTAACGAGAGCTGGCTCGCCTCATTCCCGCCTAGGTTGAACTGGTGCAAGGGGGTTAATGCCAGCAGCCACCCCCTCCCTATTTCCATGGCAATTCTTAACATTTCAAGTGTCAACCCTGGCATGGCTAGTGTAGGTGGTGCAGGTTGGGGAATAGACCGTGGAGGAGCAAAATCGGACGAATAGTAGGCAAGTGGGGGTCTCTGTCCTCTAAGAGGACTTGGTTGTGTCCCACGGGGTCCTACTTGGTACATTGGGTGTACCAAGTGTAGGCAAGTGGGGGTCTTTGTCCTCTGAGAGGACTTGGTTGTGTCCCACGGGGTCTACTTGGTACACTCGTCGGTGTACCCCTTGAGGTGGGTACTACTGATAGGTTGGCGGGCCCTGTTGTGGTGATGGGCTTGGGTGGTGGTAGACCCATTCTGTTTGGTGTGATGCCTCAGGCCTCTGGGAAGATGGACCTGGTTCTTAGTTCGGCAAGGTTTTCGAGGCTTGGAATGAGTTTTTCGCCCCCGAGATGGGTATGGCCCTCCAGTCTGGTAGCTGGATCTGGGTTTGATGGCTCCGCCTTGGCCGACTTCTGCTCTAAGGTGGTCTAGAGGTGGAGTGGCCCCACTTTCTTGATGTTGATCCATATTTCTCACCCTAGGCGCTACAATTCTACAGTCTGTGTGTTTCTCACGATAAAATTGTGAAGCCTTGATGCAAGGCTTTGCTGAGAATGAGTTAGAGAGATACGAGCAGGTTCATGGACAGATGGTCAATCCATGCACTGTGGTTCAGGCTCTCTCGCCTTTAGGTTTGGGGTCCCTCGTCCACTACTAGGCGTTGAGATATCAAGCTCATCTAGTGAGGCGGTGGACACTGATGACCCGCCTGGGGGATAGGGACACTTACACCACTGGCATGGTTGGTGAGATCATGGGTGATATGCAGCCAGTGGGATGACAGGCTGTGTGACAGCCATTCTAGAGACTGGCATAGTTATAGTGCCAGCTCCTTTAGTTGGGTTCACACTATAGAGAACCCTAGTATGTATTTGGTTGAGTACCTTTTCATATGTGTGTACTCTTATCTTTGTATATGGGTGTTGAGTGTTGAGTGAAGAAGAAGAAGATTTTTAGCCTCTCACCTTGTGTGTTCTCTTTTAGGGTTTTGTGAGTGTGTGTGTGCTTTGCAAGAGCTCAAGCTCTCTTCCCCCCTGCATCTTTTCATGGTATTTCATGCTAAGGGCTGAGCTACAAGCAAGAGAAGCACAGGAAGCGGTACGAGGGTAAGAGCTTCATCTACTCTTCCCTATTTGTGTTGGAGACTACACCCTTGTCTCGGGAACTCTACGGGAGGCACCGGCAACAAACGATCTCTAATTGAGGAGCTTTCTTCGCAGGAGTAAAGCTATAGGGCAACTATATTGTCCTATATCAGACCACATTTTTCGGGTCGAAAATGCGTTTTAGGCGCGTTAGGACTTCCGTTTTTCAGAAAGCAGGCGATTTCGAGCACTGTGCGGGTAAGTCATCGATTCTCTGCAGCAGTAGAACTCTGTTTTAAGAACTGCAGGAAGAGAGATTGGTTGTGCAAACATTGTGTGTGCTGCAAGGAGGTCAACAGCTGCCACCATTGGGTTTATATATGCACATTGAGGTCACTGGTTGTGACATTTGAGTGTAGTACAGTACCGCTGTAGAAAATACAATAGTTTATGCAGGACAAACCTAGAGTGCTGTTTCTGGTAAATTTGTGTGTCTGGCCAAGATATCAAATGATGGCATAAACTAGATTGTTGCTGATGAGAAGCTTGATAAGAACAACTTCCATGCTTACTAAAGGAATTGTGACAGGGCTGCCAAAGTTTAAAGTTGAAGGTATGCAGAAAATATGTGAAGCATGCCAATTTGGAAAGCAAACAAAGCATGTATTTCCACGTAACAGAAATGTGAGCAGAAATGCACTAGATGTTGTGCATTCAAATGTATGGGGTCCTACGAAGACCATGTCTATGGAAGGCTGCAGGTATTATGTGACATTTATGGATGATGACCATACAAGGAAAGTGTGGGTATACTTCATGAAGGAGAAGAGTAAGGTGTTCACTCATTTTCAGAATTTCAGAGTTATGGTTGAAAAGCAAACAGGGAAATATGTAAAGTGCCTAAGGTCAAATGGAGGGGGAGAGTACTTCTCCAATGAGTTCTCTAAATTTTTGAAGAAGAATGGTATTCGAAGACAGTTTACATGCAGATACACTCCACAGCAAAATGAGTTACTGAGCGAAAAAACAAGCACATTGCAGAGATTGCGCGAGCATTGATGGGAGAGAAGAATATGCCGCATAGCTATTGGGCTAAGGCTATTTCTACAACAGTTTACATCATGAATAGGACTCCAACTATAGCCAGAAAACCTGATTTGTCTCATATGAAAGTCTTTGGATGCATTGCATATGTGCATGTGCCAGATGAGCTAAGAACTAAGCTGGATCCAAAAGCTGAAAAATGTGTGTTTATTGGGTATTCCCTTGAGCAAAAGGGATACATGTGTTATAACCCTGCTACACGTGAGTTGAGGGTAAGCAGGGATATTGTTTTTGATGAGATGAGCACCTGGTATGCTACTAAAAAAGAAGCTGTTGGGGCTGATGTTAGTGAAAATGTGGTTGCATAGAATGCAAGTCAACAATCATAGTCTTTGAGTGGACCAGGAGAGTCCTCATCTAGTGGTTCAGTTGTTGATAGACCATGGAGTGGCAGGCTGCGTCATAATACCAGTCCTGCAAATGTGATTAGTACATCACATAAAGGTAAAGAGAAAGTGGTTGAGCCCCTTAGTATGCCTTACATTTCTGCAGGGCATTCTCATGTTGATGGAGAGTCTAGTGGCTCTCAGAGATGAGCCTTGATGAGGATCTTGGGATACCAGCTCTATGAGAACACCTGGTGTAAAGAAGGCTATGAAAGCCATGAATGCAAAGCTGCGAAGATCTGGGAGAGTGAAGAATCCTGTGCAAAGGTTTACCTATGATGGTTATGTGGCACATCACTATGCATACATGGCAAAAGTTGTGCAGGTTGTAGAGCCCACACATGCATTGATGAGGGTGTTGGAAATGTGTGTTGGGAGAAAGCTATGGATGAGGAGATGGATGCACTATATGGAAATGTGTGTTGGGAGAAAGCTATGGATGAGGAGATGGATGCACTATATGGAAATGAAACTTGGGATATAGTGCAATTGCCTGAAGGCAAGAAAGCCATTGGATGCAAGTGGGTGTACAAAGTAAAACATAATAGTGATGGAAGCATAAGCAGGTACAAGGCTAGATTGGTAGCCAAAGGCATTGATTTTATGAGGAAACTTTCAGCCCAGTTGCCAAAATGGCAACAGTGAGAGTTATGATAGCAGTGGCTGCGTCAAAGCAATGGTCTTTACATCAGATGGATGTAAAGAATACATTCTTGCATGGGGATTTGCAAGAAGAGGTGTATATGTTGCAGCCACCTGGTGAGTCACCCCGAGCATGTTTGCAGGTTGAAGAAAGCCTTGTATGGCTTAAAACAAGCACCAAGAGCATGGTCTGACAAGATTTCTGAATATCTTGTCACTATTGGCTTTCATGTAGCTAATGCAGATTTCTCGCTGTATGTGAGACACAGTGATAGAGGAGTTGTGCTTGTTGTCATCTATGTAGATGACCTGATCATTACGGGGGGACCATGATGCAGAGATCTTTGATGTAAATATCTTGCTTAGACAAAAGTTTGAGATGAAGGATCTAGGGGAGCTCAGATATTTCTTGGGCATTGAGGTGATTAGGTCACCACATGGTATTGGATTACTACAGAGACAGTATGGCTTGGACATGTTGTCCAAGTATGGTATGACAGGCTGTAAGCCTATCTCAGTGTGCCATTGGATCAGAATGGCAAGTTAAGTGCAAATTCAGGAGAGATTTTAGAGGATCCTACTATGTATAGGCGCATAGTAGGAAGCTTGATCTACATGACGATCACCAGGCCAGATTTGAGCTATGTTGTTGGGTTGGTGAGTCAGTTTATGCAGGTTCCTCGGAAGCCGCATTTGGATGCATTGAGACGCATACTGAGGTATGTGAGGTCTACTTTGCATTGTGGACTATTTTATGAAACTGGGACAGAGATATGTGTACATGGGTACATAGATGCTGATTGGGCTGGTAGTATCTCAGATAGAAGATCTACTAGCGGCTTCATGTTTTCTTTGGGGAGTGCTGCTGTGACTTGGAGCAGCATTCTTAGCTTCCAGGCCCTTCGTGTGCTTGCCCATTATTGCCTAGATCTCTACTCATGTCTAGCTCAGCCTTGATGGAGGTGAGCTTATCCACGGATTCCTCCTCTTTGGCTCCCTTCCAGGTTCTCCTAGGTGTGTTTGCGTTTGCCTCCTTCTTAAGGGCTTTTCTGGTTTTCTCTTTGAGCTCTTGCACCAGGCCTTCTAGCTCTTCAATTGGGATTTAAGTACACATTCCTCACTTTCCTTTCCCTTTCCTTTCTAGCTCTTACTATTTCCTTCTTGCCTTTAGGAACTTGGTTTTCCAAACTTCCTCCTCCTTACATAGTTTATAGTTTTCTCCTTTAGTGCTTCCATATCAGCACTATTGCTCACTCCTAGAAAGGTTGGAGTGCCATGTGGAAGACGACGCTTAGCATGGTTCTTTTTCAATGCTTAGCATCATTTACCAAACTGCTAAGGCTTAGCGTCTTATTGGTAGTGTCAGCGTAGCGTCGACTTGCTAACAATTAATTTTTGACACTAGTCTTATGCTAAGGGGGTGTTTATTGTTGTGCTCTTCTTTGTTCCTCTTTGTTAACCTTCATTCGATGCTCCCATGTTTCTGGAGTGCCTTGTGGAATTGTGGTACCCTTGTGGTAGTGCACCCTATTAATGTTTGCCTTTGTCTTGATTCTTATTCAGTTGCCTGCTCATCCCATTCTTCCATCTTGGTTGGATCCGGGTCATACACTTATGCCCGGGTCTTGGCTTCATAAACTAGAAGTTATGTGCCTTGCACACTTGGACTCTATTCTTTTATAGCCTTCAGGCAACTTTGAGATGCTTCTATTCAGCTTGCTTTCTTAAATGTTCTGAAGGAACCAAGGCATTAACGTGGACAAACTTCTTTTCCTCAAAAACCACAGAATGTCTATACGTGATTCTGTCATACTCTTCCAATGTCTCATTTAAATAATATTATGTATGCCTAACAATATAAAGAAAATTGAATTACATATTAAACATCTCACTAATTTCCAAGCAGAGATGATGCTGATTAATAGTTTCCTCTTCATTTTCATCTTGCTCAACTTTGAAAAGAACTTCACCGGCCATCTACAAATAATAAAAGACATTAATATAAACACATGAATTACATCTTGCTCCACTTTGAAAAGAACTTCATCGGCCATGTGTAAATAATAAAAGACATTAATATAAACACATGAATAAAGAAATAATAAATTCACATTGTGAGATCCATTCAGATATACTAGAGAAGGTTACTTATTGACCGAGAAGGGAGCCGTGCAGGGATGCATAACAACGCAATATGTATGAACCTATATAAATAAAACAACGCTATTGCTTTGTATTGCATTGATGAGGAGAAAACATGTATCTATATTTAAGAATAAGTTGACCAAGTTGCAAGCCTCATAAGTGCCTTTTTCTCAGCATTATCTATCTTTAAAAACAATCGTTTAATGAAACCATTGTGTCACTGATCATAATCCTCAAAATCTCCGATTGAATCCTTATTTCCAATCATTCCTTCATCGGTGTATCTATGGCATCATTGGCAACCAGAACGCTCACCACCTGACCACTCAGGGGCCTTTTCAATAGTTCCTAGCTCATAGTAACCGGTAATATATTCACATATCAAAATGGAATCTCCGTTGAAGATCAGCAAGATCAACCAATGGGATCCATATAAAAGAGCCATGGACTCATCCGGACCAGCAAGGTCAATCAACCAGATCCATGCCCGAATTCAGAAAACAACTCTTACTCCTTATTCAATATCTTCCCTCAAATATCCTCATCAGATCTCATCCTCTCGCATTTACCCATATCCACATCTCATCACATCACATTCATTCACATCTCATCCATTCAGACCACATCACATTCACTCACATCACATCACATCTAGACCAGATCACATTCATTCACATCTATCTCGATTCACATCCATTCACATCCATTCACATCCCATATTATTCATTCACATCCCGATTAACATGACATCACATCCATTCACATCCCATACCATTCATTCTCATCCCAATTCACATGCCATTACATTCATTCACATCCCTTATCATTCATTCACATCCCGATTCACAGGCTATCACATTCATTCACATCCCTTATCATTCATTCACATCCTGACTCACATGCCATCACATTCATTCACATCCCAATTCACAGGCTATCACATTCATTCACATCCCTTATCATTCATTCACATCCTAACTCACATGCCATCACATTCATTCACATCCCATATCATTCATTCACATCCCTTATCATTCATCGCATCGCCTCTATTCTCGTTCATTTTCATCACATTCACATCGACATATATTCTTCCACATACATCCACATCCATACTTATCACTTACACATCCACATCTATCCTTTCACTTACATCTACATCCATCCTTTCACCTACATCTACATCCATCCTTTCACATTTATACATCCACATCCATTCTTTCACATACATCCACTTTCATTCTTCACATACATCCACATCCATTCTTCACATACATCCATATGCATCCCATATCATTTACATCCTGATTCACATGACATCTCATCACATCTATTCACATCACATCCATCCATCCATTCATTTACATTTATCTGATTCACATCACATCTATCCATCCATTCATTCCCATCTATCTGATTCATTCATTCATTCATCACATGACATCTCATCACATCTATCCATCCATTCATTCCCATCTATCTAATTCACATCACATCTATCCATCCATTCTCATCTATCTGATTCATTCATTCATTCATCACATGACATCTCATCACATCTATCCATCCATTCATTCCCATCTATCTAATTCACATCACATCTATCCATCCATTCCCATCTATCTGATTCACATCACATCTATCCATCCATTCATTCCCATCTATCTGATTCACATCACATTCTCATCACTTCTATTCATATCACATCCATCCATCCATTCATTCACATTTATCTGATTCTCATCACATCTCATCACATATATTCACATCACATTCGTTTAAACATAGAATTTAAGAGAATTTCTATTTTTTTGATATAAAGATTCTTTACGCATCTATTTATGCATAAAATCAACTTCAATGGGAATAACACTTTTTAACAAAATCCTTTTATGCATCTATTTATGCATAAATTTAATTTTAAGAAAAATAACACTTTTAAAATAAAATTAAATCCTTTATGCATCTTTCTATGCATAAAATCGAAATTAATGAGAATAACTATTTTGAAATAAAAATAAATTCCCTTATGCATCCTTCTATGCATAAAATCAAAATTAATGAGAATAACTCTTTTGAAATAAAAAAAAATTCCCTTATGCATCCTTCTATGCATAAAATCGAAATTAATGAGAATAACTCTTTTGAAATAAAAATAAATTCCTTTATGCATCCTTCTATGCATAAAATCAAAATTAATGAGAATAACTCTTTTGAAATAAAAATAAATTCCTTTATGCATCCTTCTATGCATAAAATTGAAATTAATGAGAATAACTCTTTTGAAATAAAAATAAATTCCTAAATGCATCCTTCTATGCATAAAATCAAAATTAATGAGAATAACTCTTTTGAAATAAAAATAAATTCCTTAATGCATCCTTCTATGCATAAAATCAAATTTAATGAGAATAACTCTTTTGAAATAAAAATAAATTCCTTTATGCATCCTTCTATGCATAAAATCAAAATTAATGAGAATAACTCTTTTGAAATAAAAATAAATTCCTTTATGCATCCTTCTATGCATAAAATCAAAATTAATGAGAATAACTCTTTTGAAATAAAAATAAATTCCAATATGTATCTTTCTATGCATAAAAATTGATTCTAATGAAAATAACGCTTTTATAATAAAAATATTTCCAATATGCATCTTTCTATGCATAGAAATTGATTCTAATGAAAATAACGCTTTTATAATAAAAATATTTTCAATATGCATCTTTCTATGCATAGAATGAAAATAACACTTTTAGAATACACAAACAGAGGGGATTACTCTTTTTGAATAACACAAAGATAAAACTTATTTCCACAAAATTTAAGAAAATTTTGCCATAACCTCCTTTGTATGGCTGACCATTTTTCAATTTTTACACTCTAAATCTACTTAGAATTCACCCCAAAATGAATTTAGCACTCTAACTTAATCAATTTTCATTTTTTAAGAGAAAACAATATGAAAAAATTTAACTCTATTTATTTGATTACACATGTTGGATAAAGAAGGGCTGAATTCAATGAAGAGAAGGGGGAAGCCTTTCCATCAAGGCATAACATCCAATTTCAATTTAAAAGAAGCAAGAAATCATAAAATCATAGAATAGAATCTGAAAAAAGTAGAATTTCTAACTTACATGGAGTTTTGTGAGCTATCCTTTGGATTGAGGGATTGAGGGTTCTACTCTTGCTTGGATCAAGAGTGGCCACCAATTCTTTGTAGATGAAATAGTAAAAAACAAGTGAATTATCAATGAATTCAATGTTTTTGGCTCTGGGGAGGAGGAGGAGGAGTAACAGTGCATAAAACACTATTAACCTTTACAAAGGGGGAGGCTTCAATTTATAGGAAGAAATGAGCCTCTAACCAAGCAAACTGATTCTAGAATTTTCCAGATCAGTTTGGTCACTTTTTGACCATTTTTAGGTCAGTTTAGCTTACTTTTTGGTTCTAGTTGAAACAGGAGAGAGGAGAGATGAAAATTTGAGTTCTTCCATGGTAGTCGTTTTCATGGGAAAGCTTTAGATGAGCCAGAGAGATGTTACGTGTTTAAAATGTCAACCCCACAGGGCCCGCATAATCGGGTTTGGATATGTTGAATCGTATGTGCCAAATCGGAAATACTGATGTGAGGAGGGATTGGGTTTGTTTTGATCACGTCAAGCATGTGTAGGGATTGACAACAATGGTTGCACATGTATATGATCCAAGGTATAGTTTGGTCTTGTCAAATTCTTTAAAATTTTAAACTTGTTTTTAGTTGCTTTTCAATTATTATATGATGGCATGTAGCCTACAGAAGAGCTCATGCAACTTGCAAAATGAAGGAGGAGGACACAGTGGCACAAGTTCTTTTCTGGGAAATGATTACTAATGTTGTGGTGCAAAAAGGCTTTTCCAAACCAGATTATTTTAGCTTCATAGGGCCTGATGAGGCTAGAGCCAACTGGATAGCAGTTAGGCCAGTCTATAATAATGGACCAGAGAATATATTGGAAGGTCATAAGCATTCCTATCTTTTTCATTGGGAACAAAGCTTAAACATCCATACAGTACAATATGTAGTCATAAAATTTCAAAAAGAGCACAAGTGACTATGCCATCAATGGAATTGTACATTGAGTGAAGAAGAGATACTCTTGAAATACCGACATATTAGATCGTGGTTGGATAAATGGTAAAGTCACTGATGCAAACTTACCAGCCATGTATTGTTAGCTTAATTGGTGGCATACTAGATATCCCCATTGGAGGAAGTACCTTGTAGGGGTAAGTGTTACTTTCTTGGATTTGAAATCAAATAGCTTGCATTTAGAATCTGAATTGTTAATCTAATATTTTGTTATACATAATGTGGTTGGAGCTTACAACCACATTATACATAATTTTGTTATACATAATGTGGTTGGAGCTTACAACTTCGATTCTCATCAGTTAATCTTTTGTTATAGGAGGTGGACGATGCCACTTTGTCACACATGCTGACCACCAATCTAGCAGAAACGAAACATGCAAGTTGGTTAGTAGGAGAGGGAACCATCTCTTTATATGATTTTGCTTTTTTAAATCTCGCTAATTCCCTCTTGCAACTCACGAAGAAGCATGCATTCATGCAAGGTAAATATTGCAGAGCAGGTCCTATAATAACAAAGTTGATGGAAACATCAAAAGCTCCAAGTCTGTCAACCACCAAGTGGGGGAAGTAGTGATGAGTGGCACTCCAATGCATGTACAACCAAACTATATTGATGATAACATTATAGTTAGCCGGCATTGAAATTCTCATCACATTGTCCAGAGTATGTCAAAGAAAAGCAACCACGCAAGAAACAAGGTAGGAGATTAAAATTTCCACCCATTATTCCTTTATCTTGCAGAAGGTGGTCACAATTCAGAGGGATCAGCAACTGAAATCAGAGGTGTAGAAAATTTTAGAGAATGACATACATGACTCAATGTGGGCTTTACGTCAAATACCTCTACACAACAAGGTTACTTGCCAAGGATGGTTAGGTGGCCGAGATAGCAAGTGTAAGAAGAGCATTAAGAACTGCGGGCAAGGTGTTCCAACTCCATCTTTCTATGGTATAAGAGAGTGGTCATGGGGCAAAGGTGTCAGTTCATGTGGTTTTACAACACAGCAGCATGGATCATACTTAGAGAGTATGTAATACCATCTGTCATAATCACCTACCCCTAGTTGTATGGCCAGTTGGATAAGGTACAAACCTTACTATGAGGATGAGGTTCGAGCATTGGAGGCTAGTGGATTCATGCTGCAAAAGGGACTATGCCAACAAGCAAATGATGTGCCCATCGGTCAACAAAGTATAGAAGTGGCATATCGGATATGACAGCATCCAAGAGAATAGATTCTACAATTTCAAACACAACTACGATCTTTGAGCATTTGGTCATCAAGACCGGACAGATGGAAGTGTTTGTAATAATTGAGATCAAGGAATCCCTACTACCCAATGAAAAATACCTGGTGACTATGGGAAAGAATCCATCATGCACATGTTCTTATTTTCAAATTAGGGTAGAGGCTGTAGACCATATTGTGCATGTAAGCACCTTTATTTTGTATCTTTGCATATTTTTGGGTTAGATGTGAGCCATAATATGTTTATACATCAACTCACTCTAAAAAAGAAGGACCTAATGAGAATTTTCAATAGCAGAGCAGGAGAATAATCTAAAACAGAACTTATATTGTTGATGACATTGTACTGTAGTTTTGAAAAGGTCCTTCATTTTGCGATAATAAAATTTCCTTTTTATCATGGTTTGATCAACTCTCTAATAAGGTCTATTTACTTTTTGTTTTTTAAATATTTCAGCAGGACAATCAATATGGTTGTATGTCAATGGGCTGGAATATGTTCATTTATTATTTCAAGGTCTTCTCAATTATGATGTCTACATAGATTTCCTTGAATATATTACTTATTCATGCAATTCCTTTTTTTACACATAGAACTTAGTCATGCATCTACTTTTCTAAATTTAGGAAATATCCATGCATCTACTTTTCTAAATTTAGGGAATATCCATGCAAAATCTCTTTTTGCTTTTAACATGATGTATCTATAAATATGACCCATGGCTCTTACTCTAATCCTCACTTCCAAATCTTATTACCTCCCTCTCCCTCTTATTGTATTTCTCTCCCTCACCATCATTCTCTACCTTAACAACCCTTGCCATCATCCACTAATCTTTGTTGATCTCATATGTCTTCTTCTAATTGCCCCAACTATACTCTCAAGGATACCCTTGATAAGGTTTGTAAAGATTTGTGCACGAAAATAGGCGAAGATGTGAAAAAGAACATCTGAAAATCATGAAAGAGTCTCATAGTCTTTGAAGCAAGATGCTAGCAGATGAGCCTATCGATTCTGGAGATTTGTATGTCTGGAATATAAAGATTGAAAGCACTATCGACACTTGGTGAAGTTATGGACATATTGTTGAAGAGAAGGAAGAGTCCCTTCGAGAGGAGTTTAAGAATACAGTAGCCCATAAAAGCGCATAGGTGTAGGAACCCTTATGTATTTATGGTATGTTATCTTTTGTAAACAATATTTAAGGTTGTAGCCCTTATTACAAGTACGTAGATGTCTTTAGTCTTCGCCTACTGCAAATGTATAAATTGTTCTTTCAACTATAATTTTCCTTGTCTTTTTTATTAATTGCCTTGTCAAATTTTAGGTCTTTTATTGTTTTGAGAAAATATAATGTGATCCCAATGTAATTTCTTTTCGAGTATCTTGTCCATTTTTCTTCATGACATACTCGCTCTTCTCCAAAAAAGTAACAAAAGATGCCTTCATTAATGGGATTTTGAGAGAAGTTGCCTTATTATTGATATTAAACAAGAAGAAAGGTATTTTTTTGTTTAGTGTAAAAGAAGAGTACACCTCCACCACTACTATAAATATACAGATAACCTCCATAAAACTTTGTTAATCACCATTTACCTTAGCATTCTTAGTAGAGTACACCACCCCTCATCAAAAATTAGCATTGAAGTTGTTGTTGCACGTATTGCTAGGGAGGCTACTAATGTGGAGGTCAAGCAATGATCCATAGATGGTGCACATGTATGGCTCTTTCCCTCTCTGTCCCACTCTCTTTGTCTTAAGTAGCCTAACAACTTAAGACTTAGTTGGCTAGTAACCCAGTTTAGTGAGAGAAAAATCGGTGGTCAATTCTCACACATTATTTGATGGTACTACAAGTGCCAAAATTTTAGTAAATTCACATGTTTTATGTGGGAAAAAGAGAAGGTGTATTAGCCTTTTATAATGCTCGATGTTTCAGTAGGTCATTCATTTGTTGATGGGGATAATGGCTCAAAACAAAGCCTTGATGAGGACTTTGGGATCCTGGCTACACCAGGTGTACAAAGAGCTAAGTAGCTTTAAGAACACCTAGCAGTGATCCAAGTATATGTAGGTCTATGACTAGTAGGACAAGTTGAGATATGATGGGTATATATATAGAGATAGAGCCCAAATTTTTTGAGGAGGCGCTTGGCAAAAACATTGAGAGGATGCTATGGTTGAAGAGATGCTGCATTGAATGCAAATGAGACATGGAAGTTGGTGCCTTTGCCTAAGGATAAGTTCAAGAAAATTGGATGCAAGTGTGTCTATAAAGTAAAGCAGAATTTAGATGGCAAGATTGGTATCCAAGGGATATGCACATACGTATGGGATTAACTATGAGGAGACTTTTAGCTTGGTTGCCAGGATGGTAAACTATGTGAGCAAGTCATTGTTGCTACGGTTGTAGTTAAGGGATGGTCTTTACATCAAATAGATACAAAGAATGGTCTTTACATCAAATACATATAAAGAATGCTTTCTTACATGAAGAGGTCTATATGGTGCAACCACAAGGATATGAGAACAATGCACATCCATATTCTATTTGTAGGTTGCGTAAAGCCTTGTATGGCTTAAAACAAGCACTTAGAGCATGGTCAAAAAAGGTAGAAGAGTAATTTATCACTATTGAATTTTATATATCTACGATAAATTTTATGTGAAAAAAATTGACAAATTTATCTTTCTAGAAGTCATTTATGTTAATGACTTGATTGTCACATGGGATAGTGATGTTGATATTCATGAGGTGAAGATGCTCCTCCAGAAGAAGTTAAAGATGAAGGATTTGGGTGAGCTTTGATACTTCCTAGGTATAGAGGTGATAAGATCACATGATGGGATTTGGCTTTTACAGAGGCAGTATGCTTTGGACATGTTGCCCAGGTATGGAATGCCATGCTATAAGATAATCTCAGTGACATTGGAGCTAAACACAAAATTGAATGTGATCTTTTGGAGGACCTAGGTATATTGTAGGGAGTTTGACTTACATAACTCTCACTAGGCCACATTTGTGCTATGTTGTTGGGTTGGTAAGTCAGTTTATACAGGCCGTGAGGAAGCCACACTTGGATGTAACTAGGAGGATACCCAAATATATATAGTCCATAGTACACTATGGACTTTTATATGAGGCTCAAGTACAAGTATAGGTACAGGTACAGGTACATGGATATACATATGCAAATTAGACTCATAGTATCTCAGATAGGGGATCTACTTGCGGTTTTATGTTTTCCTTTGAGAGTGTTGTTGTAAGGTAGCTTGGTTACATAAGCTACTGGTAAATATGGTGAGCCCATGGATAGGGATGTTATCATTTATTATGACAACATGAGTAGCATACAATTCGCAAACAAGTAACCAAGTGTATCATGCTAGGACAAAGCACATTGAGGTGCATTTCACTTTGTGAGGAGAAGGTTTTAGTAGCTGATGTGGATTTGATATATGTCAATATTGATATAGAGGATCAAAGGTAGCTGACATCCACATAGAGGAATTAGGTATAAAGGAGCTCCACATGTTCAAGAGCTTTGCAGTGCAAGGTATGGAGTTAAGCTCTAGGGGGAGTATCGAGACATCAAGCTCAACTAGTGTGGATATGGGTGATATGCCAAGATATCTCCACACTTACACCACTAGCATAGTTAGTGAGATTATGGGTAATATGGCACCAATGGTTTACAAAAGTAGCTACTTTGGTGTACTAGAGCTACGGCATAGTTATAGTGCCAGCTCATGTAGTTAGATTCACACTATGGACCAATCACTTGTGTATTATAGTAGAAGATCACTTTCCCTTATAATATTTTCTCTTATCTTTATGTTATGGTTGTAGAGAGAAGAGAAGAGAATAGAAAAAAATTCATCCATCCATCTCTCTTTTATGCTTGTCTACTCTTGTGTGTGTGTCTGTGTTTCTTGCAAGGACCTCAAGCTCACCCTCTCCCCCGTATTCTTCTCATTTTCTATATATAGCCTAAGCTTTACAATATGGTACTATGTCTTTGTTATATAGTAGAACTACTATGCTATAGACCATAAAGGAAGAATCTATGTGTGTTCTATATAGCACTTGTAGAAATATTCTCTCTTTTTTTGTGTAACTACTTAAGAGCTACATCTAAACAAGATTACGGTGTTTAGAGATCGATTAGAATCAACATCTTAGAATGCTAGAAATATAAGAAAGAGCTTAGCATTAATGATAATGCTAATAAAAATGAAACATAATGACAAGGCAAGAGGTTTAGCATAAAATCTCAAGTGTTTGATCCATTAGATAGGGTGCCTTTTTATAGGCTTAAGTAGATATCCATTAGTATTAATCATGGTCCATAAGCTTGATTAAGTCCCCCCTATTTTTTCAAGATTTGAGAACCATATTCCTTGAAGTGAGCACCCACTTGGCATCTTTTGCAACTTCTTCTAGGTGCCTACTTTTGGCTGGCCATTCCACATATTCCTTCATATTTGGGCTTCCTTTGACCCTTTGAACCATAGTCTATGACCTATGCAACTCATGCAATTTTTTGAGGGCTACATACCACTTCCTCTTGCTCTAAACAGTGCCCAACATCACTTGCTATTTCAACATAACTATATCCTAGTTTGTGATATATATCCCATGCTTCAAGTGTAAGGATTTATAGCTCATGTTGTCTTTGTGCTATATCAATTCTTTGGTGTAACTTTAGCCTATTCTATGATATATAACATAGTTTTGTGCTATAATGAGTAGACTTATACATGATGTGCTGTAGCACCAGCTGTAGATGTGGTGATGTTTGTTTTAGCATAAGCTATATAGCACAATCTCTTTGTTGGTATATAGTAGAAGCAAGGTGCAATATAACATAATAGAAGAATCTCTGTGTGTTATTTAGCGCTTGTAGTAGTATTTTCTCTCTTTTTTGGGTATTACTAGCCCAATTTGTGCTATATAGCAAGGAAATTTTAAGTGAAACTATAGCTCATTATGTGCTATATAGTATAATCTTTGTGCTGTATAGGAGTTATTTAGTGTAACTATAGCTTAGTCTATGCTATATAGCAGTCTTGTTCTACAATGAGTAGGCTTGTACATGATGTGATATATAGCAGTTGCCACCACTATATATAGTTGTGCTATTTGTTCTAGTGTAAGCTATATTGCATTATCTCTTTGTTTATATATAGCAGAGAATAGTGTGCTATATGGCACAATAGAAGAATTTGTGTGTGCTATATAGAAGTTATAGTAGTATTTTATCTCTTTTTGTTTATTAGAGTAAATATAGCCTAGGTTATGCTATATAACATAGTCACGATGCTTTATATCTCTTTTTGTGGAACTATATCCCAATTTTTAATCTTGAAAAGTAAAATCACATTAACAAATATTCTTAGTACTCAAGTATAAAAGAATATTATAGTTAAAGATAGAGACTTGCAATTCAAACTAAACCTAGCACATACTATAGTCCATCTTTAGTCTTATATGGTTGTCGCCTTGTATGGAATGATATTGTATATAGCCTCATATTGTAGTTAAAGATAAAGACTTTAATTGCAATAGTCTAAACTGAATCTAGCACACATACTATTGTCTATCTTCAATCTTATATGGTTATTGCCTCGTATGGCATGGCATACTAAGAATTTAATTACAGATTCAAATTAAATCTAGCATATACTATAGTCCATATTTAGTCTTAAGTGTTACTGATCATAATCCTCTAATTATCTAGTTGAATCCTAATTTCCAATTTCTTCCTTCATCGGTGTACCTATGGCATCATTGGCAACTAGAACACTCACCACCTGTTTACTCAAGGGCCTTTTCACTAGCTCATAGTACCTAGAAATATAATCACATAAAAATATCCAGATGGAATTTCCGTTGAAGATCACCAAGATCAACCAACAGATCCATATAAATGAGCTATGGACTCATCCGTTAAGGACCAGCAAGGTTAATCAACTAGATCCATGCCCGAATTCAGAAAACAACTCTTAATCCTTGTTCTAATATCTTCCCTGATGTACTTGTGGGTATCTTCGGTGACCCAGAGCCCGAGCACTGTATGGTCGGCACCCTCTAGGATCCTTCACAGGTCACCTAGCGCTTCACTCATAGGCCGCTTCCTTGGTCCTCATCCACTGTACCGGAAGCTCACCATTTAAATCAAACCGAGGCTAGTCAAGACCTCGGTCGATCTTGCTACATGAGACGTCCTCCGTTGACTCTCCGTCGTCGTCAGCAGTTGCAACTTTAATAGATAGGTCTCCACGACCTCATTCACAAGATGGTCAAAGTGCTTCCCCAACATTCTTGACATAAAACAGTCATTTAAAAATAGGTTTCACATATAAATACAGTTCCAACAATATTTCCATCTTTTCTCATTACTCCACATCCTTTCACATTAGTCTCCATCTTTTCTCATCTTACCACAATTTTATTTTCTTCATCGATCCCTATCACATCACATCATTCCCACATCAAATCACATCCAATCGTATCATCCACACATCAATCCACATCATCCATACATCCATCCACCTCGATCCACATCATCCATACATCCATCCACATCAATCCACATTATCCACACATCCATCCACATCTTTCATACATCAATCCACACGTCAATCCACATCATCCAAACATCCATCCACATCATTCATACATCAATCCACATTATCCACACATCATACATACACCAATCCACATCATTCAGTCATCATACACACACCAATCCACATCATTCATACATCCATCCACATCAATCCATATTATCCGCACATCAATCCATATTATTTGCACATTAATCCACATTCATTTCATAAGCATTCTCATTCTCATCTAATCACATCTTCTTCTAACTCATCACTTATTTCCTCATTTATCCTCATCAGATCTCATCCACTTACATCTACCCATATATCTCATCACTTCACCCCTTATCGTTCATTCACATCACATACATTCACATCCCTTATCATTCATTCACATCCCAATTCTCATACTAACACATTCATTCACATCCTATATCATTCATTCACATCCCGATTCACATGTTTACATCATCTTGATTCACATGCTATCACATTCATTCACATCCCTTATCATTCATTCATATCCCTTATCATTCATATCTATCCAATTTACATCACATCTGATCACCTCAATTCTTGTTCATATCCATCACATTTACACCAAATGTATTCTCCCACATACATCCATATCCATACTTATCACATACACATCCACATCTATCCTTTCGCATACATCCACATCTATACTTATCACATACACTTCCACATCTATCCTTTCACATACATCCACATCCATTCTTTTACATACATCCACTTCTACTCTTCACATACATCCACTTCTATTCTTCACATACATCCACATCCATCCTTTCACATACACACATCCACATCCATTCTTTCACATACATCCACTTCTATTCTTCACATACATCCACATCCATACTTATCACATCCATTCTCTATTCATTCCCATCTATCTGATTCGCATCCCATCTCATCACACCTATTTACCTCTCATTCTCATCACTTCTATTCCCATCACATCCATTCTTTATTCATTCTCATCTATCTGATTCATATCACATATCATCACATCTATTTACCTCTCATTCTCATTACTTCTATTCACATCCATTTATAGAATGTAAGAGAATTCTTATTTTTTGGTATAAAGATTCTTTACACATCTGTTTATGCATAAGAACAACTTCAGTGGGAAATAACACTTTTATAAAAATCCGTTTATGCATCTATTTATGCATAAATTCAATTTTAAGGAGAATAACACTTTCGAAATGAAATAAATCTTTTATGCATCTTTCTATGCATAAATTCAATCTTAATGAGAATAACTCTTTTGAAATAAAAAATAAATTTCTTTATATCTCTTTCTATGCATAAAATCAAAATTGATGAAAATAACTCTTTTGAAGTAAAAATAAATTTCTTTATGCATCTTTCTATGCATAAAATGAAAATTGATGAAAATAACTCTTTTGAAGTAAAAATAAATTTCTCTATGCATCTTTCTATGCATAAAATGAAAATTGATGAAAATAACTCTTTTGAAGTAAAAATAAATTTCTCTATGCATCTTTCTATGCATAAAATGAAAATTGATGAAAATAACTCTTTTGAAGTAAAAATCAATTTCTCTATGCATCTTTCTATGCATAAAATGAAAATTGATGAAAATAACTCTTTTGAAGTAAAAACAAATTTCTTTATGCATCTTTCTATGCATAAAATGAAAATTGATGAAAATAACTCTTTTGAAGTAAAAACAAATTTCTTTATGCATCTTTCTATGCATAAAATCAAAATTGATGAAAATAACTCTTTTGGAATAAAAATAAATTCTTTATGCATCTATTTATGCATAAAATCAAAATTGATGAGAATAACTCTTTTGGAATAAAAATAAATTCTTTATGCATAAAATCAAAATCTCATGAAAATCACTTTTTTATAATAAAAAAATAACCAATATGCATCTTTCTATGCATAGAATTTAATTTTAATAGAAATAACACTTTTATAATGAAATTGTTGCCATATATATAGGCAGTGATGTGTGTGAACACACTTAGGACCGCCGGGGCACTTTTTTCCTCCTTAGGAGGTTTTTTCCCCCGGCTTGTATATACGCCCATTATTCTAGGGCTAACTTATCTTTGTACATTAACACAATCTAATACACTGTGTGTTGTGTGTATTCTTGCTTCTTCTTCTCCAAGCTTTGTGTGCTTTCCTGCAACCCTAATTCCAACAATTGGTATCAGAGCAGGCATCGACTCCTAGGGCTACGTCGCTAGCACCCTCCGACTCACGTTCTCCGATTGAGGTGAGCTTTCACGAGCGCTTGTAGGTCCCTATACTCTACAGCTAAGCATTCTCAAAAATTGCATCTGAGGTCGTTTCGAGCTCCGTTTTTGCATTACAAGTTCTACACAGGTGTTTTCATCATTTTGTGCAGAAATTTCAATAGTGCAGTTTTTTACAAAACAGGCATAAGTATTCTATTGTGGATCGTGCTACATAGCACGAGTTATTTTCTGTTCAGTCTTTGCTTCATTACAGGTAGCTTTTGCATCAATTTCAGTCAGTGGCCATGGCTGATATAACAACAATGATGTATTTCGCATGTTGTCTGCTGAGATGAGACAAACTGGATGGAGACAACGACTACCCACTTTGGACATACATGATGCAGCATGTTTTGGTTGCAAAAGGAGTGTGGAACATTGTGCAAGGTATGGATGTACGTCCAGTTTCTATGGATGTAGGATCTGTATAGAGGATGTTGCAGGTTCTAGCAGCTCTACTGTTGCTGCTGTTTTACCCACCACTACTGAACAAGCTCGTTGGGATTGTAAAGATGTGCAGGCTCATGCCTTGATTGCACTTTCTGTCAAACGTAACATCACTCCACATATTCGTTCAGCTAAAATAGCAAAACGGGCTTGGAATATTGTAGCTGGTTTGTATGCAGGTCGTAACGAGGCAAAAATCTCTTACCTGCGTAAAGAGCTAGAATCGAAGATTATGCAGGAAGATGATGACATGAATGTTTTTCTTGTTGAGATTAAAGATCTCAAGGAACAGTTGATTTCTGCAGGTGAGATTATTCCTGATCATTCTCTTGTGCAGACTGTCTAGACTTTTGCTTCCACCACGTGGAGACTTGTTACTGAGAACAGACCTGATGTTGTCAAGTATGATACTTTAGTCAACAAGCTCTTGCAAGAAGCGTAGTCGAGGCAAAACAGGCAGCAGTTGATCAGGCATTTGTTGCTGCCTAGTAGAGAAGAAGGGGTAAGGTAGCCCCTTCCACTATTTCTTCTCCTATTAGTAGGTCTGCAACTTCTTCTCCTTCCACAGGTAGCAATAATAGGTCTGAGAAGGCTCTTAATAAAGGCAAGAAAAAGATCAGGTGCAACTATTGTAAGGCAACTGATCATGTCATTAAGAATTGCCCTAAGCTAAAGGCTAAAGAGGCAAAGAAGAAAGAGTCAAATGCAGCCACAATAGCGGATGCTTCTACAAATGCAGATTCTACAAATGTTGTGCAGGATACAGAATGGGCGTTTAGCGTGTATTGCCAGTATGACCCATCTGTACATGATGCATGTTTGGCAGTTTTTGTTGACTCTGATGTATGGTATTTTGACAGTGGTGCTACAAAGCACATTACCTCGCATCATGATATGTTCACTTGTCTTGAGGCTGTCTCTAATGGGAATACTGTCACATGTGCCAATAATGCTTCTTACCTAGTGAAGGGCATTGGTAAAATTATGCTTACTGCTGCAAATGGCAGCGCTTTCACACTTTCAGATGCTTTGTATGTGCCAAGGATAAAGAAGAATCTATTGTCTGTCTCTGCACTTACTAGACTTGGACTTGTAGTCAAATTTGTGGATAACAGATGTAGTGTTCATGATTTGACTTCTGGTGATACGATTATTGCATCTGGCACCTTGTTTCATGGGTTGTATAGGCTAAATTCTTATGACAAGTGTGTGGAAGATTCAACAAATGCAGTTTCTGATGAAAAGGTAGTTTCAGATGCAAAACTATGGCATGCTCATTTTGGTCATCTGAACTTTGCTAGTTTGCTCCGTTTACAGAAATTTGATATGGTTGCTTCATTGCCCCTCTTGAGGCACCATTAAAACATGTTTGTGAAGGCTGTATTTTGGGCAAAATGCAGCGTTCTGCGTTTTCAAATGCATTTCCAAAGGATGGTTCTATGCGGGCCACTCGCAAATTACTTGTACTACATAGTGATGTATGTGGGCCTATGCAAACTTCGTCATTTGGTAAACACTTGTACTTCGTGACTTTCATTGATGATTACTCGGCATGCATGGGTATATCCACTAAAGGCAAAGTCCGAAGTGCTTTTGTGCTTCAAACAATTTTTGCTTATGGTTGAAAATGTATCCAATTGTACTGTGGTGGGCACCCTCCGTTCTGATCGAGGGGGGGAAGATCAAGGGGGGGAGTACATGTCTAAAGAGTTTGATGCATTTTTGGCTAGTCGTGGGGCTAGTCGTGGGATAAAACACCAATGTACATTGCCGTATACCCCTCAGCAAAATTGTGTTGCTGAGAGGAAAAACATGTCACTTATGGAGATGGCACGATGTATGGTCAAGAGCCAAGCTTGGGCACATGCGTTTTGGCTTGAGGCTGTCATGTGCTACATATATAGACGGAAAAGGGTTATATGGAAAAACCCATTGACTATCCACCCTATGTTCTTTACTTGGATGAAACTACAATCATCTTGCCATATGTAATTTGGATACCCATTGTCATCAACAATAGTAATCTCAGAAAACTTATGAGGATTATGATGTTTACAACTGCAATTACCATGCAAGGAGAGTTTATATTTAGTTTCCCGCATGGTCCATGAACATGACACTGACTGATTATCTTGTGAAACTCAGGAAAGATCGCCTTATCTAGAAGTTCAACACATACCAGCCTATCATAGTGAGCAGTCTTAGTAGGTTTACATGTACCTTCCAATATCAATAATATATGTGCATGTGGCAAGCCTCTTTTTTTAAATTCAATAACAGAAACAAATCCCACTACCCTTTTAAATAATTCTTTTTTCACCAATAAGTGCAACATATCCTTATGCTTATCATAGAAGACCCGTGCCGTCAAGTCAAGTCTATCTTGTGCAGCGTGACCTGGCAATAAAGTATTGCATATTTCATCCCACTTTGGATTGCAAGTAAAGGTAATGAATAGGTCAGGTTTACCCATCTTCCTAACAATTTTCATTCCTGATACAATTGATGCATATATCGAGGCCCCCTAGTATATGTAGATGGTAGAACTATTTGGTGTCCAGTAATGCCCCCAGAGACTCTATTGACCCTGTCATCACTAACATTAACCATATCTGCAAGCCCTTGGTATACTTCAGAGCACGCAATGTTTTATGGTTATTGTGTATCCATACTAATCTTGATTTTTCATGCTACTATATGCATCAAGAATGTACTGTTGCAAAAGTCGAGCACCACGTAGAAGGCAAGCATTTGTATCTTCCCTTATTTGTAATCTATATGCATAATATTTCCATTGAGTTACAGTCTTTATCTCCTCATTTGAACCTTGTCTGTTTCTACCATGGACAAAAAACTTATGATTCTCTCTTTCTCTCCCTCTCAATTTCTCAAAGGCAAGGGTAACTATTTGTGTGTTACATGTGTCTAAGAGTGTGTGTGTGTGTGTGTGTGTGTGTGTGAGAGAGAGAGAGAGAGAGAGAGAGAGAGAGAGAGAGAGAGAGAGAGAGAGAGAGAGAGAGAGAGAATGATCAATAACCTCAAAGACAATTACATCATTAACTTCATCAGTTTCCTTCTTGGAATGCACTTCAATATTTCCCTAATAATGAAGTGATTTTCCTTAAGGCTCCTACATCTGCTACCCACAATGTAAAAGCCATCTATTAATCCCAATGCCTCTTTGATTGAGAGGAGCTTTAGATTGTCATCTAGCCTATAAGAGTCTAAGACTATACCGCGGGTTAATATCATACCATCCGTCAAACCCAAGAAGTTCCCATTTTGGGCTAGGCTAGAACAAAAAAAACCCAACTGTGGCATCTCCTCAAAGAAGATCATATCTGACAATTTATTATTGTCATAGGTCAAGTTCAAAATCCTTAATGCCATGTTTCTACGTAAAAAAGAATCAAACTTCACATCAATAACAATCATCATCTTCTTTAGAGAGAGAGAGAGAGAGAGAGAGAGAGAGAGAGAGAGAGAGAGAGAGAGAGAGAGAGAGAGAGAGAGCATAAGGAAAGAAGGAGAGAGACAAAGACGCTATTTATATAAAAATAAATAAAGATGGTCACAGAAGAACACAACCATATGTATTTTCGAATGAACTTATGCTTTGGGATACATTTAATAACTTCGTCAAATACTTGACATACTTGATATCTTGGGCCAGAGACATTATAGTCTATTTCATAAAGATCAAGCAAGCCTAGACTTTCTTTAATATTCATTAGCATAATATTTTCTTCTAATTTTTCTAGATCTAAATGTACAATAGTTTTAAAAACATCCTTCCATCCAATAACATGAACGAACTAGGTTGGACTATCAAAAAAGTGATGCTCGAATTCTGTAGCCAAATTCACCCTTTCCTAAAAGGAAAGAGTACTCCTCATGTGCTAAAAAAAATGTGTCACCTCTTCCATCTCTGTCAATTATACATACATATATATAGGTAAGTAGATGCATGATTACTATGTGCATGTGTATATAAATAAAAATTGTAGCTACTATGTGCAAAGATATACAAAGATGTGCAACATATAAAAACATGTGACATGTAAATAAACACATCTAATTACAAAGACCACCATGAAACTTAAAAAGCATATTGCACAATAAACATGAATATTTTAAAGAAGGGTCCTCCTACAATGAAGAGTGTAGCAAAGAAAGGAATATTTTTAGATTTGTCTATATATGTATGTATGTATGTATGTACATATGTATACACATATATACATACATACATTAATCTTATAGATTCATGAAAATAAATATAACTTATTAACTTTTGTTGCATTAGCACACTAACTCTCTCTCTCTCTCTCTCTCTCTCTCTCTCTCTCTCTCTCATGTTTATACAAAATATGTGGCATTCTTTTTTATATTAAAACTACATTCACAAAACTACCCACCTCTAAACATAAAAAGCACATAATCAAGGGCACACACACATATGTATTTACTCTCTCTCTCTCTCTCTCTCTCTCTCTCTCTCTCTCTCTCTCATTATAAGTGCATCCATGTGTGCTCTACATGTGTGTGTGTGTGTGTGTGTTGCTCATATTGAAAATAGTCTCATCTTGAACTTCCTCTCTATAAAAAATACATTATACTATATAACTTTTGTAATATGCACGTGCATCCATGTGTGTGTGTGTGTGTGGGTGTGGGTGTGTGTGTGATGTCACCATATGTGTATATGTATGTAGAAAAAAAACATAACATAGCTATATTCAAAAAACATAACATGAGCAACATACATCTTGAACTTGATCTCTAATTTAAAATACATTACGCTATACAACTTTTGTAATATGTATGTGCATCCACATGGGCTCTACATGTGTGTGTGTGTGGTTGTGTGGGTGTGTATGCATACGCACCCACCCTCTCTCTCTCTCTCTCTCTCTCTCTCTCTCTCTCTCACACACACACACACACACACACACACACACTCATCCACATAACATTTACAAAACATTCCTACACCCCTTATACAAACAAAATTCTTTTGTTCACTTAATACATGCCATGTAAGTCATGTACAACCCGACTTGATAAACAAATGTATGCATACACACCCACTCTCTCTCTCTCTCTCTCTCTCTCTCATACACACTTACACTCATCCACATAACCTTTTATCACTTTACAAAAACTCATTAAAAGGCAACAAACATGCAAGGGCATCCATGTGTTTGTGTGGGGGAGTGTTTGTGTGGGTGTGGGTGTGTGTGTGTATGCATACATACCCACACATTCTCTCTCTCTCTCTCTCTCTCTCTCTCTCTCTCTCTCTCTCTCTCTCTCTCTCTCGTGCTTGCAAGAGCTCAATCTCTCTTCTCCCATGCATCTTTTCATGGTATCAGAGCCTGGTTCATGCTAAGGGCTGAGCTGTAAGCAAGAGAAGCACAGGAAGCGGTACGAGGGTAAGAGCTTCAACTACTCTTCCCTATTTGTGTTGGCGACTACACCCTTGTCGCAGGAGCTCTATGGGAGGCACCGGTAAACGATCTCTGATTAAGGAGCTCTATGGGAGGCACCGGCAAACGATCTCTGATTAAGGAGCTTTCTTCGCGGGAGTAAAGATATAGGGCAACTATATTGTCCTATCGGATTGTCCTATCGGACTCCATTTTTCAGGCCGAAAAAGCATTTCGGGCGCATTACGACCTCCGTTTTTCAGAAAGCAGGTGATTTCAAGCACTATCTACGGGTAAGTCATCGATTCTTTGCAGAACTCTGTTTTAAGAACTGTAGGAAGACAGATTGGTTGTGCAGACACTGTGTGCTGCAAGGAGGTCAACAGTTGCCATTGGGTGTATGTATGCACATTGAGGTCACTGGTTGTGACATTTGAGTGTAGTACAGTACCACTGCAGAAAATATAGCAGTTTGTGCAGGACAAACCAGAGTGCTGTTTCTGGCAAGATGTCAAATGATGGCATAAACCAAATTGTTGCTGAGAAACTTGATAAGAACAACTTCCATGCTTGGAGGTTCAGGTTAACGAATTTCCTGATGGGAAAGGGTTATTGGGACTACATAGAAGGTGAGCATGAAGAGGCACCGGAGATAGCGGAGATCAATCCAACTGCTCCAGATGTGAAAGAGTTCAAGGATTGGAACCAAGGAGCCAGAAAAGTTATTTATTGGCTCTCTATTAGTATACAAGACACCATGATTGGGCACATTCAGGATGCCAAGTCCCCCAAGGAGGCATGGGACACCTTGGTAAAACTCTATGAAACAAATACCAAGGCACGAAAGATACAGTTGAAGAATAAACTTCATACTGTGGAGAAAAAGAGTATGTCTGTGAATGACTATGCATTGAAGATAAAGGGTATTGTGGAATCCCTTGCATCTATTGGTGTTTCAGTAGATGGTTTCAGTAGATGATGATGACAAGGTGGAAGTCTGTCTACATGGTCTCGGGCCACAATACAAGGCATTCAAGACGTCTATTCAAACTCAGGAAAACATTCCCAATTTCACAGATTTGGTGTCTATGTTGATTATAGAAGAGAAGAGCTTGGGTGAAGATCAACAGTCTTCACAAAACAAAAACAGTTCAGAGCAACATGCCTTCTACACAAGTTCAGGAAGAGGACAAGGTAGAGGAGGAGGCCGTGGACGTGGTCAAGGAGGTGGCCGAACAGGTAATCACAATTATGGCCAGCAGTAGCAACAACAACAGTCCCAAAATTTACAACAACAACAACACGCAGGTGGAAGAGGCCAATTCAGAGGCAGGGGGAGTCAAAGAGGTCGTGGAAATTGGCAAAGATAGCATAATGATACACGTGGATGTTTTTATTGTGGTAAGCCTGGACATGTGCAGGAAGATTGTTATAAGAAGCAGGCTGACATGCAAAATGGAAAATTGTAGCAAAACAACTATGCATCCTCGAGCAGAAACAATGAGGATAATGAAAGGTTGTTTGTTATGCAACTAGTCATGAATGCCATGTCTGAAAATGTTGAAGCAGCACATAAAGATAATGTATGGTACATTGATTCAGGTGCTTCGAACCACATATCAAGTCATGGGGAGTGGTTCAAGGAGATGAAAATCCTTGAAAGACCAGGTTTTGTGGAAACAGGGGATGACACTACTCATCCAATTGCCCATGTTGGAGATGTGCCATTGTCTATGCAGGATGGCAAAGTGAAGTACCTTGCAGATGTACTTCATGTTCCGAACATAACAAAGAATCTGGTTTTAGTTGGCCAGATGATTGAGCACGGTTTGTAAGTTCGGTTTAACCCTGATGGTTGTTATGTTGAAGACTTTAAAGACAAGTGCAGGTTCGTTGTTGCAAAAGGCAACAAAGTGGGCAGAATGTTTACATTGAATGTAAACATGCCTGAAGTGAGTGCTGCGATGTTTGCAAATGGTTCAGGAATTGTTGCAGACACATACATTTGGCATAAAAGAATTGGACATGTGAATGTGCAGAGAATGAAGTCTATGTAGACTAAAGGAATTGTGACATGGCTGCCAAAGTTTAAAGTTGAAGGTATGCAGAGCATATGTGAAGCATGCCAATTTGGAAAGCAAACAAAGCATGTATTTTCACGTAACAAAAATGTGAGTAGAAATGCACTAGATGTTGTGCACTCAGATGTATGGGGTCCTACGAAGACCATGTCTATGGGAGGCTGCAGGTATTATGTGACATTTATTGATGACCACACAAGGAAAGTGTGGGTTTACTTCATGAAGGAGAAGAGTGAGGTGTTCACTCATTTTCAGAATTTCAGAGTTATGGTTGAAAAGCAATCAGGGAAATATATAAAGTGCCTAAGGTCAGATGGAGGGGGAGATTACTTCTCCAATGAGTTCTCTGAATTTTGAAGAAGAATGGTATTCGGAGACAGTTTACATGTAGGTACACTCCGCAGCAAAATGGAGTTGCTGAGCGAAAAAATAGGCACATTGCTGAGATTACGTGAGCATTGATGGAAGAGAAGAATATGCCGCATAGCTATTGGGCTGAGGCTGTTTCTATAGCACTTTACATCATGAACAGGACTCCAACTATAGCCATACATGATGTAACTCCAGAGGAGAGGTTTACTAGCAGAAAACTTGATTTGTCTCATCTGAAAGTCTTTGGATGCATTGCAAATGTGCATGTGCTAGATGAGCTAAGAACTAAGCTGGATCTAAAAGCAGAAAAATGTGTGTTTATTGGATACTCCCTTGAGCAAAAAGGATACAGGTGTTATAGCCCTGTTACACGTGAGTTGAGGGTAAGCAGGGATGTTGTCTTTGATGAGATGGGCTGCTGGTATGCTGCTGAAAAAGAAGCTATTGGGGGTGATGTGAGTGGAAATGTGGTTGCACAGAATACAAGTCAGCAATCACAGTCTTTGAGTGGACCAGGAGAGTCCTCATCTAGTGGTTCAGTTGATAGACCATGGAGTGGCAGGCTACGTCATAATACAAGTCCTGCAAATGTGATTAGTACATCATGTAAAGGAAAAGAGAAAGTGGTTGATCCCCTTAGTATACCTAACATTTCTGTAGGGCATTCTCATGTTGATATAGAGTTTAGTGGCTCAGAGATGAGCCTTGATGAGGAGCTTGGGATACTAGCTATGAGAACATCTGGTGTAAAGAAGGCTATGGAAGCTATGAATGCAAAGCTACAGAGATCTGGGAGAGTGAAGAATCCTATGCAGAGGTTTACCTATGATGGTTATGTTGCACATCACTATGCATACATGGTAAAGGTTGTGCAAGTTGTAGAGCACACATGCATTGATGAGGCTGTTGGAAATGTGTGTTGGGAGAAAGCTATGGATGAGGAGATGGATGCACTATATGGAAATGAGACTTGGTATTTAGTGCAATTGCCTGAAGGCAAGAAAGCTGTTGGATGCAAGTGGGTGTACAAAGTAAAACATAACAGTGATGGAAGCATAAGCAGGTACAAGGCTAGATTGGTAGCCAAAGGATATGTGCAGACATATGGCATTGATTATGAGGAAACTTTCAGCCCAGTTGCCAAGATGGCAACAGTGAGAGTTGTGATAGCAGTGACTGCGTCAAAGAATTGGTCTTTACATCAGATGGATGTAAAGAATGCATGCTTGCATGGGGATTTGCAGGAAGAGGTGTATATGTTACAGCCACCTGGTTATGAGGATGTGAGTCACCCCGAGCATGTTTGCAGGTTAAAGAAAGCCTTTTATGGCTTAAAACAAGCACCAAGAGCATGGTCTGATAAGATTTTTGAATATCTTGTCACACTGTTGGCTTTCATGTAGCCAATGCAGATTTCTCGCTGTATGTAAGACAAAGTCATAGAGGGGTTGTGCTTGTTGTCATCTATGTAGATGACTTGATCATTACGGGGGACCATGATGCAAAGATCTTTGATGTAAAGATCTTACTTTGACAGAAGTTTGAGATGAAGGATCTGGGGGAGCTCAGATATTTCTTGGGCATTGAGGTGATTAGGTCACCACATGGTATCGGATTACTGCAGAGACAATATGGCTTGGACATGTTGTCCAAGTATGGCATGACAGGCTGCCTTTGTCTTACTCTAAGTATGTAAGACAAAGTCATAGAGGGGTTGTGCTTGTTGTTATCTATGTAGATGACTTGATCATTACGGGGGACCATGATGCAAAGATCTTTGATGTAAAGATCTTACTTTGACAGAAGTTTGAGATGAAGGATCTGGGGGAGCTCAGATATTTCTTGGGCATTGAGGTGATTAGGTCACCACATGGTATCGGATTACTGCAGAGACAATATGGCTTGGACATGTTGTCCAAGTATGGTATGACAGGCTGCCATTGGATTAGAATGGCAAGTTGAGTATAGATTCACGAGAGATTTTGGAGGATCCTACTATGTATAGGTGCATAGTAGGAAGCTTGATCTACATGATGATCATCAGGCCAGATTTGAGTTATGCTGTTGGGTTGGTGAGTCAATTTATGCAGGTTCCTAGGAAATCGCATTTGGATGCATTAAGACGCATACTGAGGTATGTGAGGTCTACTTTGCATTGTGGACTATTTTATGAAACTAGGACAGAGATATGTGTACATGGGTACACAGATGCTGATTGGGTGGGCTGGTAGTATCTCAAATAGAAGATCTACTAGTGGCTTCATGTTTTCTTTGGGGAGTGCTGCTGTGACTTGGAGCAGCAAGAAGCAGCCTATGATTGC
The DNA here is from genome assembly GCF_041138505.1 of Cibotium barometz. Classification (NCBI taxonomy): domain Eukaryota; kingdom Viridiplantae; phylum Streptophyta; class Polypodiopsida; order Cyatheales; family Cibotiaceae; genus Cibotium; species Cibotium barometz. The sequence goes on along the minus strand of NC_141070.1, from coordinate 31,239,417 downwards.
TCTATCTAGTACACAGAGGCCGAGTACAGAGGTGCTGCTATGGCAGCATGTGAGGTAGCTTAGTTGAGAAAGCTACTTGCAGATTTGGGTCTATCAGTGGATAGACAAGTTGTCATTTTTTGTGACAACATTAGCAGTATACAGTTGGCCAAGAAGGCAATTTTTCATGCTCATATGAAGCATATAGAGGTCCACTACCATTTGGTCAGAGAGGAGGTCTTGGGCAGGAGACATTGACCTTGTTTATGTCAGCACACAGGATCAGGTAGCTGACATCTTCACCAAAGCATTGGGTACAGAGAAGCTCCGCAGATTTAGGGCTTCTCTTGGTGTACATGAGATGGATTTGAGCTCGAGGGGGAGTGTTGAGATATCGAGCTCATCTAGTGAGGCAGTGGACACTGATGACCCGCCTACTAGGGGATAGGCCCCACACTTACACCACTGACATGGTTGGTGAGATCATGGGTGATATGTATCCAATGGGATGACAGGCTGTGTGACAGCCATTCTAGAGACTGGCATAGTTATAGCGCCAGCTCATTTAGTTGGGTTCACACTATAGAGAACCCGAGTATGTATTTGGTTGAGTACCTTTCATATTGGGTGTACTCTTATCTTTGTATATGGTTTGTATATGGTGTGTTGAGTGTTGAGTGAAGAAGAAGAAGATTTTCAGCCTCTCACCTTGTGTGCTCCCTTTTAGGGTTTTGTGAGTGTGTGTGTGTGCTTGCAAGAGCTCAAGCTCTCTTCTCCCCTGTATCTTTTCAAGGGAGGCCTCTAACCAAGTCCAACTAGGTTCTAGAGCTTTCCAGCTTCAGTTTAACTCAATTTGGACAAGATTTGGACCAATTTGGCTCCCTTTTTTATCCAGTTTGGTCTAGGAGAGAGGAGAGAGAAAAATATCCCATTTTTGGATTAAGAAACTCAAGTAATCATGAAGAAAAAGGCACCTCTTGATGTGGCATTCGCTCCTTACTGAGGTGTCAAAAATACATCATTTTCTCTAAATATCTTATATTTTTACTAATATCTCTTAATTTTTAACTAATAAACCTTGTACTCAGTCAACTCTTCATCTTATGTGAGAATTTACTCATTTTTTAGTATTTTCTTTTGTTCTTTGGATTTATCTCATCCCAACACTTGGATTAATCCTATTGGCCCATAGGAACCTTAATTGGACCATAATCCAAAAATTTCTGAAAATCTAGACCCTTAGGCTAAGGCCTTTGATACACATTTTTAATTGATTCCTGATGCACATTAGAGAAATTATTTTGAATTTCTGTTTTAGGGAATTATATTTTAGACATTAAGAGAATTTTTATATCCAAAAATTCTCTCTCTAGGATTTTTCTTCTCTCTAGGTAAAAACAAGGAAAAAAATAATATTTTCTTGCATTCTGAAATAGGGAATGATCACAGGGGATTGAGGTAAAAGCTTATTCATTATTCAAGCTAAGGAGGAATCTTACATCCTTTCCCACTTGAAAAATGTGAGATGTCCTCTTCTTCTTTCTCTCAAGTGGCGTCTTTTAGAGGGAAGAATTTCCATAGATTCTTCAAACACTCTCTCTGATCTCTTTTTATCTGCATACTGCTTTTGCCTATCCTTGGCTGCCTTAATATCTTTATGGATTGATTGCATTTGCTGGTCCATGTCATCAAGCATCTGTCTAGACATCTCGACTCTAATCAATGGGTCGGACCAAGTCAATGGTGTAAGGCAATCTTGTCCATACAGAGCTTTGAAAGGGCTCATTCCGATGCTTCGATGATAAGAAGCATTGTAAGAAAATTCAACCAGGTGTGCAAATGGCTTAACCACTTCTTGGGTACCAAAGGATATCTTCTATTACCTAATTCACTCTTTCAGTCTGGCCATCTGTTTTGGGGTGATAGTCTGTACCGAGATCTAAGAAAGTTCCTACTGCTTCTTCGAAGAATGCAGTCCAGAATTTCAATGTGAACTTAGGATCTCTGTCACTTACTATCCTCCTGGGTAAGCCATGCAATCTAAAGATCTCTTTGAGGAAAACTCTGGCAACGTCCACTGTAGTGTATGTTTCTTTCACTGGAATTAGATGGGCACCCTTGGTTAGTCTGCCCAACTACCACAAAAATGGAGTTGTAACCTGATTGCACTGAAGGTAGTCCAGTGACAAAATCCATACTGATACATTCCCACTTCATCTGTGGAATGTCTAGGGGCTGCAGTTTTCCTAGCATCTTGACTCTCTCTGCCTTGACTCTCTGACACATTAAGTATTGCCGCATATGATTGAGTACATCCTTTTTGAGTCTTGGCCAGAAGGAGCTTTTCTTCACATACATATAGGTTTTTATAAACCCTGGATCTCCAACTATCAGGCTATCATGGACTTCTCTCAGAATCCTTCCCTTTATTCCCTCATCATCGGGAATGCATAGCCGATTATTATAATACATGCATCCTTCATCCAATTTGTACCCAAGAACTCGACTCATTTCCTAAGGAGTCTTGCTTTCTTGCATCAGAAGGGTAGCAATAGGGGCAAAGAATTTATCCTGCATGATTCTCTCCCTGGCTGCACTGATCAACGGATTTGACACCACCATAATTGTGAGCAAGGAGGCTTTTCTACTGAGCGCATCTGCTACCACATTTTCTTTCCCTAGCCAATACTTGATTTCAAAATAAAATTCCTGTAAGGTTTGCATCCATCTCCTTTGACACATGTTGAGATCTCTTTGGGTGAAGATCCACTTTCAGACTTTGATGATCTGTCATCAAGGTGAACCTCTGTCCCAAAAGATAATGTCTCCACAACTTCATAGCATAAACTATTGAGAGTAACTCCAAGTCATGTGGATGGCATAATTTCTCTCATGTGTTCTGAGCTTTCTGGATTCATAGGCCGCTGCATGGCCTTCTTGCATAAGAGCACCGCCTAAAGCGGAACCACTGGCATCAGTAACTACCTCAAAAGCTTTGGTAAAATGTGGCAATTTAAGGACAGGGTTGGTTACTAAGGCTGTCTTCAGCTTATCAAACGCACTCTGACACATAGCAATCCACTGAAATAGGGTACTCTTCTTGAGAAGGTTAGTTAAAAGTGATGCTATCTGAGCATACCTAGGTATAAACATTGTATACCATCCGATTAATCCTAGGAATCCTCTAACTTCTTTTACCGTCTTGGGTTATGACTGCTTGTGTAAGATTCCTCCCTCCAGCTTTTGAGGTGTAAGGTGTAAGAACCTCCCCTTCTGTTCTTGAAATTATTTCCCCCTCTGAAATAGAAAAAAGATCTTGTTTTACCCTGTTTTGGGCTAGAGAGAGAAAATATCTAGAGAGAGATAATCCAAAATTGAGATATCTTTGGATATAAAAATCCTCCTAGTAGTGACTAAAATGGATTCCCCTGAAACAGAAGTTCAAAATGAACTTTCCAATGTGCATTAGGAATTAATTGAAAATGTTATAAGGGACCTTAGCCTAAGGGTCTACATTTTCACAAAAAAATTAGATTATGGTCCAATTAAGGTCCCAATGGGCGAATTTGATTATTCCAAGTGTTGGGATAAGATAAATGCAAAAGAATAAAAGAAAATACCCAAAAATGAGTCAATGCTCACATAAGATGAAGAGTTGACTGAGTACAAGGTTTATTAGTTAAAAATTATGAGATATTACTAAAAAAAATAGATATTTTGGAATAGTGATGCATTTTTGACACCTTGGTAAGGAGAAGGGGACTCTTGAGGTAGGTGCCTTTTTCACATGTGTGGAAGGGTTTCTAATTCAAAAAAATTGTGATATTTTTATCTCTCCTCTCTCCTAGATCAAACCAAATAAAAAAGGTAGCCAAACTAGTCTAAATCTTGTCCAAATTGAGTTAAACTAAACCTGGAAAATTCTAGAACCTAGTTGGAATTGGTTAGTTGCAAAAAGAGGGATTTTAAGCATATTCAAAAAAATGGATATTTGTATTTAATTTAAAAGAAGAATTTTTATGATATTATTGTCTATTATGCCTTAAAATTTTCTCTCTCTTGGGAGCTTAAAGCTCTCTCTCTCTACAAAAACTCTTGGAGTTGCTCTTCTCCTCTTGATGGACCAATTGATTGATCGGGGGCTTCACTGCAATTAGAGAATCAAGCCAAACTTGGAGGTAAAATCGATTTTTTATGGGTTTTTCTAATTTTCTCAATAACTTTCTTCTTCTCAACCCCTCTCAAGCTTGAGAAGCTTTCTAAATGATTGTTTTAATTCAAATCAAGCTTTCCCTTAAAGTCTTAAATATTAATTAAGAGAAAGTTAATCTTTATGCTTATTTGTAATGCTTTCTTTAAGTAAATCTCTCTCTAAAAGAATAGCCATCTTTATGGCTAAATCCCTTGAAAAAGGATGCTTCTCAATGATAGTTTCTTAATTCAAAGCTAAAGTCTAGGCTTGATAAGCTAGAGATTAAGAAAATTATATTTTTATGATTTTGTGTTAAAAAATTAATGGTTATTTCTTTTAGATTATTTATAACTAGTTAAAAACTACTTTGATTGATTCTAAATGAGAAATAGATTATCCTATCAATTTGGAAAAAGAGAAATAATGGAACTAGCTTAATCTAGTGGGATAATCATAATTAAGTTTATTATTATGGTAAAAATTATGATTTAAATTCATAGTTTGATTTTAAGAATAAAAGAGGAACTACCATCATATTTTCATTAAGCTTTTATTCTTTAGATTTTTTTTTTGAGAATTATCAGTAAAAGCAACGAAGCTATGGTAAAATTTTTAGAAAATAATAAATATCCTATTTTTATGCATAATGCTAAAAGAGGACTTCCTACCATATTCTAGGATTGGAAATTCTATGCAAAACGAATGATTTTCATCACATTCATGAGAAATAATTTTTTTGTAATTATGCATAATTAATTGATTATGAGAAAAGAGTAAATTTTAGAAAATTTATTTTTATAAAAAAAAGAAGAATTTCCATGATATTTGAGATCCAAGTAATTAAATGGTAAAAGAGGAATTTTTGGTAAATTTATTTTTATTCAAAAAGAGGAATTCCCATGATATTTGAGATCCAAGTAATTAAACGGTAAAAGATGGATTTTTGGTAAATTTATTTTATGAAAAAAGAGAAATTCCATGATAATTGAGATAAAAGAAAATAAATGGTAAAAGAGGATTTTTTGGCATAATTCAAATTATGAGTATTTATCAAAAGATGAATTTTGAGAATTATTAATTTTATTGGGAAATATGGGTAGAATTGATTTTTGTAAATCCCATGAATCTTTTACTCAAAAAAGAAGAATATTGAATATATTTCACTTGAGAAATTTGAGAAAGAATATGAAAATATCCATCCGAGAAAAAGTACCTTTAACTAGGCCAAGTAATTGGCAGAAATTTAGAAAAGTCCCAACGGTATCAAAAGTAGAAAAATGGTACTAGATGTGAATTAGATGTGAATGCGACGTGATAAGATGTGAATAAGATGTGAATGCGATGTGATAAGATGTGAATGCAATGTGATAAGATGTGAGTGGTTGTGATGAGATGTGGATGAGATGTGCTGTGATGTAAATGGATGTGGATGTGAATATGATGGGATGTGGATGAGAGGTGCTGTGATGTGATGTAAATGGATGTGGATGTGCATGTGATGAGATGTGGATGACGTGATATGATGTAAATGGATGTGGATGTGAATGTGAAGGGATGTGGATGAGATGTGATGTGATGTTAATAGATGTGGATGTGAATGTAATGAGATGTGAATAAGATGTGATGATATGTGAAAGGATGTGATGTGATGTAAATGGATGAGAATAGGATGTGATGTGATAGATGTGCATGTAAATGAATGAATAGATGCGGATAGATATGCATGTGAATAAATGGATGGATGTGGATAAATGTGCATGTGAATGAATGTGCATGTGAATGAATGGATGGATGTGGATGGATTTGAATGTGAATGAATGGATGGACATCGATGAATGTGATGAGATGTGAATGGATGTGATGAGATACGGATAGATGTGGATGTGATGTAATGTGGATGGAATGAATGAGATGTGATGTGGATAGATGAGAACGTGATGTAATGTGGATGGAATGAATATAATGTGATAGGGATGGAATGAATGTGATGTGATAAGGATAGATGTGGATGCAATGAATGTGATGGATATGAATGAGTGTGATGGATGTGAATGGGTGTGATGGATGTGAATGGGTGTGATGAGATGGGAGTGGGTGTGATGAGATGGGAGTGGGTGTGATGAGATGTGAATGGGTGTGATGAGCTGTGAATGTGATGTGATGATATCTGAATGGATGTGAATATGATATGATGAGATGTAAATGGATAGGAATATGATGTGATGAGACGTGAATGGATGAGATGTGATGGGGATGGATGTGGATCTGAATGAATATAAATGAATGTGATGGATGAGATGTAAGGTGGATGTGATGTGGATCAAGGTAAATGTGAATGGATGAGATGAGATGTGATATGGATATGGGTAGATGTGAATGGATGAGATGTGATGAGGATATGGGTAGATGTGAATGGATGAGATGTGATTGGATGAGAACAGATGAAGATGATGGGAATACATATGATTGGATGAGGAATAAGCAATGTGATTTGATGTAGAAGAATGTGGAATAACAAGAAATGATGTGGAACAATGTGGAAAGATAAGAGTTCCTTAGAAACTGTATTTATGACCTATTTTTAAATGAGTGTTTTATGTCAAGAATGCTGGGGAAGCATTTTGACCATTTTGTGAATGAGGTCATGGAGACCTAAGTGATAAAGTTACACACAACAGCTGACAGAGAGTCAACGGAGGACGTCTCACGTAGCAAGGTCGACGAGGTCTTGACCATCCTCGGTTCGATTTAAATGGTAAGCTTCCGGTACGGTGGATGAGGGACCAAGGAAGTGGCCTATGAGTGAAGTGCTAGGTGACCTGTGAAGGAGCCTAGAGGGTGCTAACCATACGGTGCTCGGGCTCTGGGTCGCTGAAGATACCCATGCGTGCGTCGAGGAGGAAGAAAACTGGAACAAGGTGTTAGAGTTATTTTTTGAACTCGGGCATGGATGTGGTTGATCATCCTTGCTGGTCCTCAACAAATGAGTCCATGGCTCTTTTATATGGATCTGTTGGTTGATCTTCTTGATCTTCAACGGAGAGTCCATCTGGATTTTCTTATGTGATTATATTGCCGGGTACTATGAGCTAGGAACTATTGAAAAGGCCCCTGAGTGAACAGGTGGTGAGTGTTCTGGTTGCCAATGATGCCATAGGTATACCAATGAAGGAATGATTGCAAATTAGAATTCAAGCTGGATATTTTGGAGGATTATGATCAGTGTTACTATGGTTTCATTAAAAGATTGTCTTAAAGACAACTGAATCTATGAAATAGGCAATTTCATATTGGGTGTGTAAGTGGTGTGACTATCTTGAAGTTTTCTTGAAGCGTCGGCTAGGAGGCCTGGGAACTCTTTTCCCTGATACCCGGGGCAAAGCATAACCCAATTTCTAAATGGATCCTATCACTACAATGGTTGGGTGGTTGGCTAACCCATGGGATTGGATGGGGTTAGGCTGGACTGATGGATCCCTAAAGTGAGACTGAATTCTATTAAATTACGATAGTTGAAGTAAATCCTCGATAACCCTTGTTCTATGGAAAAGAATCAACAGTTGTGCCTCTTGATGAGGAAAAAAGCGTTGGACTCTATGATCCAAGTGCAAGTCTCTTCCTTGATCTGACCATGAGACTTATGGGTTCGGTCGGATCAGTTTGGTTAGTGAAGACCTTGACTACGCTAGAACAAAATATCCTCGAGGAATCGCTTGTCTGCTGGGCAAGGGAAGTTTTTCTGGGTTCGATTTTGGAAGAATCGAGGGATTAGTCTCTTGTCCGGATATCCATGGGTGAGGCCCCAAGTGGGAGACTCTACCCTGCACAAGAAGTACTACTTCCGCTACTAGCACCCCCAAATTGCATGGAGGGGGCAGGGATCTTTCAACTGGTATCAGAGCGATTGGCTAAAGTGGATCAACCAAGAAGCAAGAAATATCAAAAATTTATGAAGTACCAGTAAAAGATTGTAATTGTGTGATGAAACTCATACAAATTGATTTTCAGAATGAAGATTCATAAATTGGAAATTGGTTCTTCAGATGGAAGACCACAATTGTATGGAATCCCTGACTTGCTTGAGGCCTAGATATGATGGTATTTACCTTATAGCTCCAAGGAACGTGGGTATAATAGCTCTTTATTGACAATATATACAAGTAAATCTAAGACCTTGAAATTATAATCAAAAATGCTATCCAGATGATGAATTCGAATGCTGGTTGATATGATTTTTAAATTCTGGTTGAGAATTGATGAATTGATTTGGATTCCTATTTAAAGATGATGATTTCTGACTTATGGTTGAAAGAAGATAAGTTGAACAAAGCCACAATGAGGATAAATGGGGAGAACCCCAGTGATGATGTTAGTAACTGGAAGACGATTATGACCTTTAGCAGATCACTATGAGATTAGTGGATAGTGTTGATAGATTGCTACTGTTTGACCTTTGACCCAGTGGATCTAATTAAGGGATGACAAATTGAGAACTTGCATAACTGAAACTTCCGTGGGGAATATTCAGATAGAATTTTTGGTCTGATGGACCATTATTGTGTTAAGGATATGAATGATATGTTCTGAATGAATTGTTCTCTGATAATGAGTTCTGTATGTTCTGCTTGTAGAAGGGATCTTTATCCCAGGATTCTGCGTGGGTTGACCAGACTATAAGGAACCCCAGAATCAATTGGATCTTAAGGTGAAAGATTTTATCCTCCAGCTCTTCGAGATGAGGACATCTCTCGTTTTTTAACTAAGGTAGGATGTATTTTCTTGGTGGACCAATTGATTGGTCGGGGGCTTCACTACAATTAAAGAATCAAGCCAAACTTGGAGGTAAAAATGATTTTTTATGGGTTTTTCTAATTTTCTCAATAACTTTCTTCTTCTCAGCCCCTCTCAAGCTTGAGAAGCTTTCTAAATGATTGTTTTAATTCAAATCAAGCTTTCTCTTAAAGTCTTAATGCTTAATTAAGAGAAAGTTAAACTTTATGCTTATTTGTAATTCTTTCTTTAAGTAAATCTCTCTCTCTAAAAGAATAGCCATCTTTATGGCTAAATCCCTTGAAAAAGTATGCTTCTCAATGATAGTTTTTTAATTCAAAGCTAAACTCTAGGCTTGACAAGCTAGAGATTAAGAAAATGGCATTTTTATGATTTTAAAAATAATGGCTATTTCTTTTAGATTATTTATAAGTAGTTAAAAACTACTTTGATTGATTCTAAATGAGAAATAGATTATCCTATCAATTTGGAAAAAGAGAAATAATGGAATTAGCTTAATCTAGTGGAATAATCATAATTAAGATTATGATTATGGTAAAAATTATGATTTAAATTCATAGTTTGATTTTAAGCATAAAAGAGGAACTACCATCATATTTTCAATACAAGCTTTTATTCTTTAGAATTTTCTTTGAGAATTATCAGTAATAGCAGCTATAGCAAAAATTTTAGAAAATAATAAATATCTTATTTTTATGCATAATGCTAAAAGAGGACTTCCTACCATATTCTAGGATTGGACATTCTATGCAAAACAAATGATTTTCATCATATTCATGAGAAATATTTTTTTTGTAATTATGCATAATTAATTGATTATGAGAAAAGAGTAAATTTTGGAAAATTTATTTTTATAAAAAAGAGGAATTCCCATGATATTTGAGATCCAAGTAATTAAATGGTAAAAGAGAAATTTTTGGTAAATTTATTTTTATTCAAAAAGAGGAATTCCCATGATATTTGAGATCCAAGTAATTAAATGGTAAAAGATGGATTTTTAGTAAATTTATTTTATGCAAAAAGGGGAATTCCCATGATAATTGAGATCCAAGAAATTAAATGGTAAAAGAGGAATTTTTGGCATAATTCAAATTATGAGTATTTATCAAAAGAGAAATTTTGAGCATTATTAATTTTATTGGAAAATATGGGTAGAATTGATTTCTGTAAATCCCATGAATCTTTTACTCAAAAGAAGAATATTGAATATATTTTACTTGAGAAATTTGAGAAAGAATATGAAAATATTCATCGAGAAAAAGTACCTTTAACTAGGCCGCCAAGCAATTGGCAGAAACTTAGATAAGTCCCAGTAGTATTATCGAAAGTAGAAAAACAGTACTAGATGTGAATGCGATGTGACTAAGATGTGAATGCGATGTGAGTGGATGTGATAAGATGTGGATGAGATGTGATGTGATGTAAATGGATGTGGATGAGATATTATGTGATGTAAATGGATGCGGATGTGGATGTGATGAGATGTGGATGACATGTGATGTGATGTAAATGGATGTGGATGTGAATGTGATGAGATGTGGATGAGATGTAAATAGATGTGGATGTGAATGTGATGAGATGTGATGATATGTGAAAGGATGTGATGTGATGTAAATGGATGAGAATGAGATGTGATGTGATAGATGTGCATGTGAATGAATGGATGGATGTGGATAGATGTGCATGTGAATAAATGGATGGATGTGGATAGATGTGCATGTGAATGAAGGGATGGATGTGATGTGAATGTGAATGAATAGATGGATGTGGATAGATGTGAATGTGAATGAATGGATGGATGTGGATAGATGTGCATGTGAATAAATGGATGGATGTGGATAGATATGCATGTGAATGAAGGGATGGATGTGGATGGATGTGAATGTGAATGAATGGATGGATGTGGATAGATGTGAATGTGAATGAATGGATGGATGTGGATGGATGTGAATGTGAATGAATGGATGGATGTGGATAGATGTGCATGTGAATGAATGGATGAAAGTGGATGGATGTGAATGTGAATGAATGGATGAAAGTGGATGGATGTGAATGTGAATGAATGGATGGATGTCGATGAATGTGATGAGATGTGAATGGATGTGATGAGATATGGATAGATGTGGATGTGATGTAATGTGGATGGAATGAATGAGATATGGATAGATGTGATGTAATGTGGATGGAATGAATGAGATATGGATAGATGTGGATGTGATGTAATGTGGATGGAATGAATGAGATGTGATGTGGATAGATGATGGAATGAATGAGATGTGATGTGGATAGATGAGGACGTGATGTAATGTGGATGTGGAATGAATCATGAAGGAGGCACCTATTTCACATGTGGTTGAGTTTTAAACTCACAAATAATGAGATATTTTCATCTCTCCTCTCTCCTGCTTCAACTAGATCCAAAAAGTAAGCTAAACTGGCCTAAAAATGGTCAAAAATTGACCAAACTGATCTAAAAAATTCTAGAATCAGTTTGCTTGGTTAGAGGCTCTCTTTTTCCTATAAATGAAGCCTCCCCCTTTGTAAATGGTTAATAGTGTTTTATGCACTGTTGCTCTACTCCTCCCCAGAGACAAAAACAGTGAATTTATTGATAATTCATTAGTTTTTGACCATTTCCTCTTCAAAAGAATTAGTGGCCACTCTTTTTGCAAACAAGAGTAGATCCCTCAAACCATCAAGCCAAAGAAAAGCTCTGAAAAATTCATGTAAGCTAGAAATCCTACTTTTTCTTTATTCCATTTAATGGTTTTCTAATTTTTGTTTTCTTTAAAATGAAAAATGATGCTATGCCTTGTTGGAAAGGCTTTCCCCTTCTCTTCATTCTTGAATTCAGCCTTTCTTTATCCTAGATGTGTAATCAAATTAATAGAATTAAACTTTTCATATTGTCTCTTTAAAAAGTGAAATTTGATTAGTTTAATAAAATGCTTTAAACCATTTGGGATAATTTCTAAGTATCTTGAGAATGGAAAAAATTGAAAAATGGTCAGCCATACAAAGGAGGTTATGGCAAAATTTTCTTAAATTTTATGAAATAAGTTTTATCTTTTATTATTCAAAAAGAGTAATCCCCACCGCTTGTGTATTATAAAAGTGTTTCTATGAATAGAAAAATGCATATTAGAAATATTTTTATAATAAAAGCGTTATTTTCATTAGAATTAATTTCTATGCATAGAAAGATGCATATTGGGAATATTTTGATTATAAAAGTGTTACTTTCATCAAAATTGATTTTTATGCATAAATAGATGCATTACAAAAAAATATTATAAAAGTGTTACTTTCATCAAAATTGATTTTTATGCATAAATAGATGCATAAAAGAATTTTTTTATTATAAAAGTGTTACTTTCATTAAAATTAAATTTATGCATAAATAGATGCATAAAAGATTTTTTTTTATAAAAGCGTTACTTTCATCAAATTTTGATTTTATGCATAGAAAGATGCATAAAGAAATTTATTTTTATTTCAAAAGAGTTATTCTCATCAATTTTGATTTTATGCATAGAAAGATGCATAAAGAAATTTATTTTTATTTCAAAAGAGTTATTCTCATCAATTTTAATTTTATACATAGAAAGATGCATAAAGAAATTTATTTTTATTTCAAAAGAGTTAATCTCATTAAAATTGAATTCATGCATAGAAAGATGCATAAAAGATTTATTTTTATTTCGAAAGTGTTATTCTCCTTGAAATTGAATTTATGCATAAATAGAAGCATAAACGGATTTTATAAAAGTGTTATTTCCCACTGAAGTTGTTCTTATGCATAAATAGATGCATAAAGAATATTTATATCAAAAAGAAGAATTCTCTTACATTCTATAAATAGATGTGATATGAATCAGATAGATGAGAATGAATAGAGGATGGATGTGATGAGTATAGAAGTGATGTGAATGAAAGGTAAATAGATGTGATGAGATGGGATGCGAATCAGATAGATGGGAATGAATCGATGGATGCATGTGATGAGAATAGAAGTGATGAGAATGAGAGGTAAATAGATGTGATGAGATGGGATGCAAATCAGATAGATGGGAATGGATGTGATGAGAATAGAAGTGATGAGAATGAGAGGTAAATAGATGTGATGAGATGGGATGCGAATCAGATAGATGGGAATGGATGGATGGATGGATGTGATGAGAATAGAAGTGATGAGAATGAGATGGGATGCGAATCAGATAGATGGGAATGAATAGATGGATGGATGTGATGAGAATAGAAGTGATGAGAATGAGAGGTAAATAGATGTGAATAGATGGGATGCGAATCAGATAGATGGGAATGAATAGATGGATGGATGTGATGAGAATAGAAGTGATGAGAATGAGAGGTAAATAGATGTGATGAGATGGGATGCGAATCAGATAGATGGGAAAGAATGGATGGATGGATGTGATGAGAATAGAAGTGATGAGAATGAGAGGTAAATAGATGTGATGATATGTGATGTGAATCAAATAGATGGGAATGAATGGATGGATGGATGCGATGAGAGGTGAATAGATGTGATGAGATGTAGTGTGAACTAGATAGATGGGAAAGAATGGATGTATGGATGTGATGAGAATGAAAGGTAAATAGATGTGATGATATGTGATGCAAATCAGATAAATGTGAATGAATAGATGAGATGTGATGTCATGTGAATCAGGATGTAAATGAATGATATAGGATGTGAATGAATGTGATAACATGTGAATTGGGATGTGAATGAACGATAAGGGATGTGAATGAATGTGTTAGCATGTGAATCAGGATGTGAGTGAATGAGATGTGATGTGAAATGGATGTGATAAGATGGGATGTAAACTGGATGTGAATGATAAGCATGTAAATGAATGATATAGGATGTGAATGAATGTGATAACATGTGAATCGAGATGTGAATGAACGATAAGGGACGTGAATGAATGTGTTAGCATGTGAATCAGGATGTGAGTGAATGAGATGTGATGTGAAATGGATGTGATAAGATGCGATGTAAACTGGATAGATATTAATGTATGTGAAGTGATGAGATGTATGGGTAGATGCAAGTAGATGTATGGGTAGATGCAAGTAGATGTGATTTGATGAGGATAAATGAGGAAATAAGTGATGAGATAAAAAAAGATGTGATTAGATGAGAATGGGAATACTTATGAAATGAATGTGGATTCATGTGGATTGATGTGTGGGTAATGTGGATTGATGTGGATGGATGAGTGGATAATGTGGATTGATGTGGATGATGTGGATGGATGTATGGATGATGTGGATTGATGTGTGGGTAATGTGGATTGACGTATGGATTAATGAGGATGGATGTATGGAAGATGTGGATGGATGTGTGGATAATGTGGATGGATGTGTGGATAATCTGGATTGATGTGGATGATGTGGATGGATGTATGGATGATATGTATTGATGTGTGAGTAATGTGGATTGACGTGAATGGATGTATGGATGATGTGGATTGATGTGTGGATAATGTGGATTGATATGGATGGATGTATGGATGATGTGGATTGACGTGTGGATTGATGTGGATGGATGTATGGAAGATATGGATGGATGTGTGGATAATGTAGATTGATGTGGATGGATGTATGGATGATGTGGATTGGTGTGGATGATGTGGATGGATATATGGATGATGTGGATTGATGTGTGGATGATGCAATTGGATGTGATTTGATGTGTGGATGATGCGATTAGATGTGATTTGATGTGGGAATGATGTGATGTGATAGGGATCAATGAAGGAAAAAAATTTATGGAAAGATGAGAAAAGATGGGGACTAATGTGAAAGGATGTGGAGTGATGAGAAAAAAAATGGAAATATTGTTGGAACTGTATTTGTATGTGAAATCTGTTTTTAAATGACTGTTTTATGTCAAGAATGCTGGGGAAGCATTTTGACTGTCTTATGAATGAGGTCATAGAGACCTATCTGTTAAAGTTACAACTGTTGTGACGAAGAGTCAACGGAGGACGTCTCGCCTAGTAGCAAGGTTCGCGGCCGAGGTCTTCACGAGCCTCGGTTTGATTTAAATGGTGAGCTTCCGGTACAGTGGATGAGGGACCAAGGAAGTGACCTATGAGTGAAGCGCTAGGTCACCTACAAAGCATCCTAGAGGGTGCTGACCATATGGTGCTCGAGCTCTGGGTCGTCGAAGATACCCACACGTACTTCGGGAAAGATATGAACAAGGAGTAAGAGTTGTTTTTTGAATTCGAGCATGGATCTGGTTGGTTGACCTTGCTGGTCCTCAACGCATGATTCCATGGCTCTTTTATATGGATCCGTTGGTTGATCTTGTTGATCTTCAACAGAGATTCCATTTTGATATATGAATATATTGCCGGTTACTATGAGCTAGGAACTATCGAAAAGGCCCCTGAGTGAACAGGTGGCATTCTGGTTGCCAATGATGCCATAGGTACACCGATGAAGGAATAATTGGATAATTGGAAATAAGGATTCAATCGGAGATTTTGAGGATTGTGATCAGTGACACAATGGTCTCATTAAATGATTGTTTTAAAGATAGCTCATGCTGAGAAAAAGGCAATTTCATATTGGGTGTGTAAGTGGTGTGACTAGTTTTAAGTTTGCATGAATATCCGGCTAGGGGGCCTGGGAACTCTTTTCCCTGGTACTCGGGACAAAACCTAACCAAATTCTTAATTGGATCCCATCACTACAGTGGTTAGGCGGTTGGCTAACCCACGGGACTGGATGGGGTTAGACTAGACTGATGGATCCTTAAATTTAGACTCAATTCTGTTATGGTACGATAGATGAAGTAAATCCCGGACAAAAATTGTTCTATCAACGGCTGTGCCTCTCAATAAGGAAAAAAGCGTTGGTCTCTATGATCCAAGTGCAATCTTTTCCCTGATCTGATTTGGAACTTACGGGTTTGGTCAGATCAGTTCAATTAGTTAAGGCTTTTGACTACGTTAGAGAAAAGTTATCTTGAGGGAATTGCCCATACTTTTCGGGCAAGGGAAGTCTTTCCAGGATCGGTTTTGGAAGAAGCGATGGATTAGTCTCTTGTCCGGATATCCGTGGGCAAGGCCCCGAGTGTGAGACCATGCCCCACGCAAGAAGTGCTACTTCTGCTGCTAGAACCCTTGAGTTCATTGCGCGGTGGGGATAGGGACCTCACAGCTAGTATCAGAGCGAATTGGCTGATGAGGATCAACCGAGAAGCCAAAAATGTCAAAAATTTTTGAAGAAGTAGTAAAAGGTTGTAATTGTATGAAAAATTTCATACGAACTGATATTCAAACTGAAATTCGTAAATTGGTAATTGGGTCTTCAGATGGAAGTACTACAATTGTATGGAATCCCTGACTTGCTTGAGGCCTAGACATGATGGTATTTACCTTATAGCTCCAAGGACCACGACTACCCGTATATACCAAGGGTATAAGTGTAGCTCTTTACTGGCAGTACATATGAGTAAATCTAAGACTTGAAATTATAAGCATTAATACTATCCAGATGATGAATTCGAATGTGGTTGATATGATTTTAAATTCTGGTTGAGAACTGATGAGTTGATTTGGATTCTGATTAAAAAATGAAGATTCCTGAATTTTGGTTGAAATGTAATAAACTAAGCAAAACCACAATGAGGATGAATGGGACGAGTCCCTGTGATGATGTTTGTAGGTGGAATGACGTTAATGACTTCAACAAAAATCACTATGAGATTAGTGGATTGTGCTGGCAGATTGCTCTGCTGTTAACATTTGACCCAATGAATCAAATTAAGGGATGTCAAATTAAAAATCTGTGTAATTAAAAATTTCCATGAAAGAGTGTTCAGATAGAAAATTCGATCTAATGGACCATTATTGTGATAAGGATTTGAATGATACAATCTGAGTGAATTATTATCTAATGTGATGAGTTTTATATAAGGGATCTTTATCCCAGGATTCTGTTGCGTTCACCAGACTATAAGGAACCCCAGAATCAGTTGGATCTTAAGGAAAAGAGCTCCTCTAATTTTGCGAGATGAGGACATCTCGCCTTTTTTAAGTGGGGTAGGATGTAAGATTCCTCCCTCTAGCATTTGAGGTGTGCAGGTGTAAAAACCTCCCCTTCTGATCTTATAATTATTTCCCTTTCTAAAATAAAAGAAAGATCCTATTTTACCCTATTTTGGCCTAAAGAGAGAAAATGTCTAGAGAGAGGTAATTCAAAATTGAGATATTTTTGGATATAAAAATCCTCCTAGTGTCTAAAATGGTTTCCCTTGAAACAGATATTCAAAAAGAAATTTCCAATGTGCAATTGGAATAAATTAAAATCAGGTAAAAAGGACCTTAACCTAAGGGTCCAGATTTTTAAAATTTTTTGAATTAAGGTTCCTATGGACCAATTAGATTAATCCAAATGTAGGGAGGAGATAAATTGAAGAATAAAAAGAAATCCCCCTAAAAATGAGTAAATACTTACATAACATGAAGAGTTGACTAAGGACAAGGTTATTAGTTAAAAAAGAAGAGATATTTAGAAGAAATGATGCATTTTTGACACCTCAGTGTGGGGGAATTCCCCTCATGAAGGAGGCACCTATTTCACATGTGTGGTTGAGTTTTAAACTCACAAATGATGAGATATTTTCATCTCTCCTCTCTCCTGCTTCAACTAGATCCAAAAAGTAAGCTAAATTGACCTAAAAATGGTCAAAAATTGACCAAACTGATCTAAAAAATTCTAGAATCAGTTTGCTTGGTTAGAGGATCACTTTTTTCTATAAATGAAGCCTCCCCCTTTGTAAATGGTTAATAGTGTTTTATGCACTGTTACTCTATTGATAATTCATTAGTTTTTGACCATTTCCTCTTCAAAAGAACTGGTGGCCACTCTTGTTGCAAACAAGAGTAGATCCCTCAAACCATCAAGACAGAGGAAAGCTCACAAAAATTCATGTAAGCTAGAAATCCTACTTTTTCTTTATTCCATTTGTGAGATCCCTGTCCCCACCGTGCAACGGATTCGGGGTGCTAGCAGCGGAAGTAGCACATCTTGCGCGGGGCAGGGTCCCACACTCGGGGCCTCGCCCACTGATATCCAGACAGGTGACTAATTCCTCGATTCTTCCAAACCAAACTCGAAAAAACTTCTCTTGCCCGGAAAGCACTGGAGATTCCACCAGAATAATTTTTTCCTATTGTAGTCAAAAGCCTTACTTAACTGAACTGATCTGAGCGAACTCGTAAGTTCCATAGTCAGATTCAAGGGACAGATTGCACTTGGATCATAGAAACCAACGCTTTTTTCCTCATCGAGAGGCATAGCCGTTGATCCTTTTTCCATAGAACAATTTTTGTCCGGGATTTACTTCATCTATCGAACTAAACAGAAATTGAGTCTCGATTTACGGATCCATCAGTCCAACCTAACCCCATCCAGTCCCGTGGGTTAGGCAACCGCCCAACCACTGTAGTGATGGGATCCAATTAGGAATTTGGTTAGGTTTGTCCCGGGTACCAGGGAAAAGAGTTTCCAGGCCCCCTAGCCGGAAGTTCATGCAAACATAAAACTAGTCACACCACTTACACACCCAATATGAAATTGCCTTTTTCTCAGCATCAGCTAACTTTAAAACAATCCTTTAATGTAACCATTATGTCACTGATGACAATCCTCTAAATCTCTGGTTGAATCCATATTTCCAATCATACATTCATCGGTGCACTTATGGCATCATTGGCAACCAGAACGCTCACCACCTGTTCACTCAGGGGCCTTTTCAATAGTTCCTAGCTCATGGTACCCGACAATATTTTCACATATAAAAATCAAGATGGAATCCTCGTTGAAGATCAGCAAGATCAATCAACAGATCTATATAAGAGAGCCATGGACTCATCCGTTGTTGAGGACCAGCAAGGTCAATCCACCAGATCCATGCCCGGTTTCAGAAAACAACTCTTACTCCTTGTTCCAATATCTTCCATGACGCACGTGTGGGTATCTTCGGCGACCTAGAGCCCGAGCACCGTATGGTCAGCACCCTCTAGCAGATCTTATATTATTCATTCACATTCTGATTCACATGACATCTCATCTCATCCATTCGCTCATATCGACTTCATATCCATTCACATTCATATTTGCATTCATTATTCCACACACACATCCACATTCGTACATCCACATTCACATCTACATCTACACATCCATTTTCACATCCATATTCATACATCCACATCCAAATCCACATTCATACATCCACATCCACATCTACATTCATACATCCACACTCACATTCACATCCATACATCCATATCCACATTCCACATCGTCATTCACATTCACATACATCCACATCCACATTCCATATCTACATCCATATCCCCATTCACACATCCACATTCTTATTCACATACATCCACATTCACATTCCATATCTACATCCATATCCCCATTCACACATCCACATTCACATTCACATACATCCACATTCACATTTACATTCACATCCAGACATCCATATCCACATTCCACATCCTTATTCACATTCACATACATCCACATTCACATTCCATATCTACATCCATATCCCCATTCACACATCCACATTCACATTCACATACATCCACATTCACATTCACATTCACATCCAGACATCCATATCCACATTCCACATCCTTATTCACATTTACATACATCCACATCTACATTCCATTCACATCCAGACATCCATATCCACATTCCATTCACATCCAGACATCCATATCCACATTCCACATCCTTATTTACATACATCTCCATCTATTCCTCGTTCATTTTCATCTAATTGATTCGTTTCACATCCTCATATCTATTTATAGAATACAAGAGAATTCTTATTTTCGATATAAGATTTCTTTACGCATTTATTTATGCATGAGTTCCAATTTAAGGAGACTAACACTTTCGAAATAAAAATCAATCTTTTATGCATCTTCCTATGCATAAATTCATTTTAAATGAGAATGACACTTTTGAATAGAAAATCAAATCAATCGTTTATGCATCTTCCTATGCATAAAATCAAAATTGACGAAAATAACTCTTTTGAACTAAAACTTTATGCATCTTTCCATGCATAAATCCAATTTAGTAGGAATTACACTTTTAGAATAAAAGAATTTTTCTTATGCATAAAATCATTTATGGTGAAAATCACTCTTTTTATATAAAAAAATATCTTTTATGCATATGATTATGCATACAATCATTTATGATGAAAATCACTCTTTTAATATAAAAGAATTTCTTTTATGCATCTAATTTATGCATAAAATCATTTATGATGAAAGTAACACTTTTATAAAAAAATAATGTTTTATGCATACTTCTATGCATGAAAATCAAATATGATAAAAGTAACACTTTTACAATAAAATAATAATCTTTTATGCATACCTCTATGCATGAAAATCAAATATGATAAAAGTAACACTTTTATAATAAAATAATAATCTTTTATGCATACCTCTATGCATGAAAATCAAATATGATAAAAGTAACACTTTTATAATAAAATAATAATATTTTATGCATACCTCTATGCATGAAAATCAAATATGATAAAAGTAACACTTTTACAATAAAATAATAATCTTTTATGCATACCTCTATGCATGAAAATCAAATATGATAAAAGTAACCCTTTTATAATAAAATAATAATCTTTTATGCATACCTCTATGCATGAAAATCAAATATGATAAAAGAAACACTTTTACAATAAAATAATAATATTTTATGCATACCTCTATGCATGAAAATCAAATATGATAAAAGTAACACTTTTACAATAAAATAATAATCTTTTATGCATACCTCTATACATGAAAATCAAATATGATAAAAGTAACACTTTTACAATAAAATAATAATCTTTTATGCATACCTCTATGCATGAAATTCAAATATGATAAAAGTAACACTTTTATAATAAAAACATAATCTTTTATGCCTAAAATTCCATTTTGATGAAAGTAACACTTTCATAATTAAAAAAAATTATTCCTTTATGCATAAAAATCTATTTTGATGAAAGTAACACTTTCATAATAAAAGAAAATTATTCCTTTATGCATAAGAATAATAATAATCAATATGCATCTTCTATGCATGAAAATGACACTTTTAGAGTATAGAATTGATAGGAATTACTCTTTTAGCATAATAAAAGATAATTCTTATTTTCAAAAATTTTGCCATAACCTCCTTTGTATGGCTAACCATTTTTTAATTTTTTCTACTTAATTTTGTCTTAAAAATTAACTCTAATTGATTTTAAGTAATCTATACCAATCAAAATTCACTTATAAAAGAGAAAACATTATAAAAAGTTTAATTCCAATAATTTTCACTTAACTAGGATAAAGAAGGGTTGATTCTAAGAAGAGAGAGGGGAAAAGCCTTTCGATCAAGGCATAACATCCATTTATCTTTTCAAACAATCATAAACATTAGAAAAACATAAAATCAATAAAGAAAATTACAAGAATCTCTACTTACATAATTTCTTGGAGCTTTCCTTTGGCTTGATGGTTTGAGGGTTCAACTCTTGTTTGTAACAAGAGTGGCCACCAATCTTTGGAAGAGGGAAATGTCAAAAACTAGTGAATTATTAATAAATTCACAGTTCTTGGCTTGGGAGGAGCAGAGTAACAGTGCATAAAACACTATTAAGTTTCAACAAAGGGGAGGGCTTCTATTTATAGGAAAAAGTGAGCCTCTAACCAAGCCAACTGATTCTAGAATTTTCCAGATCAGTTTGGTCAATTTTTGACCATTTTTGGGTCAGTTTTGGTCACTTTTTGGATCTAGTTGAAACATGAGAGAGGAGAGATGAAAATATCTCATTATTTGGGAGTTTAAAACTCATTCAAGCATGTGAAATAGGCGCCCTCTTCATGAGAGGAATTCCCCCATGTAGAGGTGTCAAAAATGCATCATTTCACCTAAATATCTCTCTTTTTTAACTATTAACCTTGTCCTTAGTCAACTCTTCATCTTATGTGAGTATTTACTCATTTTTGGGGGATTTTTCTTTTATTCTTCTATTTATCTCCTCCCTACATTTGGATGAATCTTATTGGTCCATAGGAACCTTAATTTAAAATTTTGAAAAAATCTTCACCCCCAAGATAATGCCTCTTGAATAGATTATGCTTAATTTCTAATGCACCTTCTGAAAATCTTTTTGAACTTCTGTTTCAAGGAAACTTATTTTAATAAGATGAGGTAATTTTCTATCCAAAAATATTTAAAATCTGAATATTATCTCTCTAGAATATTTTCTCTCTCTAGGCCAAACAGGGTAGAAACAAGATCTTTTATATTTCTGAAGAGGGGAATGAATTACAGGGAAAGATACTCGACATCATGAGGGCTAGGGGAGGAATCTTACATTCTACCCCACTTAAAAAACGCGAGATGTCCTCATCTCGTGGGTGGAGTATGATATTTTTCATCTTCTTCTTCTTCTTCAATCACTTCCAACGTTACTGCTTTGGAAGTGGACGGCCGATTTGGGAACAACTCTCTTTGACTTCCCCTATTCTGAGGTGGAGGTCTTGCATTACTTTGGGTTGAAACTGCAGGTTGGATAGAGGGTCTACCTCTGGGACTTCCCTGATTTTGGCGGATAGAACCGTGATTACTCTGGATGGAAGGGGCTGGAGTCTGGAATCTTGATCCCTGATATTCTTGCCCTGAAAACCTTGATCCAAAAGGAGTTGGGCAATCCATGCTACGATGTCCAAATCCTTGATAGTTATAGCATTTCACTCTCTTGCTCAAGGGTGGAACTTCTCAAGTTGAATTCCAGGGGATTGAGTTTCGAGAAAAGGACGTTTCTTCTATTTTGGAACTTCCCATATCCTGGGTTTGACCCTGATATCTCTTAGGTGGAGGAAGGCTGGAATCACCTTCTAGGAATAAAATTTTTTTGAAAGGCGATGGTGCTTGCTTTGGCGGGACTTTGACATCAAAGGCTTTGGTGAAATCCTTCGCCATCCGAACTGCTTCAGCCATGGAAATAGGTTTGGCATTCTTGACTAAAGTATCTAATGGCTCGTTCATTGCCCAAATGAACCTGGCCATCAGCTGCTCTTCATCCAATTGAGGGGAATATTTAAGGAGAAGGGCAAAAGCTTGATGGTACTCTTCAATTTTTCGAGTTTCCTATTTTAGTTCCAAGAACTCATTCATCTTAATTTCAAGATAGCCTGGGGGACAAAACCTCTTTCTGAGGTAAGCATTGAGATCGGTCCAAGTTTGGGTATTTCGGTCGAGATGGTTTGTCTCGCAGTGGTTTCTCCATGCCACTCTAGCTGTCTCCACTATCTTTAGCCTTGCAAGAGCCATTTTGCTCTTCTCATTGTACCCGATGACATCGAAGTATTCTTCCATTGATTCGATCCACTTCTCCACAGTCTCGCCCAATTTTTCCCCTTCACCCTTGAAAGGTCCAGGCTGCGAACTATGAAGAGTTTTACGAACATCTAGGTCGAGCTCTTCTTCATTGAGTTGGGGGTTAACATTTCTACCCCACAACGACCTCGATCCATGTTCCTATCAATACGAAAACTCTTGTTAAGTCTCTTTATTTAAGATTCAATCCGATTTTTGATTCAACTGATTCCGGGGTTCTCTAAATAGGTCGGCTTCCCATAGAATCAAGGGATAAAGATACTCATATAGAACGCATTATCAGTTAATAATTCATTCAGAATATCTCATTCATATCTTTAACATAGTAATGGTCCATTAGACTAAATTTTTCCATCTGAACAGTCCTCCATGGGGATTTCAATTTTTTTAGATTTTTAATTTATCATCCCTTAACTTGATCCACTGATCAAAAGTTAACAGTAGCAATCTGCCAGCACAATCCACTAATCTCATAGTGATTGGTTGAAGTCATTAACGTCATTCCAGCTACGAACATTATCACAGGGACTCGTCCCATTCATCCTCATTGCGGTTTCGCTCAGCTTATTACATTTCAACCAATTTTCAGGGATCATCATTTTTCAATCAGAATCCAATTCAACTCATCAGTTCTCAACCAGAATTTAAAAATCATATCAACCACATTCGAATTCATCAACTGGATAGCATTAATGCATATAATTTCAAGTCTTAGATTTACTCGTATATACAGCCAGTAAAGAGCTGTAGTTATACCCTCGGTATATACGGGTAGTCATGGTTCTTGGAACTATAAGGTAAATACCATCATGTCTTGGCCTCAAGCAAGTCAGGGATTCCATACAATTGCGGTACTTCTGCCTGAAGACCCAATTACCAATTTATGAATTTCAGTTTGAATATCAAATTGTATGAATTTTATCACACAATTACAACCTTTTAGTGCCTCTTGAAAATTTTTTGACATATTTGGTTTCTCGGTTGATCCTCATTAGCCAAATGGCTCTGATACCAACTGTGAGATCCCTATCCCCACCGCGCAACAGATTCGGGGTGCTAGCAGCGGAAGTAGCACATCTTGCACGGGGCAGGGTCCCACACTTGGGGCCTTGCCCACTGATATCCAGACAGGTGACTAATTCCTCGATTCTTCCAAATCAAACTCAGAAAAACTTCTCTTGCCCGGAAAGCACGGGAGATTCCACCAGAATAATTTTTCCCTAACGTAGTCAAAAGCCTTACTTAACTAAACTGATCTAACCGAACTCGTAAGTTCCATAGTCAGATTCAAGGGACAGATTGCACTTGGATCATAGAGACCAACGATTTTTTTCCTCATCGAGAGGCACAGCCATTGATCCTTTTTCCATAGAACAATTTTTGTCCGGGATTTACTTCATCTATCGAACTAAACAGAAATTGAGTCTCGATTTACGGATCCATCAGTCCAACCTAACCCCATCCAGTCCCATGGGTTAGGCAACCGCCCAACCACTGTAGTGATGGGATCCAATTAGGAATTTGGTTAGGTTTGTCCCGGGTACTAGGGAAAAGAGTTTCCAGGCCCCCTAGCCGGAAGTTCATGCAAACATAAAACTAGTCACACCACTTACACACCCAATATGAAATTGCCTTTTTCTCAGCATCAGCTAACTTTAAAACAATCCTTTAATGTAACCATTATGTCACTGATGACAATCCTCTAAATCTCTGGTTGAATCCATATTTCCAATCATACATTCATCGGTGCACTTATGGCATCATTGGCAACCAGAACGCTCACCACCTGTTCACTCAGGGGCCTTTTCAATAGTTCCTAGCTCATGGTACCCGACAATATTTTCACATATAAAAATCAAGATGGAATCCTCGTTGAAGATCAGCAAGATCAATCAACAGATCTATATAAGAGAGCCATGGACTCATCCGTTGTTGAGGACCAGCAAGGTCAATCAACCAGATCCATGCCCGATTTCAGAAAACAACTCTTACTCCTTGTTCCAATATCTTCCACGACGCACGTGTGGGTATCTTCGGCGACTCAGAGCCCGAGCACCGTATGGTCAGCACCCTCTAGGATCCTTCCTAGGTCACCTAGCGCTTCACTCATAGGCCGCTTCCTTGGTCCCTCATCCACCGTACTACCGGAAGCTCACCATTTAAATCGAACCGAGGCTGGTCAAGACCTCGGCCGACCTTGCTACGCGAGACGTCCTCCATTGACTCTCTGTCAGCAGTTGCAACTTTATCAGTTAGGTCTCCACGACCTTAATCACAAGATAGTCAAAATGCTTCCCAGCATTCTTGACATAAAATAGTCATTTACAAACAGGTCACAAATACAGTTTCTATATTAAACTCTCGTCTTTCCACATTATTCCACATTAATCCATATTATTTAATCCAATTCCAATTCATATGTGTATCCATTCTTGACCAGATACATAATTTTCTATCCCATCACATAGGATTCATTCACTTCACATAACATCCATTCCTATCTTTCTTAATTTACATTACGTCTCCTCACATCCATTTCTCATTATATCTCATTCGTTCAGATCTTATATTATTCATTCACATTCTGATTCACATGACATCTCATCTCATCCATTCGCTCATATCGACTTCATATCCATTCACATTAATATTTGCATTCATTATTCCACACACACATCCACATTCACATCTACATTTATACATCCATTTTCACATCCACATTCATACATCCATATCCAAATCCACATTCATACATCCACATCCACATCTACATTCATACATCCATACTCACATTCACATCTATACATCCATATCCACATTCCACATCCTCATTCACATTCACATACATCCACATCCACATTCCATATCTACATCCATATCCCCATTCACACATCCACATTCTTATTCACATACATCCATATTCACATTCCATATCTACATCCATATCCCCATTCACACATCCACATTCACATTCACATACATCCACATTCACATTCACATTCACATCCAGACATCCATATCCACATTCCACATCCTTATTCATACATCCACATCTCCATTCCATTCACATCCAGACATCCATATCCACATTCCACATCCTTATTTACATACATCTCCATCTATTCCTCGTTCATTTTCATCTAATTGATTTGTTTCACATCCTCATATCTATTTATAGAATACAAGAGAATTCTTATTTTCGATATAAGATTTCTTTATGCATTTATTTATGCATAAGTTCCAATTTAAGGAGACTAACACTTTCGAAATAAAAATCAATCTTTTATGCATCTTCCTATGCATAAATTCATTTTAAATGAGAATGACACTTTTGAATAGAAAATCAAATCTTTAATGCATCTTCCTATGCATAAAATCAAAATCAACGAAAATAACTCTTTTGAACTAAAAATAGATTTCTTTATGCATCTTTCCATGCATAAATCCAATTTAGTAGGAATTACACTTTTAGAATAAAAGAATTTTTCTTATGCATCCTATTTATGCATAAAATCATTTATGGTGAAAATCACTCTTTTAATATAAAAAAATATCTTTTATGCATATGATTATGCATACAATCATTTATGATGAAAATCACTCTTTTAATATAAAAGAATTTCTTTTATGCATCTAATTTATGCATAAATTCATTTATGATGAAAGTAACACTTTTATAAAAAAATAATCTTTTATGCATACTTCTATGCATGAAAATCAAATATGATAAAAGTAACACTTTTACAATAAAATAATAATCTTTTATGCATACCTCTATGCATGAAAATCAAATATGATAAAAGTAACACTTTTACAATAAAATAATAATCTTTTATGCATACCTCTATGCATGAAAATCAAATATGATAAAAGTAACACTTTTACAATAAAATAATAATCTTTTATGCATACCTCTATGCATGAAAATCAAATATGATAAAAGTAACACTTTTACAATAAAATAATAATCTTTTATGCATACCTCTATGCATGAAAATCAAATATGATAAAAGTAACACTTTTACAATAAAATAATAATATTTTATGTATACCTCTATGCTTGAAAATCAAATATGATAAAAGTAACACTTTTACAATAAAATAATAATCTTTTATGCATACCTCTATGCATGAAATTCAAATATGATAAAAGTAACACTTTTATAATAAAAACATAATCTTTTATGCCAAAAATTTCATTTTGATGAAAGTAACACTTTCATAATAAAAGAAAATTATTCCTTTATGCATAAGAATAATAATAATCAATATGCATCTTCTATGCATGAAAATGACACTTTTAGAGTATAGAATTGATAGGAATTACTCTTTTAGCATAATAAAAGATAATTCTTATTTTCAAAAAAAATTTCCATAACCTTCTTTGTATGGCTAACCATTTTTTAATTTTTTCTACTTAATTTTGTCTTAAAAATTAACTCTAATTGATTTAAAGTAATCTATACCAATCAAAATTCACTTATAAAAGAGAAAACATTATAAAAAGTTTAATTCCAATAATTTTCACTTTACTAGGATAAATAAGGGTTGATTCTAAGAAGAGAGAGGGGAAAAGCCTTTCGATCAAGGCATAACATCCATTTATCACTTCAAACAATCATAAACATTAGAAAAACATAAAATCAATAAAGAAAAATACAAGAATCTCTACTTACATAATTTCTTGGAGCTTTCCTTTGGCTTGATGGTTTGAGGGTTCAACTCTTGTTTGTAACAAGAGTGGCCACCAATCTTTGGAAGAGGAAAATGTCAAAAACTAGTGAATTATTAATAAATTCACAGTTCTTGGCTTGGGAGGAGCAAAGTAACAGTGCATAAAACACTATTAAGTTTCAACAAAGGGGAGGGCTTCTATTTATAGGAAAAAGTGAGCCTCTAACCAAGCCAAGTGATTCTAGAATTTTTCAGATCAGTTTGGTCAATTTTTGACCATTTTTGGGTCAGTTTTGGTCACTTTTTGGATCTAGTTGAAACAGGAGAGAGGAGAGATGAAAATATCTCATTATTTGGGAGTTTAAAACTCATTCAAGCATGTGAAATAGGCGCCCTCTTCATGAGGGAATTCCCCCATGCAGAGGTGTCAAAAATGCATCATTTCACCTGAATATCTCTCTTTTTTAACTATTAACCTTGTCCTTAGTCAACTCTTCATCTTATGTGAATATTTACTCATTTTTGGAGGATTTTTCTTTTATTCTTCTATTTATTTCCTCCCTACATTTGGATGAATCTTATTGGTCCATAGGAACCTTAATTTAAAATTTCGAAAAAATCTTCACCTCTAGGATAATGCCTCTTGAACAGATTATGCTTAATTTCTAATGCACCTTCTGAAAATCTTTTTGAACTTCTGTTTCAGGGAAACTTATTTTAATAAGATGAGGTATTTTTCTATCCAAAACTATTTAAAATTTGAATATTATCTCTCTAGAATATTTTCTCTCTCTAGGCCAAAACAGGTAGAAATAAGATCTTTTATATTTCTGAAAAGGGGAATGAATTACAGGGAGAGATACTGGACATCGTGAGGGCTAGGGAAAGGAATCTTACACCATTGAATGGTTTTCTAATTTTTATTTTCTTTAAAATAAAAAATGATGATATGCCTTGTTTGAAAGGCTCCCCCCCTCTCTTCATTCTTGAATTCAGCCTTTCTTTATCCTAGATGTGTAATAATTGTTAGAATTAAACTTTTCATATTGTCTCTCTTTAAAAAGTGGAATTTGATTAGTTTAGAATGCTTTAAACATTTGGGATAATTTCTAAGTAACTTGAGAATGAAAAAAATTGAAAAATGATCAGCCATACAAAGGAGGTTATGGCAAAATTTTCTTAAATTTTGTGAAATAAGTTTTATCTTTTATTATTCAAAAAAGTAATCCCCACCGCTTGTGTATTCTAAAAGTGTTATTTTTATTCTATGCATAGAAAAATGCATATTAGAAATAGTTTATAATAAAAATGTTATTTTCATTAGAACTAATTTCTATGCATAGAAAGATGCATATTGGAAATATTTTGATTATAAAAGTGTTACTTTCATCAAAATTGATTTTTATGCATAAATAGATGCATAAAAGAATTTTTTTATTATAAAAGTGTTACTTTCATTAAAATTGAATTTATGCATAAATAGATGCATAAAAGAATTTTTTTAATAAAAATGTTACTTTCATCAAATTTTGATTTTATGCATAGAAAGATGCATAAAGAAATTGATTTTTTTTCAAAACAGTAATTCTCATCAATTTTGATTTTATTCATAGAAATATGCATAAAGATATTTATTTCTATTTCAAAAGAGTTATTCTCAACAATTTTGATTTTATGCATAGAAAGATGCATAAAGAAATTTTTTTATTTCAAAAGAGTTATTCTCATCAATTTTGATTTTATGCATAAAGAAATTTATTTTTATTTGAAAAGAGTTATTCTCATTAAAATTAAATTTATGCAGAAGAGAAGCATAAAAGATTTATTTTTATTTCGAAAGTATTATTCTCCTTAAAATTGAATTCATGCATAAATAGATGCATTAACGGATTTTTATAAAAGTGTTATTTTCCACTGAAGTTGTTCTTATGCATAAATAGATGCGTAAAGAATCTTTATATCAAAAATAAGAATTCTCTTACATTCTATAAATAGATGTGATAAGATGTGATATGAATCAAATAGATGAAAATGAATAAAGGATGGATGTGATGAGAATGAAAGGTAAATAGATGTGATGATATGTGATGCGAAATCAGATAGATAGGAATGAATGGATGGATGGATGGGATGAGAATAGAAGTGATGAGAATGAGAGGTAAATAGATGTGATGAGATGGAATGCGAATCAGATAGATGGTAATTCATGGATGGATGGATGTGATGAGAATAGAAGTGATGAGAATGAGAGGTAATTAGATGTGATGAGATGGGATGCAAATCAGATAAATGGGAATGAAGTTATAGATGGATGTGATGAGAATAGAAGTGATGAGAATGAGAGGTAAATAGATGTGATGAGATGGGTTGCGAATCAGATAGATGGGACTGAATGGATGGATGGATGGATGTGATGCGAATAGAAGTGATAAGAATGAGAGGTAAATAGATGTGATGAGATGGGATGCGAATCAGATAGATGGGAATGAATGGATGGATGTGATGAGAATAGAAGTGATGAGAATGAGAGGTAAATAGATGTGATGAGATGGGATGCGAATCAGATAGTTGGGAAAGAATGGATGGATGGATGTGATGAGAATAGAAGTGATGAGAATGAGAGGTAAATAGATGTGATGATATGTGATGCGAATTAGATAGATGGGAATGAATGGATGGATGGATGCGATGAGAAGAGGAGTGACGAGAATGTGAAATGAATAGATGTGATGAGATGTAGTGCGAATCAGATAGATGAAAAAGAATGGATGGATGGATGTGATGAGAATAGAAGTGATGAGAATGAAAGGTAAATAGATGTGATGAGAATGAAAGGTAAATAGATGTGATGATATGTGATGCGAATCAGATAAATGTGAATGAATAGATGAGATGTGATGTCAAGTGAATCAAGATGTAAATGAATGATATAGGATGTGAATGAATGTGATGGATGGATGTGATGAGAATGAAAGGTAAATAGATGTGATGATATGTGATGCGAATCAGATAAATGTGAATGAATAGATGAGATGTGATGTCAAGTGAATTAGGATGTAAATGAATGATATAGGATGTGAATGAATGTGATAACATGTGAATCGAGATGTGAATGAATGATATAGGATGTAAATGAATGATATAGGATGTGAATGAATGTGATAACATGTGAATCGGGATGTGAATGAATGAATGAGATGTGAAATGGATGTGATAAGATGCGATGTAAATTGGATAGATGTTAATGTAGGTGAAGTGATGAGATGTATGGGTAGATGCAAGTAGATGTGATCTGATGAGGATAAATGGAGAAATAAGTGATGAGATAGAAAAAGATGTGATTAGATGAGATAGAAAAAGATATGATTAGATGAGAATGGGAATACTTATGAAGAAATGAATGTGGATTGATGTGTGGGTAGTGTGGATTGATGTGGATGGATGAGTGGATAATGTGGATGATGTGGATGGACGTATGGATGATGTGGATTGATGTGTGGGTAATGTGGATTGATGTATGGATAGATGAGGATGGATGTATGAAAGATGTGGATGGATGTGTGGATAATGTGGATTGATGTGGATGGATGAGTGGAGAATGTGGATTGATGTGGATTGATGTGGATGGATGTATGGATGATATGGATTGATGTGTGAGTAATGTGGATTGACATGAATGGATGTATGGATGATGTGGATTGATGTGTGGATAATGTGGATTGATGTGGATGGATGTATGGATGATGTGGATTGATGTGGATGGATGTATGGAAGATGTGGATTGACGTGTGGATTGATGTGGATGGATGTATGGAAGATGTGGATGGATGTGTGGATAATGTGGATTGATGTGGATGGATGTATGGATGATGTGGATTGATGTATGGATGATGTGGATTGATGTGTGGATGATGCGATTGGATGTGATTGGTGTGGATGATGTGGATTGATGTATGGATGATGTGGATTGATGTGTGGATGATGCGATTGGATGTGATTTGATGTGGGAATGATGTGATGTGATAGGGATCGATGAAGAAAAAAAATTATGGGAAGATAAGAAAAGATGGGGACTAATGTGAAAGGATGTGGAGTGATGAGAAAAAATGAAAATATTGTTGGAACTGTATTTGTATGTAAAATCTATTTTTAAATGACTGTTTTATGTCAAGAATGCTGGGGAAGCATTTTGACCGTCTTGTGAATGAGGTCGTGGAGACCTATCTGTTAAAGTTGCAACTGTTGAGACGGAGAGTCAACGGAGGACATCTCGCGTAGCAAGGTCTTCGGTCGAGGCCTTGACCAGCCTTGGTTTGATTTAAATGGTGAGCTTCCGGTGTACAGTGGATGAGGGACCAAGGAAGCGGCCAATGAGTGAAGCGCTAGGTGACCTACGAAGGATCCTAGAGGGTGCTGACCATACGGTGCTCGGGCTCAAGGTCGCCGAAGATACCCACACGTACGTCGGGGAAGATATTGGAACAAGGAGTAAGAGTTGTTTTTTGAATTCGGTCATGGATCTGGTTGGTATATGGATCTGTTGGTTGATCTTGCTGATCTTCAACGGAGATTCCATTTTGATATGTGAATATAATGCCGGTTACTATGAGCTAGGAACTATCGAGAAAGGCCCCTGAGTGAACAAGTGGTGAGCGTTCTAGTTGCCAATGATGCCATAGGTACATCGATGAAGGAATGATTGGAAAAAAGGATTCAATCAGAGATTTTGAGGATTGTGATCAGTGACACAATGGTTTCATTAAATGATTATTTTAAAGATAGCTGATGCTGAGAAGAAGGCAATTTCATATTGGGTGTGTAAGTGGTGTGACTAGTTTTAAGTTTGCATGAATATCCGGCTAGCGGGCCTGGGAACTCTTTTCCCTCGTACCCAGGACAAAACCTAACCAAATTCTTAATTGGATCCTATCACTATAGTGGTTGGGCGGTTGGCTAACCCACGGGACTAGATGGGGTTAGGTTGGATCCTTAAATTGAGACTCAATTCTCTTATGGTACGATAGATGAAGTAAATCTCAGACAAAAATTGTTCTATGGAAAAGAATCAACGGTTGTGCCTCTCAATGAGAAAGAAAGCGTTGGTCTCTATGATCCTTAAATTGAGACTCAATTCTGTTATGGTACGATAGATGAAGTAAATCTCGGACAAAAATTGTTCTATGGCAAAGAATCAACAATTGTGCCTCTCAATGAGGAAGAAAGCGTTGGTCTCTATGATCCAAGTGCAATCTTTTCCCTGATCTAATTTGGGACTTACGGGATCGGTCAGATTAGTTCAGTTAGTTAAGGCTTTCGACTACGTTAGAGAAAAGTTATTCTAGAGGAATCGCCCGTGCTTTTCGGATAAGGGAAGTTTTTTCGGGATCGGTTTTGGAAGAACCGATGGATTAGTCTCTTGTCCGGATATCCGTGGTGGGTGAGGCCCCGCGTGTGAGACCCTACCCCGCGCAAGAAGTGCTACTTCCACTGCTAAAACCCCTTAATTCGTTGCGCGGTGGGGATAGTGACCTCACAATTTATGACCTATTTTTAATTTATTATTTATATCAAGAATGTTGGGGAATCATTTTGACCATCTTGTGAATGTTTTAGTGGAGACCTAAGTGATAAAGTTGCAACTGACAGAGAGTCAACGGAGGACGTCTCGCGTATCAAGGTCGACCGAGGTCTTGACCAGCCTCGGTTTGATTTAAATGGTGAGCTTCCGGTACAGTGGATGAGGGACCAAGGAAGCGGCCTGAGTGAAGCGCTAGGTGACCTACGAAGGATCCTAGAGGGTGCTGACCATACGGGAATTTTCTTATGATAAAAGTGTTACTTTCATCAAAATTGATTTTTAAGCATAAATAGATTTTTTATTAAAAAAGTGTTACTTTCATTAAAATTGAATTTATGCATAAATAGATGCATAAAAGATTTTTTTTATAAAAGCGTTACTTTCATCAAATTTTGATTTTATGCATAGAAAGATGCCTAAATTTTATTTTTATTTCAAAAGAATAATTCTCATCAATTTTGATTTTATGCATAGAAAGATGCATAAAGAAATTTATTTCTATTTCAAAAGAGTTATTCTTATCAATTTTGATTTTATGCATAGAAAGATGCATAAAGAAATTTATTTTTATTTCAAGAGAGTTATTCTCATCAATTTTGATTTTATTCATAGAAAGATGCATAAAGAAATTTATTTTTATTTGAAAAGAGTTATTCTCATTAAAATTAAATTTATGCATAGAAAAAATGCATAAAATATTTATTTTTATTTCGAAGGTATTATTCTCCTTAGAATTGAATTTATGCATAAATAAATTTTTATAAAAGTGTTATTTCCCACTGAAGTTGTTCCTTTACATAAATAGATGCGTAAAGAATCTTTATATCAAAAAAAAGAATTCTCTTACATTCTATAAATAGATGTGATAAGATGTGATATGAATCAGATAGATGAGAATGAATAGAGAATGTATGTGATGAGAATGAAAGCTAAATAGATGTGATGATATGTGATGCGAATCAGATAGATGGGAATGAAGTGATGCGAATCAGATAGATGGGAATGAATGAATGGATGGATGTGATGAGAATAGAAGTGATGAGAATGAGAGGTAAATAGATGTGATGAGATGGGAATGAATGGATGGATGGATGTGATGAGAATAGAAGTGATGAGAATCAGATAGATGGGAATGAATGAATGGATGGATGTGATGAGAATAGAAGTGATGAGAATGAGAGGTAAATAGATGTGATGAGATGGGATACGAATTAGATAGATGGGAATGAATGAATGAATGGATGGATGTGATGAGAATAGAAGTGATGAGAATGAGAGGTAAATAGATGTGATGAGATGGGATACGAATTATGATAGATGGGAATGAATGGATGGATGGATGTGATGAGAATAGAAGTGATGAGAAAAATAGATGTGATGAGATGGGATGCGAATCAGATAGATGGGAATGAATGGATGGATGGATGAGAATAGAATGGATGGATGGATATGATGAGAA
The DNA here is from genome assembly GCF_041138505.1 of Cibotium barometz. Lineage (NCBI taxonomy): Eukaryota > Viridiplantae > Streptophyta > Polypodiopsida > Cyatheales > Cibotiaceae > Cibotium > Cibotium barometz. The sequence goes on along the minus strand of NC_141070.1, from coordinate 31,204,263 downwards.
TAGATGTGAGGAGAATGAGAGGTAAATAGATGTGATGAGATGGGATGCGAATCAGATAGATGGGAATGGATGGATGGATGGATGTGATAAGAATAGAAGTGATGAGAATGAGAGGTAAATAGACATGATGAGATGGGATGCGAATCAGATAGATGGGAAAGAATGGATGGATGGATGTGATGAGAATAGAAGTGATGAGAATGAGAGGTAAATAGATGTGAGGATATATGATGCGAATCGGATAGATGGGAATGAATGGATGGATAGATGCAATGAGAATAGGAGTGACGAGAATGGGAGGTGAATGGATGTGATGAGATGTAGTGCGAATCAGATAGATGGGAAAGAATGGATGGATGGATGTGATGAGAATGAAAGGTAAATAGATGTGATGATATGTGATGCGAATCAGATAAATGTGAATGAATAGATGAGATGTGATGTCATGTGAATCAGGATGTGAATGAATGATATAGGATGTGAATGAATGTGATAACATGTGAATCGGGATGTGAATGAACAATAAGGGACATGAATCAATGTGTCAGCATGTGAATCGAGATGTGAATGAATTAAATGTGATGTGAAATGGATGTGATAATATGCGATGTAAACTCGATAGATGTTAATGTATGTGAAGTGATGAGATGTATGGGTAAATGCAAGTAGATGTGATTGATGAGGATAAATGAGGAAATAAGTGATGAGATAGAAAAAGATGTGATTAGATGAGAATGGGAATACTTATGAAATGAATGTGGATTGATGTGTGGGTAATGTGGATTGATGTGGATGGATGTGGATGGATGTATGGATGATGTGGATTGATGTGTAGGTGGATGGATGTGTGGATAATGTGGATTGATGTGGATGGATGAGTGGATAATGTGGATTGATGTGGATGATGTGGATGATGTGGATGGATGTATGGATGATATGGATTGATGTGTGAGTAATGTGGATTGACGTGAATGGATGTATGGATGATGTGGATTGATGTGTGGATAATGTGGATTGATGTGGATGGATGTATGGATGATGTGGATTGACGTGTGGATTGATGTGGATGGATGTATGGAAGATGTGGATAGATGTGTGGATAATGTGGATTGATGTGGATGGATGATGGATGATGTGGATTGGTGTGGATGATGTGGATGGATGTATGGATGATGTGGATTGATGTGATTTTATGTAGGAATGATGTGATGTGATAGGGATTGATGAAGAAAAAAAAATGTGGGGAGATGAGAAAAGATGGGGACTAATGTAAAAGGACGTGGAGTGATGAGAAAAAATGGAAATATTGTTGGAACTGTATTTGTATGTGAAATCTATTTTTAAATGACTGTTTTATGTCAAGAATGCTGGGGAAGCATGTTGATCGTCTTGTGAATGAGGTCATGGTTGAAGGCCTATCTGTTAAAGTTGCAACTGCTGAGACGAAAAGTCAACGGAGGATGTCTCGTGTAGCAAGGTCGGCCGAGGTCTTGACCAGCCTCGGTTTGATTTAAATGGTGAGCTTCTGGTACAATAGATGAGGGACCAAGGAACCGGCCTATGAGTGAAGCGCTAAGTGACCTACGAAGGATCCTAGAGGGTGCTGACCATACGGTGCTCAGGCTCTGGGTCGCCGGAGATACCCACACGTACGTCGGGGAAGATATTAGAACAAGGAGTAAGAGTTGTTTTTTGAATTTGGGCATGGATCTGGTTGGTTGATCTTGCTGGTCCTCAACGGATGAGTCCATGGCTCTTTTATATGGATCCGTTGGTTGATCTTGCTGATCTTCAACGGAGATATGTGAATATACTGCCCGTTACTATGAGCTAGGAACTATCGAAAAGGCCCTTGAGTGAACAGGTGGTGAGCGTTCTGGTTGCCAATGATGCCATAGGTACAACATCGATGAAGGAATGATTGGAAATAAGGATTCAACTGGAGATTTTGAGGATTGTGATCAATGACACAATGGTTTCATTAAATGATTGTTTTAAAGATAGTTGATGCTGAGAAAAAGGCAATTTCATATTGGGTGTGTAAGTGGTGTGACTAGTTTTAAGTTTGCATGAATATCCGGCTAGGGGGCTTGGGAACTCTTTTCCCTGGTACCTGGGACAAAACCTAACCAAATTCTTAATTGGATCCCATCATTATAGTGGTTGGGCGGTTGGCTAACCCCCCCCCCCCCCGTGGGACTGGATGGGGTTAGGCTGGACTGATGGATCCTTAAATTGAGACTCAATTCTGTTATGGTACGATAGATGAAGTAAATCCCGGACAAAAATTATTCTATGGAAAAGAATCAACGGCTCTGCCTCTCAATGAGGAAAAAAGCGTGGGTCTCTATGATCCAAGTGTAATCTTTTCCCTGATTCTATTTGGGACTTACGGGTTCGTTCATATGAGTTCAGTTAGTTAAGGCTTTTGACTACGTTAGAGAAAAGTTATCCTGGAGGAATTGCCCGTGCTTTTCTTGCAAGGGAAGTTTTTCCGGGATCGGTTTTGGAAGAACTGATGGATTAGTCTCTTGTCCGGATATCCGTGGGTGAGGCCGCGAGTGTGAGACCCTACCCCACGCAAGAAGTACTACTTCCGCTGCTAGAACCCGTGAATTCGTTGCGCGGTGGGGATAGGGACCTCACAATTTATGACTTGTTTTTAAATGATTGTTTTATGTCAAGAATGCTGGGGATGCATTTTGACCATCTTGTGAATGAGGTCGTGTGGAGAGCTAAGTGATCAAGTTACAAAACAGCTGACAGAGAGTCAACGGAGGACATCTCGTGTAGCAAGGTCGGCCGAGGTCTTGACCAGCCTCGGTTCGATTTAAACGGTGAGCTTCCGGTACGGTGGATGAGGGACCAAGGAAGCGGCCTATGAGTGAAGCGCTAGGTGACTTGCGAAGGAGCCTAGAGGGTGCTGACCATACGGTGCTCGGATTGTGGGTTGCTAAAGATAGCCATGCGTGCGTCAGGGAAGAAAACTGGAACAAGGTGTTAGAGTTGTTTTTTGAACTCGGCATGGATGTGGTTTATCGTCCTCGCTGATCCTCAATGAATGAGTCCATGGCTCTTTTATATGAATCTATTGGTTGATCTTCCTGATCTTCAAATGAGAGTCCATCTGGATTTTCTTATGTGGATATATTGCCGGGTACTATGAGATAGGAACTATTGAAAAGGCCCTTGAGTGAACAAGTGGTGAGCGTTCTGGTTGTTGCCAATGATGCCATAGGTACAACGATGAAGGAATGATTGGAAATTAGAATTCAAGTTGGATATTTTGGAGATTAGAATTCAAGCTGGATATTTTGGAGGATTATGATCAGTGATACTATGGTTTCATTAAAAGACTGTTTTAAAGACAGCTCAATCTGTGAAACAGGCAATTTCATATCAGGTGTGTAAGTGGTGTGACTATCTTGAAGTTTGCTTGAAGCATTAGCTAAGGGGCCTGGGAACTCTTTTCCCTGATACCCGAGGCAAAGCATAACCCAATTTCTAAATGGATCCTAACACTATAGTGGTTGGGTGGTTGGCTAACCCATGGGATTGGATGGGGTTAGGTTGGACTGATGGATCCCTAAAGTGAGACTGAATTCTATTAAATTATTATAGTTGAAGTAAATCCTCGATAACCCTTGTTCTATAGAAAAGAATCAATGGTTGTGCCTCTTGATGAGGAAAGAAGCGTTGGACTCTATGATCCAAGTGCAAGTATCTTCCTTGATCTGACCACGAGACTTACGGGCTTGATCGGATCAGTTTGGTTAGTGAAGACCTTGACTACGTTAGAATAAAATATCATGGAGGAATCGCTTGTCTACTGGGCGAGGGAAGTGTTTTCAAGTTCGGTTTTGGAAGAACCACGGGATTAGTCTCTTGTCCGAATATCCATGGGCGAGGCCCCGAGTGGGAGACTCTGCCCTGCACAAGAAGTGCTACTTCCGCTGCTAGCACCCCCAAATTCAGGGTAGGGATCTTTCAACTGGTATCAGAGCGATTGGCTAAAGTGGATCAATCGAGAAGCAAGAAATGTCAAAAATTTATGTACCAGAGAATTTTTTTTATAAAAGCGTTACTTTCATCAAATTTTGATTTTATGCATAGAAAGATGCATAAAGAAGTTTATTTTTATTTCAAAAGAGTTAATCTCATCAATTTTGATTTTATGCATAGAAAGATGCATAAAGACATTTATTTTTATTTCAAAAGAGTTATCCTCATCAATTTTGATTTTATGCAAAGAAAGATGCATAAAGAAATTTATTTTTATTTCGAAAGTGTTATTCTCCTTAAAATTGAATTTATGCATAAATAGATGCATAAACGGATTTTTATAAAAGTGTTATTTCCCACTGAAGTTGTTCTTATGCATAAATAGATGCGTAAAGAATCTTTATATAAAAAATAAGAATTCTCTTACATTCTATAAATAGATGTGATAAGATGTGATATGAATCAGATAGATGAGAATGAATAGAGGATGGATGTGATGAGAATAGAAGTGATGAGAATGAAAGATAAATAGATGTGATGATATGTGATGCAAATCAGATAGATGGGAATGAATGGATGGATGGATGTGATCAGAATAGAAGTGATGAGAATGAGAGGTAAATAGATGTGATGAGATGGGATGCTAATCAAATAGATGGGAATGAATGGATGGATGGATGGATGTGATGAGAATAGAAGTGATGAGAATAAGAGGTAAATAGATGTGATGAGATGGGATGCGAATCAGATAGATGGGAAGGAATGGATGGATGGATGTGATGAGAATAGAAGTGATGAGAATGAGAGGTAAATAGATGTGATGAGATGGGATGCGAATCAGATAGATGGGAATGAATGGATAGATGTGATGAGAATAGAAGTGATGAGAATGAGAGGTAAATAGATGTGGTGAGATGGGATGCAAATCAGATAGATGGGAATGAATGGATGGATGGATGGATGTTATGAGAATAGAAGTGATGAGAATGAGAGGTAAATAGATGGGATGAGATGGGATGCAAATCACATAGATGGGAATGAATGGATGGATGGATGTGATGAGAATAGAAGTGATGAGAATGAGAGGTAAATAGATGTGATGAGATGGGATGCAAATCAGATAGATGGGAATGAATGGATGGATGGATGTGATGAGAATAGAAGTGATGAGAATGAGAGGTAAATAGATGTGATGAGATGGGATACGAATCAGATAGATAGGAAAGAATGGATGGATGGATGTTATGAGAATGAGAGGTAAATAGATGTGATGATATGTGATGCGAATTAGATAGATGGGAATGAATGGATGGATGGATGCAATGAGAATAGGAGTGACGAGAATGGGAGGTGAATGGATGTGATGAGATGTAGTGCGAATCAGATAGATGGGAAAGAATGGATGGATGGATGTGATGAGAATGAAAGGTAAATAGATGTGATGATATGTGATGCGAATCAGATAAATGTGAATGAATAGATGAGATGTGATGTCATGTGAATCAGGATGTGAATGAATGATATAGGATGTGAATGAATGTGATAACATGTGAATCGAGATGTGAATGAACAATAAGGGACATGAATCAATGTGTCAGCATGTGAATCGAGATGTGAATGAATTAAATGTGATGTGAAATGGATGTGATAATATGCGATGTAAACTCGATAGATGTTAATGTATGTGAAGTGATGAGATGTATGGGTAAATGCAAGTAGATGTGATTGATGAGGATAAATGAGGAAATAAGTGATGAGATAGAAAAAGATGTGATTAGATGAGAATGGGAATACTTATGAAATGAATGTGGATTGATGTGTGGGTAATGTGGATTGATGTGGATGGATGAGTGGATAATGCAGATTGATGTGGATGATGTGGATGGATGTATGGATGATGTGGATTGATGTGTAGGTAATGTGGATTGACGTATGGATTGATGAGGATGGATGTATGGAAGATGTGGATGGATGTGTGGATAATGTGGATTGATGTGGATGATGAGTGGATAATGTGGATTGATGTGGATGATGAGTGGATAATGTGGATTGATGTGGATGATGTGGATGGATGTATGGATGATATGGATTGATGTGTGAGTAATGTGGATTGACGTGAATGGATGTATGGATGATGTGGATTGATGTGTGGATATTGTGGATTGATGTGGATGGATGTATGGATGATGTGGATTGATGTGGATGGATGTATGGAAGATTTGGATGGATGTGTGGATAATATGGATGGATGTAGGGATGATGTGGATTGGTGTGGATGATGTGGATGGATGTATGGATGATGTGGATTGATGTGTGGATGATACGATTGGATGTGATTTGATGTGGGAATGATGTGATGTGATAGGGATCGATGAAGAAAAAAAACTTATGGGAAGATGAGAAAAAAAAATTATGGGAAGATGAGAAAAGATGGGGACTAATGTGAAAGCATGTGGAGTGATGAGAAAAAATGGAAATATTGTTGGAACTGTATTTGTATGTGAAATCTGTTTTTAAATGAATGTTTTATATCAAGAAGCGGCTGGGGAAGCATTTTGACCATCTTGTGAATGAGGTCGTGGTTGGAGACCTATCTGTTAAAGTTGCAACTACTAACGGAGAGTCAATGGAGGACGTCTCGCGTAGCAAGGTCGGCCGAGGTCTTGACTAACCTTAGTTTAATTTAAATGGTGAGCTTCCGGTACAGTGGATGAGGGACCAAGGAAGCGGCCTATCAGTGAAGTGCTAGGTCACCTGTGAAGGAGCCTAGAGGGTGCTGACCATACGGTGCTCGGGCTCTAGGTCACCAAAGATACCCACACGTACATTAGGGAAGATATTGGAACAAGGAGTAAGAGTTGTTTTCTGAATTCGGGCATGGATCTGGTTAGTTGACCTTGCTGGTCCTCAACAGATGAGTCCATGGCTCTTCTATATGGATCCGTTGGTTGATCTTGCTAATCTTCAATGGAGAGTCCATTTTGATATGTGAATATATTGCCGGTTACTATGAGCTAGGAACTATGGAAAAGGCCCCTAAGTGAACAGGTGGTGAGCGTTCTGGCTGCCAATGATGCCATAGGTACACCGATGAAGGAATGATTAGAAATAAGGATTCAATCGGAGATTTTGAGGATTGTGATGAGTGACACAATGGTCATTAAATGATTATTTTAAAGATAGCTGATGCTGAGAAAAAGGAAATTTAATATTGGGTGTGTAAGTGGTGTGACTAGTTTTAAGTTTGTATGAATATCCGGCTAGGGGGCCTGGGAACTCTTTTCCCTGGTACCCGGGACAAAACGTAACCAAATTCTTAATTGGATCCCATCACTACAGTGGTTGGGCGATCCCTCATCCACCGTACCGGAAGCTCACCATTTAAGTCGAACCGAGGCTGGTCAAGACCTCGGCCGACCTTGCTACGCGAGGCGTCCTCCGTTGACTCTCTATCAGCTATTGTAACTTTATCACAGGTCTCCACGACCTCATTCACAAGATGGTCAAAATGCTTCCCCAGCATTCTTGACATAAAAAATCATTTAAAAACAGGTCATAAATACAGTTTCTAAGGAACTCTCATCTTTCCACATTGTTCCACATCATTTCTCGTTATTCCACATTCTTCTACATCAAATCACATTGCTTATTCCACATCCAGCCAAATGTATTCCCATCTTCTTCATCCATTCTCATCCAGTCAAATGTATTCCCATCTTCTTCATCTTCTTCATCCATTCTCATCCAATCACATCATATTACATCTCATCACATCTATCCTCATCATCACATCTCATCCATTCACATCTACCCATATCCACATCACATCACATCTCATCCATTCACATCTACCCTGATCCACATCACATCCACCTTACATCTCATCCATCCATTCACATTACATCACATTCATTTATATTCATTCAGATCCACATCTCATCTCATCACATCCATCCACATCACATCTCATCCATTCACGTCTCATCACATCATATCCACATCCATTTACATCTCATCATATCATATTCACATCACATCACATCCATTCAGATATCATCACATCACATTCACATCCATTCACATGTCATCACATCCATTCACATCTTATCACACCCATTCACATTCATCACACCCATTCACATCCATCACAGTCATTCATATCCATTACATTCATTGAATCCACATCACATCACATACATTCCATCCACATCTATCCTTATCACATCACATACATTTCATTCACATCTATCCTTATCACATCACATTCATTCCATCCATATCACATCACATTCCTTCCATCCACATTGCATCACGTCCTCATCTATCCACATCACATATCATTCATTCCATCCACATTACATCACATCCACATCTATCCGTATCTTATCACATCCATTCACATCTCATCACATTCATCGAAATTCATCCATTCATTCACATTCACATCCATCCACATCCATCCATCCATTCATTCACATGCACATCTATCCACATCCATCCATTCATTCACATTCACATCCATCCACATCCATCCATTCATTCACATTCACATTCACATCCATCCACATCCATCCATTCATTCACATTCACAATAGTCCACATCCATGCACTCATTCAAATTCACATCTATCCATATCCATCCATTCATTCACATTCACATCCATTCACATCCATCCCTTCATTCACATGCACATCTATCCACATCCATCCATTTATTCACATTCACATCTATCCACATCCATCCATTCATTCACATGCACATCTTTCACATCACATCTCATTCTCATCCATTTACATCACATCACATCCTTTCACATATCATCACATCTTACTCACATCTCATCACATTCACATCCACATCTATTTATAGCACATCACATCTCATCCACATCCATTTACATCACATCACATCTCATCCACATCTTATCACATCCGCTCACATCTTATCACATCTTATCACATCTTATTGACATCGCATTCACATCCTACCCCAGTTAAAAAACGCGAGATGTCCTCATCTCGCACCTGGAGGATAAACTCTTTCACCTTAAGATCCAACTAATTATGGGGTTCCTTATCGTCTGGTCAACCCACACAGAATCCTGGGATAAAGATCCCTTCTACAAGTAGAACATACAGAACTCATTATCAGAGAACAATTCATTCAGAACATATCATTCATATCCTTTGCACAATAATGGTCCATCAGACCGAAAATTCTATCTGAACATTCCCCACGACGGAAGTTTCAGTTATGTTAGTTCTCAATTTGTCATCTCTTAATTAGATCCACTAGGTCAAAGGTCAAACAACAGTAATCTGTCAACACTATCCACTAATTTCATAGTGATCTGCTAAGGGTCATAATCGTCTTCCAGTTACTAACATCATCACTGGGGTTCTCCCCATTCATCCTCATTGTGGCTTTGTTCAACTTATCTTCTTTCAACCATAATTCAGAAATCATCATCTTTAAATAGGAATCCAAATCAATTCATCAATTCTCAACCAGAATTCAAAAATCATATCAACCAGCATTCGAATTCATCATCTGGATAGCATTTTTGCTTATAATTTCAAGGTCTTAGATTTACTTGTATATATTGTCAGTTATACCCATGGTATATACGGGTAGTCTCGGTCCTTGGAGCTATAAGGTAAATACCATCATATCTACGCCTCAAGCAAGTCAGGGATTCCATACAATTGCGGTACTTCCATCTGAAGACCTAATTTCCAATTTATGAATCTTCATTCCTGAATATCAATTTGTATGAATTTCATCACACAATTACAATCTTTTACTGGTACTTCATAAATTTTTGACATTTCTTGCTTCTCGGTTGATCCACTTTAACCAATCGCTCTAATACCAGTTGTTGAAAGATCACTGCCCCCTCCGCGCAATAAATTTGGGGGTGCTACATCACATTCATTTATATTCATTCAGATCCACATCTCATCACATCACATCCATCCACATCACATCTCATCCATTCACGTCTCATCACATCATATCCGCATCCATTTACATCTCATCATATCATATTCACATCACATCACATCCATTCACATCTCATCACACCCATTCACATCTCATCACACCTATTCACATCTCATCAGATCCATTCATATCTCATCACACCCATTCACATCCATCACACCCATTCACATCCATCACATTCATTGCATCACATACATTGCATCCACATCACATCACATACATTCCATCCACATCTATACTTATCAAATCACATTCATTCCATCCATATCACATCACATTCATTCCATCCACATTACATCACGTCCTCATCTATCCACATCACATCTCATTCATTCCATCCACATCAAATCTCATTCATTCCATCCACATTACATCACATCCACATCTATCTGTATCTCATCACATCCATTCACATCTCATCGCATTCATCGACATCCATCCATTCATTCACATGCACATCTATCCACATCCATCCATTCATTCACATTCACATTCACATCCATCCACATCCTTCCATTCATTCACATTCACATCCATCCACATCCATCCATTCATTCACATTCACATCTATCCACATCCATCCATTCATTCACATTCACATCCATCCCTTCATTCACATGCACATCTATCCACATCCATCCATTTATTCACATGCACATCTATCCACATCCATCCATTCATTCACATGCACATCTATCACATCACATCTCATTCTCATCCATTTACATCACATCACATCCATATCTATTCACATCTCATTCTCATCCATTTACATCACATCACATCCTTTCACATATCATCACATCTCATCACATTCACATCCATATCTATTTACATCACATCACATCTCATCCACATCCCATCACATTCACATCCACATCACATGTCATCCACATCTCATCACATCCACATCCACATCCATTTGTTCTCAATTAGTGCAAGTTCTCAATTTGTCATCCCTTAATTAGATCCACTGGGTCAAAGGTCAAACATCAGCAATCTCTCAACACTATCTACTATTCTCATAGTGATCTGCTAAAGGTCATAATCGTCTTCCAATTACTAACATCATCACTGGGGTTCTCCCCATTCATCCTCATTGTGGCTTTGTTCAACTTATCTTCTTTCAACCATAATTCAGAAATCATTATCTTTAAATAGGAATCCAAATCAATTCATCAATTCTCAACCAAAATTCAAAAATCATATCAACCAGCATTTGAATTCATCATCTGGATTGCATTTTTGCTTATAATTTCAATGTCTTAGATTTACTTGTATATATTGTCAGTAAAGAGCTGTTATACCCACGCTATATACGAGTAGTCACGGTCCTTGGAGCTATAAGGTAAATACCATCATATCTAGGCCTCAAGCAAGTCAGGGATTCCATCCAATTGCATTACTTCCATCTGAAGACCCAATTTCCAATTTATGAATCTTCATTATGAATATCAATTTGTATGAATTTCATCACAATTACAATCTTTTACTAGTGCTTCATAAATTTTTGACATTTCTTGCTTCTCGGTTGATCCATTTTAGCCAATCGCTCTGATACCAGTTGAAAGATCCCTGCCCCCTCTGCGCAATGAATTTGGGGGTGCTAGTAGCGGAAGTAGCACTTCTTGTGCAGGGCAGAGTCTCCCACTCGGGGCCTCGCCCATGGATAAGATACTAATCCCTCGGTTCTTCCAAAACCGAACCCGAAAAAACTTCCCTCGCCCAGCAGACAAGCGATTCCTCTAGGATATTTTATTCTAACGTAGTCAAGGTCTTCACTAACCAAACTGATACAACTGAACCCGTAAGTCTCACGGTCAGATCAAGGAAGAGACTTGCACTTGGATCATAGAGTCCAACGCTTTTTTCCTCATCAAGAGGCACAACCATTGATTCTTTTCCATAGAACAAGGGTTATCGAGGATTTACTCCAACTATCGTAATTTAACAGAATTCAGTCTCACTTTAGGGATCCATCAGTCCAGCCTAACCCATCCAATCCCATGGGTTAGCCAACCACCCAACCACTGTAGTGATAGGATCCATTTAGAAATTAAGTTATGCTTTGCCCCTCGGGTATCAGGGAAAAGAGTTCCTAGGCCCCCTAGCCGACGTTTCAAGCAAACTTCAAGATAGTCACACCACTTACACACCCAATATGAAATTGCCTCTTTCATAGATTTAGCTATTTTTAAAACAATCTTTTAATGAAACCATAGTATCACTGATCATAATCTTCCAAAATATCCAGCGTGAATTTTAATTTCCAATCATTCCTTCATCGGTGTACCTATGGCATCATTGGCAACCAGAACGCTCACCACCTGCTCACTCAGGGGCCTTTTCAATAGTTCCTAGCTCATAGTACCCGGTAATATAATCACATAAGAAAATCCAGATGGACTCTCCGTTGAAGATCAGGAAGATCAACCAACAGATTCATAGAAAAGAGCCATGGACTCATTCGTTGAGGACCAGCAAGTATGATAAACCATATCCATGCGGAGTTTAGAAAACAAATCTAACACCTGTTCCAGTTTTCTTTCCCAACGCACGCATGGGTATCTTCAGCGACCCACAGTCCGAGCACTGTATGGTCAGCACCCTCTAGGCTCCTTCACAGGTCCCCTAGCGCTTCACTCATAGGCCGCTTCCTTGGTCCCTCATCCACCATACTGAAAGCTCACCATTTAAATCAAGGCTGGTCAAGACTTCGACCTTACTACGCGAGACGTCCTCCGTTGACTCTTTGTCAGTTGTTGCAACTCTATCACTTAGGTCTCCACAACCTCATTCACAAGATGGTCAAAATGCTTCCCCTGTATTCTTGACATAAAACAATCATTTAAAAACAGGTCATAAATTGTGACATCCCTATCCCCACCACGCAACGAATTCAGGGGTTCTAGCAGCGGAAGTAGCACTTCTTGCGCAGGGCAGGGTCTCACACTCGGGGCCTCGCCCACCACGGATATCTGGACAAGAGACTAATCCATCGGTTCTTCCAAAACCAATCTCGAAAAAACTTCCCTTGCCCGAAAAGCACGAGCGATTCCTCCAGGATAACTTTTCTCTAACGTAGTCAAAAGCCTTAACTAACTGAACTAATCTGACCAAACCCGTAAGTCCCAAATTAGATCAGGGAAAAGATTGCACTTGGATCATAGAGACCAACGCATTTTTCCTCATTTAGAGGCACAACCGTTGATTCTTTTCCATAGAACAATTTTTGTCCGGGATTTACTTCATCTATCGTACCATAACAAAATTGAGTCTCAATTTAAGGATCCATCAATCCAGCCTAACCCATCTAGTCCCGTGGGTTAGCCAACCGCCCAACCACTATAGTGATGGGATCCAATTAATAATTTGGTTAGGTTTTGTCCCGGGTACTAGGGAAAAGAGTTCCCAAGTCCCCTAGTCGGATATTCATGCAAACTTAAAACTAGTCACACCACTTACACACCCAATATGAAATTGCCTTTTCTCAGCATCAGCTATCTTTCAAACAATCATTTAATGAAACCATTGTGTCACTGATCACAATCCTCAAAATTTCCGTTTGAATCCTTATTTTCATTCCTTTATCGGTGTACCTATGGCATCATTGGCAACCAGAATGCTCACCACCTATTCACTCAGGGGCCTTTTCGATAGTTCCTAGCTCATAGTAACCGGCAATATATTCACATATCAAAATAGAATCTCCGTTGAAGATTAGCAAGATCAACCAATGGATCCATATAAAAGAGCCATGGACTTATCCGTTGAGGACCAGCAAGGTCAACCAACCAGATCCATGCCCGAATTTAGAAAACAACTCTTACTCCTTGTTCCAATATGTTCCCCAACGTACGTGTGGGTATCTTTGGCGACCCAGAACCCGAGCATCGTATGGTCAGCACCCTCTAGGATCCTTCGCAGGTCACCTAGAACTTTACTCATAGGCCGCTTCCTTGGTCCCTCATCTACAGTACTAGAAACTCACCATTTAAATCAAACTGAGGCTGGTCAAGACCTCGGTCGACCTTGCTACGCGAGACGTCCTCCGTTGACTCTCCGTCTCAGCAGTTGTAACTTTAACAGATAGGTCTCCAACCACGACCTCATTCACAAGACGGTCAAAATGCTCCCCAGCATTCTTGACATAAAACAGTACAAATATAGTTCCAATAATATTTCCATTTTTTCTCATTACTCCACATCCTTTCACATTAGTCCCCATCTTTTATCATCTTCCCACCATTTTTTTTCATCGATCCCTATCAGATCACATCATTCCCACATGAAATCACATCCAATCGCATCATCCACACATCTATCCACATCATCCACACATCCATCCACATCATCCACACCAATTCACATCATCCATACATCCATCCACATCAATCCACGTTACCCACACATCCATCCACATCTTTCATACATCCATTTACATCAATCCACATGTCAATCCACATCATCCATACATCCATCCACATTATCCACACATCAATCCACATCATCCATACATTTGTTCACATCAATCCACATTACTCACACATCAATCCATATCATCCATACGTCCATCCACATCATCCACATCATCCAAATCAATCCACATTATTATCCACTCATCCATCCACATCAATCCACATTATCCACACATCCATCCACATCTTCCATACATCCATCCTCATCTTTCATACATCCATCCTCATTAATCCATACGTCAATCCACATTACCCACACATCAATCCACATCATCCATACATCCATCCACAACAATCCACTCATCCACTCATCCATCCATATCATCCACATTACCCACACAACAATCCACATTATCCACTCATCCATCCATATCAATCCACATTACCCACATATCAATCCACATTCATTTCATAAGTATTCCCATTCTCATCTAAACACATCTTTTTCTATCTCATCACTTATTTCCTCATTTATCGTCATTAGATCACATCTACTTGCATCTACCCATACATCTCATCACTTCACATACATTAACATCTATCCAGTTTACATCGCATCTTATCACATCCATTTCACATCACATCTCATTCATTCACATCCCGATTTACATCCTGATTCACATGCTAACACATTCATTCATTCACATCCTGATTCACATGCTAACACATTCATTCACGTCCCTTATCGTTCAATCATCCCGATTCACATGTTATCACATTCATTCACATCCATTCATTCACATCCTATATCATTCATTTACATCCTAATTCACATGACATCACATCTCATCTATTAATTCACATTTATCTGATTTGCATCACATATCATCTATTCATTCACATTTATTTGATTTGCATCACATCTCATCTATTCATTCACATTTATCTGATTTGCATCACATATCATCACATCTATTTACCTTTTATCCTCATCACTTCTATTCTCATCACATCCATCCATCCATTCTTTCCCATCTATCTAATTCGCACATCTTATCACATCTATTCTCCTCACATTCGGTCACTCCTATTCTCATCGCATCCATCCATCCATCCATTCATTCCCATCTATCTGATTCACATCACATATCATCACATCTATTTACCTCTCATTCTCATCACTTCTATTCTCATCACATCCATCCATCCATTCTTTTCCATCTATTTGATTTGCATCCCATCTCATCACATCTATTTACCACTCATTCTCATCACATCCATCCATCCATTCATTCCCATCTATCTGATTCGCATCCCATCTCATCACATCTATTTACCTCTCATTCTCATCACTTCTATTCTCATCACATCCATCCATCCATACATTCCCATCTATCTGATTCGCATCCCATCTTATCACATCTATTTACCTCTCATTCTCATCACTTCTATTCTCATCACATCCATCCATTCATTCCCATCTATCTGATTCGCATCCCATCTCATCACATCTAATTACCTCTCATTCTCATCACTTCTATTCTCATCACATCCATCCATCCATTCATTCCCATCTATCTGATTCGCATCCCATCTCATCACATCTATTTACCTCTCATTCTCATCACTTCTATTCTCATCACATCCATCCATTCATTCCCATTTATCTGATTCGCATCCCATCTCATCACATCTATTTACCTCTCATTCTCATCACTTCTATTCTCATCACATCCATCCATCCATTCATTTCCATCTATTTGATTCGCATTCCATCTCATCACATCTATTTACCTCTCATTCTCATCACTTCTATTCTCATCACATCCATCCATCCATTCATTCCCATCTATCTGATTCGCATCCCATCTCATCACATCCATTTACCTCTCATTCTCATCACTTCTATTCTCATCACATCCATCCATCCATTCATTCCCATCTATCTGATTCGCATCCCATCTCATCGGAATTAATTGAAAATGTGTATAAAGGACCTTAGCCTAAGGGTCTATATTTTCAAAAAAATTTAGATTATGGTCCAATTAAGGTTCCTATGGGCCAATAGGATCAATCCAAGTGTGGGGAGGAGATAAATCTAATGAATAAAAGAAAATACCCAAAAATGAGTAAATGCCCACATAAGATGAAGAGTTGACTGAGTACAAGGTTTATTAGTTAAAAACTATGAGATATTACTAAAAAATGAGATATTTTGATATAATGATACATTTTTGACACCTTGGTAAGGAGAGGGGGGGACTTCAGGGAGGCGCCTATTTCACACATGTGATGGAGTTTTAAATTCAATAAAATTGTGATATTTTTATATCTCCTCTCTCCTGGATATCAAACCAAATCAAAAGGGAGCCAAACTAGGTCCAAATCTTGTCCAAATTTAGTCAAACTGAACCTAGGAAATTCTAGAACCTAGTTGGACTTGGTTAGAGGCCTCCCTCGCCTATAAATAGATCCTTAGTCTTTTGTAAAAAAAATTTGTGAACTATACCATGCCAATATTATACTAAAATAATGATATTTTTATTATCCCTTAAAAATCCTCTACTTTTGGAGATAGTGGAGCCTCTCTCTCTCTTCAACCATCCTTGGAGCTTTCCTTTCAACACACTAACCAATTGATTGGTTGGGGGCTTCTTCTAAGATAAATAAGCAAGCAAAAATAAGAGATAAAGTGTAATTTTATGATTTTTCTCTACTATTCTCAATGTTTTCACTTCTCAACCCCTCTCAAGCTTGAGAAGTTTCTAAATTAAGTGTTTATAATGCAAATCAAGCTTTTCTTAAGAGTTGTAATGAATAATTAAGAAAAGTTTACATTTATGCTTAAATTAGGATGCTTTTATGTTTATCTCTCTCTCTCCCAAAGAATGGTCATTCCTATGACCAATTCTCTATTTAATTGATGCTTCTCATGGAGAAATTCTCAATTCACAAATCAGACTCTAGGCTTGTGAACCTAAAGGTTAAGAAAATGGTTTTTTATACTTATATGCTAGTAAATTATGGTAATTTTATGAGTTAAATCCATAACTTGGATTTAAGGCTAAAAGATAGTTATACTATCATAATTACATTACTAAGTCTTATTCTTTTCAAAAATATTGAAAATTATCAATAATAGCAACAACGGAGCTATGGTAAAATTTTTAAGAAATTGACACATAATTCATTCTTATGCATAGCGTGGAAAGAGGACTTCCTACCATATTCTAGGATTGAATATCCTAGGCTAAAAGAATGATTTTCATCACATTCAAGGGAAATTTAATTTTTAAGGTTTATGTACAATTAAATAATTAAGAAAAGAGAAAATTATGGTAATTTTACTTAAACAATAAAAGAGGAATTTTCATGACATTTGAAATTCAATCATTTACATAGGAAGAGTGAAATTCCTAGCATACTGGAATTAATGGATATTTTATTTAAATTCAAAGATAAATTTTAGATAAATTTATTTTATGCATGAGAAATATTTAAATGAGAAATATTTATTTTATGCATGAGAAATATTTAAATGATAAAAGAGAAATTCCCATGACATTTGGAATTCAATCATTTAAATAGGCAAAGTGGATTTCTTAGCATATTGAAATTAATGGGTATTTTATTTAAATTCAAAGATGAATTTTAGATAAATTTATTTTTTGTATGAGAAACATTTAAATGATAAAAGAGGAATTTCCATGACATTTGAAATGCAATCATTTAAATAGTAAAAGTGAAATTCTTGGCATATTGAATTAATGGATATTTTATGCAAGAAAAGAGGAATTTTAGATAGATTTATTTTATGATAAAAGAGGAATTCCCATGACATTGGAATGCAAATAATTAAATGCAAAAAGAGGAATTCCCATGATATTTGAGGTCCAAGAAATTAAATGAGAAAAAGAGAAATTTTTAGTATAATTCAATTTATGATTATTTATCAAAGGTGGAAATATGGGTAGAATTGATTTTTGTAAATCCCATGAATTCTTTTATTCAAAAGAGGAGTATTGAATATAATTCATTTGAGAAATTGAGAAAGAATATGGAAATAGTCGTTGAGAAAAAGAACCTTTATCTAAGCCAAACATGGCAGAAATTTAGAAAAAGTCCCATTATCGGTATCGAAGTAGGAAAAGCTACTAAATGGGAATAAGATGTGAATGAGATGTGAATAGATGTGATAAGATGTAAATGGGATGTGATAGGATGTGAATAGATGCGATAAGATGTGATAGGATGAGAATAGATGTGATAAGATGTGAATGGGATGTGATAGGATGTGAATAGATGTGATAAGATGTGAACGGGATGTGATAGGATGTGAATAAATATGATAGGATGTGAATAAATGTGATAAGATGTAAATGGGATGCGATAGGATGTGAATGGATGTGATAAGATGTGAATGGGATGTGATAGGATGTGGTGTGATGAAAATGAATGTGGATGAGATGTGATGTAAATGGATGTGATAAGATGTGAATGGGATGTGATAGGATTTGGTGTGATGAAAATGAATGTGGATGAGATGTGATGTAAATGGATGTGGATGCGTATGTGAAAGAATGTGATGTAAATGGATGTGGATGTGTATGTGAAAGAATGTGATGTAAATGGATGTGGATGTGTATATGAAAGAATGTGATGTAAATGGATGTGGATGTGTATGTGTATGTGAAAGAATGGAATGTAAAGAGATGTGGATATGAAAGTGATGTGGATGTGGATGAGATGTGATGTGCTAAAAAGAGATGTGGATGTGAATGTGATGTGGATGTGGATAAGATGTGATGTGATGTAAGGGGATGTGGATGTGAATGTAATGTGCATGTGGATGAGATGTGCATGTGGATGAGATATGATGTAATGTAAAGGGATGTGGATGTGAATGTAATGTGCATGTGGATGAGATGTGCATGTGGATGAGATGTGATGTAATGTAAAGAGATGTGGATGTGAATGTGATGTGAATGTGGATGAGATATGATGTGATGTGAATATATGTGGATGTGAAGTGATAGATGTGAATGTATGGATAGATGTGGATAGTCGTGCTTGCATGTGAATGATTACATGGATGTGGATGAATGAGATGGGATGTGTATGAATGAGATATGATGTGGTGATGTAATGTGGATAGAATGTATGTGATGAAATGGGGATACAATAAATGTGATGAATGTGAATGGATGTGATGTGATGTGAGTCGGATAAGTATGAATGGGTGATATGTGATGTGAAATGGATGTGATGTGATATGATGTAAATTGGGATAGATGTGAATGGATGATATGTGATGTGAATGGATGAGATGTGATGTGATGTAATGTGAATTGGGATGTGAATGAATGAGATGTGATGTGAAATAGATGTGATGTGATATGATGTAAATTGGGATAGATGTGAATGGATGATATGTGATGTGAATGGATAAGATGTGATGTGATGTGAATCAGGATGTGAATGAATGAGATGTGATGTGAAATGGTTGTGATGTAAATGGGGATAGATGTGAATGGATGATATGTGATGTGAATGGATGTGATGTGATGTGAATCGGGATAGATGTGAATCAATGAGATGTGATGTGAATGGATGAGATATGATGTGATATGAATCGGGATGTGAATGAATGAGATGTGATGTGAAATGGATGTGATGGCCTGTTTTTAAATGACTGTTTTATGTCAAGAATGCTGGGGAAGCATTTTGACCGTCTTGTGAATGAGGTCGTGTGGAGACCTAAGTGATAAAGTTGCAACAGTTGACGGAGAGTCCATGGAGGACATCTCGCGTAGCAAGGTCGAGCGAGGTCTTGATCAACCTCAGTTCGATTTAAATGGTGAGCTTCCGGTACGGTGGATGAGGGACCAAGGAAGCGGTCTATGAGTGAAGCGCTAGGTGACCTGCGAAGGATCCTAGAGGGTGCTGACCATACGGTGCTCGGGCTCTGGGTCGCCAAAGATACCCACACG
Organism: Cibotium barometz; assembly: GCF_041138505.1. Taxonomy (NCBI): domain Eukaryota; kingdom Viridiplantae; phylum Streptophyta; class Polypodiopsida; order Cyatheales; family Cibotiaceae; genus Cibotium; species Cibotium barometz. Next base: position 31,183,849 of record NC_141070.1, on the reverse strand, counting down.
TGCATCGAGGAAGATATTGGAACAAGGAGTAAGAGTTGTTTTCTGAATTCGGGCATGGATCTGGTTGATTGACCTTGCTGGTCCTCAACGGATGAGTCCATGGCTCTTTTATATGGTTCTGTTGGTTGGTCTTGCTGATCTTCAACGGAGAGTCCATCTGGATTTTATAAGTGAATATATTTCCGGGTACTATGAGCTAGGAACTATTGAAAAGGCCCCTACGTGGACAGGTGGTGAGTGTTTTGGTTGCCAATGATGCCATAGGTACACCGATGAAGGAATGATTGGAAACTAGAAATCAATCGGATATTTTGGAGGATTATGATCAATGATACTATGATTTCATTAAAATATTGTTTTAAAGATAGCTAAATCAGTGAAAAAGGTAATTTTATATTGGGTGTGTAAGTGGTGTGACTAGCTTGAAGTTTGCATGAAGATTTGGCTAGGGGGCTTGGGAACTCTTTTCCCTGGTACCCAGGACAAATCCTAACCAAATTCCTAAATGGATCCCATCACTATAGTGGTTGGGCGGTTGGCTAACCCATGGGATTGGATGGGGTTAGGCTGGACTGATGGATCCCTAAAATGCGACTCAATTCTGTTATGGTACGATAGATGAAGTAAATCCCGGATAGTAATTGTTCTATGGAAAAGAATCAACAGCTGTGCCTCTTGATGAGGAAAAAAGCGTTGGTCTCTATGATCCAAGTGCAAGTTTCTTCCTTGATTTGACCAAGTGACTTATAGGTTTGGTCGGATCAGTTTGGTCAATGATGACCTTGACTACGTTAGAGTAGAAATATCCTGGAGGAATCGCCCGTGCTTTCTGGGCGAGGGAAGTTTTTTCTGGGTTCGATTTTGGAAGAATCCAGGGATTAGTCTCTTGTCCGGATATCTATGGGCGAGGCCTCGAGTGAGAAGCTCTGCCCCGTGCAAGAAGTGCTACTTCTGCTAGCACCCCCGAATTCGTTGCGCGGAGGGGGCAGGGATCTCTCAGCTGGTATTAGAGCGAATTGGCTAGAGTGGATCAACCGAGAAGCCAGAAATGTCAAAAATTTATGGAGTACCAGTAAAAGATTGTAATTGTGTGATGAAATTCATACAAATTGATATTCAAAATGAAGATTCATAAATAGGTAATTGGATCTTTAGATGGAAGTACCGCAATTGTATGGAATCCCTGACTTGCTTGAGGCCTAGACATGATGGTATTTACCTTATAATTCCAAGGACAGTGACATGATGGTATTTACCTTATAATTCCAAGGACCGTGACATGATGGTATTTACCTTATAATTCCAAGGACCGTGACCCGTACATACCGAGGGTATAACTACAGCTCTTTATTGGTAGTATATACGAGTAAATCTAAGACCTTAAAATTATAAGCAAAAAGGCTATCCAGATGATGAATTCGAATGCTGGTTGATATGATTTTAGAATTCTAGTTGAGAATTGATGAATTGATTTGGATTCTAATTGAAAGATGATGATTCCTGAATTCTGGTTGAAAGGAAATAAGTTAAACAAAACCACAATGAGGATGAATGGGACGAATCCCAGTTATGATGTTAATATTCTGATTGAAAGATGATGATTCCTGAATTCTGGTTGAAAGGAAATAAGTTAAACAAAACCACAATGATGAGGATGAATGGGACGAATCCCAGTTATGATGTTAATAATTGGAATGGCGATAATGGCTTCAGCAAATCACTACGAGATTAGTGGATTGTGCTGACAGATTACTGCTGTTAACCCTTGACCGAGTGGATCTAATTAAGGGATGACAAATAAAAAACCTGCATAATTGAAATTCCCATGGAGGAATGTTCAGATGGAATTTTCGGTCTAATGGACCATTATTGTGTTAAGGATATGAATGATATGTTCTGAATGAATTGTTATCTGATAATGAGTTCTATATGAAGGGATCTTTATCCCATGATTCTATTAGGTTGACCAGACTATAAGGAACCCCAGCATCAGTTGGATCTTAGGGGAATGAGTTTATCCTCCAGCTGCGAGATGAGGACATCTCGCGTTTTTTAAAGTGGGGTAGGATGTAAGATTCCTCCCTCCAGCTTCTGAGGTGTACAGGTGTAAGAACCTCCCCTTCTGATCTTGTAATTATTCCCCTCTCTGAAATAGAAGAAAGATCCTGTTTTGGCCTAGAGAGAGAAAATGTCCAAAGGGAGGTAATCTAAAATTGAGATATTTTTGGATTAAAAAATCCTCCTAGTATCTAAAATGGTTTCCCCTGAAATAGAAATTCAAAAAGAACTTTCCAATGTGCAATTGGAATTAATTGAAAATGTGTATAAAGGACCTTAATCTAAGGGTCTAGATTTTCAGAACTTTTTGGATTATGGTCCAATTAAGGTTCCTATGGGCCAATAGGATCAATCCAAGTGTGGGGAGGAGATAAATCCAATGAATAAAAGAAAATACCCAAAAATGAGTAAATGCCCACATAAGATGAAGAGTTGACTGAGTACAAGGTTAATTAGTTAAAAACTATGAGATATTACTAAAAAAAATGAGATATTTTGGTATAATGATACATTTTTGACACCTTGGTAAGGAGAGGGGGGACTTCAAGGAGGCGCCTATTTCACACATGTGGTAGAGTTTGTAATTTAATAAAATTGTGATATTTTTATCTCTCCTCTCTCCTGGATCAAACCAAATGAAAAGAGAGCCAAACTAGGTCCAAATCTTATCCAAATTCAGCCAAACTGAACCTAGAAAATTCTAGAAGCTAGTTGGACTTGGTTAGAGGCCTCCCTCACCTATAAATAGATCCTTAGTCTTTTGTTAAAAAAATCTGTGAACTATACCATGCCAGTATTATACTAAAATAATGATATTTTTATTATCCCTTAAAAATCCTCTACTTTTGGAGAGAGTGGAGCCCCTCTCTCTCTTCAACCATCCTTGGAGCTTTCCTTTCAACACACTAACCAATTGATTGGTTGGGGGCTTCTTCTAAGATAAATAAGCAAGCAAAAACAAGAGGTAAAGTGTAATTTTATGGTTTTTCTCTACTATTCTCAACCCCTCTTAAGCTTCAGAAGTTTTCTCTACTATTCTCAACCCCTCTTAAGCTTCAGAAGTTTCTAAAGTAAGTGTTTATAATGCAAACCAAGCTTTTCTTAAGAGTTGTAATGATTAATTAAGAAAAGTTTACATTTATGCTTAAATTAGGATGCTTTTATGTTTATCTCTCTCTCCCCCCCACCAAGAATGGTCATTCCTACGACCAATTCTCTATTCAATTGATGCTTCTCATGGAGAAATTCTCAATTCATAAATCAAACTCTAGGCTTGTGAAGCTAGAGGTTAAGAAAATGGTTTTTTATAGTAAATTATGGTAATTTTATGAGTTAAATCCATAAATTGGATTTAAGGCTAAAAGATAGTTATACTATCATAATTACATTACTAAGTCTTATTCTTTTCAAAAATATTGAAAATTGTCAATAATAGCAGCGGAGCTATGGCAAAATTTTTAAGAAATTGACACATAATTCATTCTTATGCATAACGTGAAAAGAGGACTTCCTACCATATTCTAGGATTGAATATCCTAGGCTAAAAGAATGATTTTCATCACATTCAAGGGAAATTTAAATTTTAAGATTTATGTATAATTAAATAATTAAGAAAAGAGAAAAATATGGTAATTTTATTTAAATGATAAAAGAGGAATTCCCATGACATTTGGAATTCAATCATTTAAATAGGAAGAGTGAAATTCCTAACATACTGGAATTAATGAATATTTTATTTAAATTCAAAGATAAATTTTAGATAAATTTATTTTATGCATGAGAAATATTTAAATGATAAAAGAAGAATTCCCATGAAATTTGGAATTCAATCATTTAAATAGGCAAAGTGAAATTCTAAGCATATTGGAATTAATGGGTATTTTATTTAAATTCAAAGATGAATTTTAGATAAATTTATTTTATGTATGAGAAATATTTAAATGATAAAAGAGCAATTCCCATGACATGTGGAATTCAATCATTTAAATAGCAAAAGTGAAATTCTTGGTAATTTAAATAATGGATATTTTATGAAAGAAAAGAGGAATTTTAGATAGATTTATTTTATGATAAAAGAGGAATTCCCATGACATTGGAATGCAAATAATTAAATGCAAAAAAAAGGAATTTCCATGATATTTGAGGTCCAAGAAATTAAATGGAAAAAAGAGAAATTTTTAGTATAATTCAATTTATGATTATTTATCAAAGGTGGAAATATGGGTAGAATTGATTTTTGTAAATCCCATGAATTGTTTTATTCAAAAGAGGAATATTAAATATAATTTATTTGAGAAATTGAGAAAGAATATGGAAATAGTCATCGAGAAAAAGAACCTTTATCTAAGCCAAACAATTGGCAGAAATTTAGAAAAAGTCCCATTGTCAGTATCGAAGTAGGAAAAGCTACTAAATGGGAATAAGATGTGAATGGGATGTGAATAGATGTGAATAGATGTAAATGGGATGTGATAGGATGTGAATAGATGTAAATGGGATGTGAATAGATGTGAATGGGATGTGATAGGATGTGAATAGATGTGATAAGATATAAATGGGATGCGATAAGATGTGAATGGGATGTGATAGGATGTGAATAGATGTGATAAGATGTAAATGGGATGTGACAGGATGTGAATAAATGTGATAAGATGTAAATGGGATGTGATAGTATGTGAATGGATGTGATAGGATGTGAATGAATGCGATAAGATGTAAATGGGATGCGATAGGATGTGAATGGATGTGATAAGATGTGAATGGGATGTGATAGGATGTGATGTGATGAAAATGAATGTGGATGAGATGTGATGTAAATGGATGTGGATAAGTATGTGAAAGAATGTGATGTAAATGGATGTGGATGTGTATGTGAAGGAATGTGATGTAAATGGATGTGGATGTGTATGTGAAAGAATGGAATGTAAAGGGATGTGGATGTGAAAGTGACGTGGATGTGGATGAGATGTGATGTGCTAAAAAGAGATGTGGATGTGAATGTGATGTGGATGTGGATGAGATGTGATGTGATGTAAGGGGATGTGGATGTGAATGTGATGTGGATGTGGATGAGATGTGATGTAATGTAAAGAGATGTGGATGTGGATGAGATGTGATGTGATGTAAAGAGATGAGATGTGATGTGAATATATGTGGATGTGAAGTGATAGATGTGAATGTATGGATAGATGTGGATAGTCGTGCATGTGAATGATTGGATGGATGTGGATGAATGAGATGGGATAGGTATGAATGAGATATGATGTGGATGTGATATAATGTGGATAGAATGTATGTGATGGAATGGGGATACAATGAATGTGATAAATGTGAATGGATGTGATGTGATGTGAGTCAGATAAGTATGAATGGGTGAGATGTGATGTGAAATGGATGTGATGTGATATGATGTAAATTGGGATAGATGTATGTGATGTGAATGGATGAGATGTGATGTGATGTGAATCGGGATGTGAATGAATGAGATGTGATGTGAAATGGATGTGATGTGATATGATGTAAATTGGGATGGATGTGAATGGATGATATGTGATGTGAATGGATGAGATGTGATGTGATGTGAATCGTGATGTGAATGAATGAGATGTGATGTGAAATGGATGTTATGTGATATGATGTAAATTGGGATGGATGTGAATGGATGAGATGTGATGTGATGTGATGTGATGTGATGTGAATCGAGATAGATGTAAATGGATGATATGTGATGTGAATGGATGAGATGTGATGTGAATCGGGATGTGAATGAATGAGATGTGATATGAAATGGATGTGATGTGATATGATGTAAATTGGGATGGATGTGAATGGATGAGATGTGATGTGATGTGAATCGAGATGTGAATGAATGAGATGTGATGTGAAATGGATGTGATTTAAATGGGGATAGACGTGAATGGATGATATGTGATGTGAATGGATGTGATGTGATGTGATGTGAATCGGGATAGATGTGAATGACTGAGATGTGATGTGAATGGATGAGATGTGATGGGATGTGAATCGGGATAGATGTGAATGATTGGGATGTGAGGTGAAATGGATGTGATGTGATGTGATGTGATGTGATGTGATGTGGATCCGGGTAGATATGAATGGACAAGATGTGAATGAATGTGATGTGATGAGATGTCGATATGGGTAGATGCCAGTGGATGAGATGTGATGAGCATAAATGTGGAAAGATATGATGAGATGGAAAATGATGTAATTGGATGAGAATGGATGAATGATGATGGGAATACCAATGATTGGGGACTTGGATTAAATAATGTGGATTGATGTGGAACAATGTGGAAAGACGAGAGTTCATTATAGAAACTGTATTTATGACCTGTTTTTAAATGACTGTTTTATGTCAAGAATGCTGTAGAAGCATTTTGACCGTCTTGTGAATGAGGTTGTGGAGACCTAAGTGATAAAGTTGCAACAGTTGACGGAGAGTCTATGGAGGACGTCTCGCGTAGCAAGGTCGGCCGAGGTCTTGACCAGCCTCGGTTCAATTTAAATGGTGAGCTTCCGGTACGGTGGATGAGGGACCAAGGAAGCGGCCTATGAATGAAGCGCTAGGTGACCTGCGAAGGATTCTAGAGGGTGCTGACCATACGGTGCTCGGGCTCTGGGTCGCTGAAGATACCCACGCGTGTGTCGAGGAAGATATTGGAACAAGGAGTAAGAGTTGTTTTCTAAATTCGGGCATGGATCTGGTTGATTGTTCTTGCTGGTCCTCAACGGATGAGTCCATGGCTCTTTTATATGGATCTGTTGGTTGGTCTTGCTGATCTTCAATGGAGAGTCTATCTGGATTTTTATAAGTGAATATATTTCCAGGTACTATGAGCTAGGAACTATTGAAAAGCACCTGAGTGGATAGGTAGTGAGCGTTCTGGTTGCCAATGATGCCATAGGTACACCGATGAAGGAATGATTGGAAACTAGAAATCAACCAGATATTTTGGAGGACTATGATCAATGATACTATGATTTCATTAAAAGATTGTTTTAAAGACAACTGAATCGGTGAATTAGGCAATTTCATATTGGGTGTGTAAGTGGTGTGACTAGCTTGAAGTTTGTATGAAGATCCAGCTAGGGGGCCTGGGAACTCTTTTTCCTGGTACTCGGGACAAAACCTAACCAAATTCCTAAATGGATCCCATCACTACAGTGGCTGGCTAACCCATGGGATTGGATAGGATTAGGCTTGACTGATGGATCCCTAAAATGAGACTCAATTCTATAGATGAAGTAAATCCCGGATAGTAATTGTTCTATGGAAAAGAATCAACGGCTGTGCCTCTCGATGAGGACAAAAGCGTTGGTCTCTATGATCCAAGTGCAAGTTTCTTCCTTGATCTGACCAAGTGACTTACAGGTTCGGTCGGATCAGTTTGGTTAGTGATGACCTTGACTACGTTAGAGTAGAAATATCCTGGAGGAATCGCCCGTGCATTCTAGGCGAGGGAAGTTTTTTTCGGGTTCGGTTTTGGAAGAACCGAGGGATTAGTCTCTTGTTCGGATATCTGTGGGCGAGGCCCCGAGTGAGAGGCTCTGCCCCCCGCGCAAGAAGTGCTACTTTCGTTGCTAGCACCCTCGAATTCATTGCGCAGAGGAGGCAGGGATCTCTCAGCTGCTGGTATCAGAGCGAATTGGCTAAAGTGGATCAACCGACAAGCCAGAAATATCAAAAATTTATGGAGTACCAGTAAAAGATTGTAATTGTGTGATGAAATTCACACAAATTGATATTCAGAATGAAGATTCATAAATAGGTAATTGGATCTTCAGATGGAAGTACTGCAATTGTATAGAATCCCTGACTTGCTTGAGGCCTAGACATGATGGTATTTACCTTATAATTCCAAGGACCGTGACCCGTACATACCGAGGGTATAACTGCAGCTCTTTACTAGCAATATATACGAGTAAATCTAAGACCTTGCAATTATAAGCAAAAAGGTTATCCAGATGATGAATTCGAATGCTGGTTGATATGATTTTAGAACTCTGGTTGAGAATTGATGAATTGATTTGGATTCTGATTGAAAGATGATGATTCTTGAATTCTGGTTGAAAGGAAATATGTTGAACAAAACCACAATGAGGATGAATGGGACGAATCCCAGTTATGATGTTAATAACTGGAATGGCGATAATGGCTTCAGCAAATCACTACGAGATTAGTGGATTGTGCTCACAGATTACTATTGTTAACCCTTGATCGAGTGGATCTAATTAAGGGATGACAAATTAAAAATCTGTATAATTGAAATTCCCATGGAGGAATGTTCAGATGGAATTTTCGGTCTAATGGACCATTATTGTGTTAAGGATATGAATGATATATTCTGAATGAATTGTTATCTGATAATGAGTTCTATATGAATGATATGTTCTGAATGAATTGTTATCTGATAATGAGCTCTATATGAATGATATGTTCTGAATGAATTGTTATCTGATAATGAGTTCTATATGAAGGGATCTTTATCCCAGGATTCTGTTGGATTGATCAGACTATAAGGAACCGCAGCATCAGTTGGATCTTAAGGGAATGAGTTTATCCTCCAGCTGAGGACATCTCACGTTTTTTAAAGTGGGGTAGGATGTAAGATTCCTCCCTCCACAGGTGTAAGAACCTCCCCTTCTGATCTTGTAATTATTCCCCTCTCTGAAATAGAAGAAAGATCCTATTTTACCTTGTTTTGGCCTAGAGAGAGAAAATGTCTAGAGGGAGGTAATCCAAAATTGAGATATTTTTGGATATAAAAATCTCCTAGTATCTAAAATCACATTTTTTAAAGTGGGGTAGGATGTAAGATTCCTCCCTCCAGCTTCTGAGGTGTACAGATGTAAGAACCTTCCCTTCTGATCTTGTATATATTCCCCTCTCTGAAATAGAAGAAAGATCATGTTTTACCTTGTTTTGGCCTAGAGAGAGAAAATATCTAGAGGGAGGTAATCCAAAATTGAGATATTTTTGGATATAAAAACCTCCTAGAATCTAAAATGGTTTCCCCTAAAACAAAAATTCAAAAAGAACTTTCCAATGTGCAATTGGAATTAATTAAAAATATGCAAAAGGACCTTAGCTTAAGGGTCTAGATTTTCAAAAAAATTTGGATTATGGTCCAATTAAGGTTCCTATGGGCCAATAGGATCAATCCAAGTGTGGGGAGGAGATAAATCCAATGAAGAAAAGAAAATACCCAAAAATGAGTAAATGCCCACATAAGATGAAGAGTTGATTGAGTACAAGGTTTATTAGATAAAAACTATGAGATATTACTAAAAAAATGAGATATTTTAATATAATGATACATTTTTGACACCTTGGTAATAGAGAGGGAGGGACTTCAAGTAGGCGCCTATTTCACACATGTGGTGGAGTTTTTAATTCAATAAAATTGTGATGTTTTTATCTCTCCTCTCTCGTGGATCAAACCAAATCAAAAGGGAGCCAAACAAGGTCCAAATCTTGTCCAAATTCGGCCAAACTGAACCTAAAAAATTCTAGAACCTAGTTGGACTTGGTTAGATGCCTCCCTCACCTATAAATAGATCCTTACTCTTTTGTTAAAAAATCTGTGAACTATACCATGCCAGTATTATACTAAAATAATGATATTTTTATTATCCCTTAAAAATCCTCTACTTTTGGAGAGAGTGGAGCCTCTCTCTCTCTCTTCAACCATCCTTGGAGCTTTCCTTTCAACACACTAACCAATTGATTGGTTGGCGGCCTCTTCTAAGATATAGAAGCAAGGAAAAACCGGAGGTAAAGTGTAATTTTATGGTTTTTCGCTACTATTCTCAATGTTTTCACTTCTCAACCCCTCTCAAGCTTGAGAAGTTTCTAAATTAAGTGATTATAATGCAAATCAAGCTTTTCTTAAGAGTTGTAATGAATAATTAAGAAAAGTTTACATTTATGCTTAAATTAGGATGCTTTTATGTTTATCTCTCTCTCTCCCAAAGAATGGTCATTCCTATGACCAATTCTCTATTCAATTGATGCTCCTCATGGAGAAATTCTCAATTCACAAATCAGACTCTAGGCTTGTGAACCTAAAGGTTAAGAAAATGGTTTTTTATACTTATATGCTAGTAAATTATGGTAATTTTATGAGTTAAATCCATAACTTGGATTTAAGGCTAAAAGATAGTTATACTATCATAATTACATTACTGAGTCTTATTCTTTTCAAAAATATTAAAAATTATCAATAATAGCAGCGGAGCTATGGCAAAATTTTTAAGAAAATGACACATAATTCATTCTTATGCATAGCGTGGAAAGAGGACTTTCTACCATATTCTAGGATTGAATATCCTAGGCTAAAAGAATGATTTTCATCACATTCAAGGAAAAATTAATTTTTAAGGTTTATGTATAATTAAATAATTAAGAAAAGAGAAAATTAAGATAATTTTATTTAAATGAATAAAGAGGAATTCCCATGACATTTGGAATTCAATCATTTAAATAAGAAGAGTGAAATTCCTAACATACTGAAATTAATGGATATTTTATTTAAATTCAAAGATGAATTTTATATAAATTTATTTTATGCATGAGAAATATTTAAATGATAAAAGAGGAATTCCCATGACATTTGCAATTCAATCGTTTAAATAGGAAAAGTGGAATTCTTAGCATATTGGAATTAATGGGTATTTTATTTAAATTCAAAGTTGAATTTTAGATAAATTTATTTTATGTATGAGAAATATTTAAATGACAAAAGAGGAATTCCCATGACATTTGGAATTCAATCATTTAAATATTAAAAGTGAATTTCTTGACATATTGAATTAATGGATATTTTATTAAAGAAAAGAGGAATTTTAGATAGATTTATTTTATGATAAAAGAGGAATTCCCATGACATTGGAATGCAAATAATTAAATGCAAAAAGAGGAATTCCCATGATATTTGAGGTCCAAGAAATTAAATGGGAAAAAGAGGAATTTTTAGTATAATTCAATTTATGATTATTTATCAAAAGTGAAAATATATGTAGAATTGCTTTTTGTAAATCCCATGAATTCTTTTATTCAAAAGAGGAATATTGAATATAATTCATTTGAGAAATTGAGAAAGAATATGAAAATAGTTGTCGAGAAAAAGAACCTTTATCTAAGCCAAACAATTGGCAAAAATTTAGAAAAAGTCTCATTGTCGGTATCGAAGTAGGAAAAGCTACTAAATGGGAATAAGATGTGAATGGGATGTGATAGGATGTGAATAGATGTGATAAGATGTAAATGAGATGTGATAAGATGTAAATGAGATGTGATAGGATGTGATAAGATATAAATGAGATGTGAATAGATGTGAATAGATGTGATAAGATGTAAATGAGATGTGATAGGATGTGAATAGATGTGATAAGATGTAAATGAGATGCGGTAAGATGTGAATGGGATGTGATAGGATGTGAATAGATGTGATAAGATGTAAATGGGATGTGAATAAATGTGATAAGATGTAAATGGGATGCGATAGGATGTGATAAGATGTACATGTGATGTAAATGTGAATGAGATGTGATGTGATGTGGATGTGGATGAGATGTGATGTAATGTAAAGAGATGTGGATGTTGATGAGATGTGATGTGATGTAAAGAGATGAGATGTGATGTGAATATATGTGGATGTGAAGTGATAGATGTGAATGTATGGATAGATGTGGATAGTCGTGCATGTGAATGATTGGATAGATGTAAATGTATGGATAGATGTGGATAGTCGTGCATGTGAATGATTGGATGGATGTGGATGAATGAGATGGGATGTGTATGAATGAGATGGGATATGTATGAATGAGATATGATGTGGATGTGATGTAATGTGGATAGAATGTATGTGATGGAATGGGGATACAATGAATGTGATGAATGTGAATGGATGTGATGTGATGTGAGTCGGATAAGTATGAATGGGTGAGATGTGATGTGAAATGGATGTGATGTGATATGATGTAAATTGGGATAGATGTGAATGGATGATATGTGATGTGAATGGATGAGATGTGATGTGATGTGAATCAGGATGTGAATGAATGAGATGTGATGTGAAATGGATGTGATGTGATATGATGTAAATTGGGATATATGTGAATGGATGAGATGTGATGTGATGTGAATCGGGATAGGAATGAATGAAATGTGATGTGAAATGGATGTGATGTAAATGGGGATAGATGTGAATGGATGATATGTGATGTGAATCGAGATAGATGTGAATGAATGAGATGTGATGTGAATGGATGAGATGTGATGGGAATGGATGAGATGTGATGGGATGTGAATCAGGGATGTGAGGTGAAATGGATGTGATGTAATGTGATGTGATGTGGATCGGGGTAGATATGAATGGACTAGATGTGAATGAATGTGATGTGGATATGGGTAGGTGCGAGTGGATGAGATGTGAATGAATGTCATGTGGATCGGGGTAGATATGAATGGACGAGATGTGAATGAATGTGATGTGGATATGGGTAGATGCGAGTGGATGAGATGTGAATGAATGTGATGCGAATGAATGTGATGTGGATATGGGTAGATGCGAGTGGATGAGATGTGATGAGCATAAATGTGGAAAGATATGATGAGATGGAAAATGATGTGATTGGATGAGAATGGATGAATGACGATGGGAATACGAATGATTGGACTTGGATTAAATAATGTGGATTGATGTGGAACAATGTGGAAAGACGAGAGTTCGTTATAGAAACTGTATTTATAACCTGTTTTTAAATGATTGTTTTATGTCAAGAATGCTGGGGAAGCATTTTGACCGTCTTGTGAGTGAGGTCGTGGAGACCTAAGTGATAAAGTTGCAACAGTTGATGGGGCTAGGTGACCTGCCAAGGATTCTAGATGGTGCTCGAGCTCTGGGTCGTCTCGAAGATACCCACGCGTGCGTCGAGGAAGATATTAGAACAAGGAGTAAGAGTTGTTTTCTGAATTCGGGCATGGATCTGGTTGATTGACCTTGCTGGTCCTCAACGGATGAGTCCATGGCTCTTTTATATGGATTTGTTAGTTGGTCTTGTTGATCTTCAACGAAGAATCCATCTGGATTTTTATAAGTGAATATATTTTCGGGTACTATGAGCTAGGAACTATTGAAAAGGCCCCTGAGTGGACAGGTGGTGAGCGTTCTGGTTACCAATGATACCATAGGTACACTGATGAAGGAATGATTGGAAACTAGAAATCAACCGGATATTTTGGAGGACTATGATCAATGATACTATGATTTCATTAAAAGATTGTTTTAAAGATAGCTGAATCGGTGAAAAAGGAAGTGGTGTGACTAGCTTGAAGTTTGCATGAAGATCCGGCTAGAGGGCCTGGGAAGTCTTTTCCTCCCTAGTACCCGGGACAAAACCTAACCAAATTCCTAAATGGATCCCATCACTACATGTTGAAATTAGAGCATTGTGATGAGCTATGGTGGATCAAACACTAGAATCAACATCATTAACAAAGTGATTAGCAAATAATTAAGACATAATTAGTGGGTAATTAACAAATAGATTAATGTAGGCATGGATACTCAAAAACCAGCAAATTCTCATTAGGACAATGCCTTAGTTTATAGAGCTTACATCAAACATCAAATCCCACTGATTTCTCCATGATTCACTCCACCTCTTTTCCCTAATTCTCTCCACCTCTTCAGTTTTCCCAGAATATCTCCATACTTCCTAAATCTTCTCATGCTACCCTTTATTCTCTCCCAGTAGATTCTTCTCACCTTTTCACAGGTTCTTTCACATTTACTCATTCTCTTTTATAGCCTCTAACCAAGGGCTTGTTCCCGCACACACCCTATTCACTTGTATTTTTAACACCTCCCCTCAAGTGAATACTCCGAGTACACCTAGGCCCTATACCAAGTTTGCCTCCCCTTACTTGATAGTCTGTGACTAGTGTCTACTCCTCCCCTCAAGTTATCTTAGCACACCTGGACCCTGTATCAAGTTTCTTTCTTACTTGACAGTTCGCGACCAGTGCCTCAAGTCCCTAAACTCCATAGTCCTTGACACTCTCTCTCTCTATGTGTCCAAGGCTACTATAAGTGCCCGCGACCTTGACTAAAGTGCTCACACATACATCTACCACGTGGCCTACATCATCAATGGCTCAGAGGTGGTTTTACTTTGTTGGGGCAAGTTACATTGGGTTGTGGGGTCTCTCTCTCTCTCTCAGAAAAGATGATCCGACTCCACTTCCTTTGGAGCCTCCATGAAGTTTGCCGATGTTGTTCCTTCTCCACTGGATTTGATGTAGCAATCTCTCGCCATGTGTCCTGGCTTTCCACATTTGTGGCAAGTGAAGGTCCTTCCTCCTTCTTTGCCTCTTCCTCGTCCTCGTCCTCGAGAGAATCCTCCTTGGGTGAAGAATGCCTTTTCTTCTCCTGCTATTGAGTCAAGCCATTTCTTCTCTTTGCCTCTACTCTCTTGCTCTAGTAGAGCTGCTTCTATCTCGTGTAGCTTCAATTTAGGTACATTCTTTAGTGTTGCTACAATATTTTCATATTTACCTTTGTCCACATTCTTCAGAAGCACTGCTAGTGCCTCATCATCTTCTACCTTTTTGCCAATAGCTGCCAGCTGTTGCTTAATTCTTTTATATTTGTTCAAGTGTGTGATTAAAGGTTCACTTTCCTTCATGTCCGATTTGTAGAATTGCATTAACAGATTTATCTTTGAATTTTTTGCTTGTGTGCCAAATAATTTATTGAGTTCATCCCATGCATCTTTTGCCCATTGTATCCCTGTGATGTGATGAATGATTTAAACTGAGTGCAATAAGTCCCAATGCTTTTTCATCATTTCATCATTTAAACTGAGTGCAATAAGTCCCAATGCTTTTTCATTCCTGCTCTTCCACTCATTTTTCCCTCTCTCTGGGCATTCATCTCTTCCCTCAACTCGCCCCCATAGGTTTTTCCTCTCATTTTTCCCTCTCTCTGGGCATTCATCTCTCCTCAACTCGCCCCCATAGGTTTTTCCTCATGAGCAAATACATGGTTTTTGTCTGCCATGTGTAAAATTGCTCCCCATTAAATTTGGCTATTTCTTGTGCTGTACTCATGGTGATGTGAAGGGGGTCTTACCTCTTGATCCAATTTCAAGATTCAAGGGAAGTGTCTACCCTTTTTCAACTCAATATGGTGTTTAATAGATGATTACAACAAATTTATCAGCATAAAATCACCAAAAATTATATTAAATCAAGGGTAACCAATTTGTATGGAATGGTTGGAGTATCAAACCAACTCCGAATTGCAATCTGAAGTTATAGGAATCTGTATCAGATACCTAATGGTTAATTTGAACCCTCAATTGTACCAAAATATAGTGATTAGCACTGATTAATCACTAATTAATCACTGATTAATTAGCAAATTAATCCACTCTTTTGTGTGTAGAAAACAGAGTATGCGGGGAGTCCAGATCTGGTGCCTTAGACTTCAAATGAGCTCAAATGCTTTCAAAGGCATCAATAGCAATGAGTCTAGTAGAGGATTAAGCCAAGAAACACAAGATTTGACCAAATATTGAAAGCTTACTCTCTGTTTTACCAAAGTCACCAACAGATTTGATGAAGAGCTTGGATCTCACTGTAGACTTGATGAAATTGAATTCTGTCTTCACCAGCTTGTAGAGCATGCTTGAAAACACCTTGGGCTAAGAGGAATTAGAGAACTTTGATTTGGTGAAGACAAGATCTGAGATCTTCTGCTGAAAAACGGTGCCTGCTAAAACAGCGATTTTTTCCCAGCTCCGTTTGACGGTTTGCGCTTCTTTCTTGATGAGCTTAAAGAGCACTGAGATAGCTATCATGTGCTAGAAGGGTTTGACCTAATTTTATGTGTGCAAGGAGAGGGAGCTCCTCCACTGGCTGAGGGTGCAGAGGTGAGTTGAAAAAAGAGAGAAAATTATAATTTTTTTCTAATCCTAATTAGCAAAATAATTAGCAAGATAATGGGCTCACAAATTAGCATGGCTCTGATACCATGTTGAAATTAGAGCATTGTGATGAGCTATGGTGGATCAAACACTAGAATCAACATCATTAACAAAGTGAGTAGCAAATAATTAAGATGTAATTAGTGGATAATTAACAAATAGATTAATGTAGGTATGATTAGCAAATAATTAAGATGTAATTAGTGGGTAATTAACAAATAGATTAATGTAGGCATGGATACTCAAATCAGCAAATTCTCATTAGGGCAATGCCTCAATTTATAGAGCTTACATCAAACATCAAATCCCATTGATTTCTCCATGATTCACTCCACCTCTTTTCCCTGATTCTCTCCACCTCTTCACTTTTCCCAGAATATCTCCCAGAATATCTCCACACTTCCTAGAATATCTCCACACTTCCTAAATCTTCTCATGCTACCCTTTATTCTCTCCCAGTAGATTCTTCTCACCTTTTCACAAGTTCTTTCACATTTACTCATTCTCTTTTACAGCCTCTAACCAAGGGCTTGTTCCCGCACACACCCTATTCACTTGTATTTTTAACACTACAGTGGTTGGGCGGTTGGCTAACCCATGGGATTGGATGGGGTTAGGTTGGACTAATGGATCCCTAAAATGAGACTCAATTCTGTTATGATAAGATAGATGAAGTAAATCCCGGATAGTAATTGTTCTATGAAAAAGAATCAACGGTTGTGCCTCTCGAGCGATGAGGAAAAAAGTGTTGGCCTCTATGATTTAAATGCAAGTTTCTTCCTTGATCTAACCAAGTGACTTACAGTTCGGTCAGATCAGTTTGATCAGTGATGACCTTGACTACATTAGAGTAGAAATGAAGGAATCGCCCGTGCTTTCTGGGCGAGGGAAGTTTTTTTTGGGTTCGTCGATTTTGGAAGAACTGAGGGATTAGTCTCTTGTCCGGATATCCGTGGGCGAGGCCTTGAGTGAGAGGCTCTGCTCCACGCAAGAAGTGCTACTTCCACTGCTAGCACCCCCAAATTCGTTGCGCGGAGTGGGTAGGGATCTCTCAATGGTGGTTGCCAAACAAGGAGCAAGGATTCAGGACTTGCCCGATATCACCAAGAGACATTTTCAAGACTCTGATAGCATAAAAGGAGGTGTCGTAGCTGTAGAGGAGAGTTTTTTGGGTGTTGCTTTGTTTGCTGCCGCCGGTTCTCTAAGACTGGCGATACCAAAAGTTTTTTGTGTGTATTGTTTTTGTATTGCTACCATAGATAGCTGCAGAGGAGAGAGGTGTGTTTCTTGTCTGTATTATTGCCCCTGAGCGCACAGAGTTTGTTGTGTTGTTGAGAGGGACAGTTGATAGCGAGCAAAGAGTGGCGTGATGTTTGTATTTGCTGCCGCTAGTTCTCTGAGGCTGGCAATGCCAGAGAGAGTTTTTTTGTGTGTTGTTTGTTTGGTTGATGCCACTGGTGTCAGTGTGTGTTATTTTGTTTGTGTTGCTCTGCCACTAGTGTGAGAGAGCCACAGAGAAAGAGAGAGAGAGAGCAGAGACTTCCTTGTTGACTCTCACTCTAGTCGTCTCGCAAGAGCGTGCAACAAAGCCTACCTCCTCAATACGGCTAGCCTATGAACTCTAGTTGGCACCTTCTCGCGGTCATCGTCTTCTCCAGTGCAATCAGTGGTGATGGCAAGCAATGGTGATTTTGGTCTTCAATCCAAAGATGTTAAAGCTATGCATGGAATCTCTAATCTTGGGGCTGAGGAAGTTGGCCTTGCTTATTTTGAAGGAGGTGATTAAGGCACTCAACATGTGTACACTCTACAAATTTTAAACTACCCTTATTTTGAGCACTTAGGCTTCATAGGAAATTCCTTGTAGTAGTTTATACCTTCTAATGGTGGTCGCTGTTTTTCTTTTGTGAGGTTAAAAAAGAATTGCTAATTGTTTATCCAAGAAGAGATGGGCAAGAAGACAAAGGGTATGTTGTCGTGTTTTTCTTTGGAGAAGCTTTGCTAACGAGGGCATCCTTCTCACTCATTCTAGCCTTCACAACAGTTGTTGACACTGCTCGGTGGTTCTATCCTTAAAGGGGAGGCCATTTTCAACAATTCTATCTCACACTAAATCAACAAATGTAGAACATCTTGGAATTGATGTGGGCAAAAGGTACCTTGGGTGCATGAGTGTGATGTGGGTATGTTGTGAGCATCTTTCTCATTGGATTAATCATGGTTGTGTGATTCTAAAGAGTGGGCATTATGGTGGTAGAATTTCGCTATATTCAAACCCTATGCCAAGGTGTGAGTATCTTGAGTACTTAAGAGGGCGGCTATCTTCAACACTTTACTTCATATTCAATCAATGATACAAAACATTTTGGGATTAATGTGTGTGAGCCCGAGGGGCATTTGTGGTTACAAGTTTATTTGAAATTGTGGGTGAGGTGGGAGTGTAGATTTAGTGCATGGATGTGTGTGTGTGTGTGTGTGTGTCTGTTGATGTGCCCAAACCCCCTTGTGTGCACAAGGATGCCATTCACATACTAATCTCTCATTCTCTCTATTTTCTTAATTGATCTATTGACTAAAGCTGTTGAGCCTATGTAATCAAGGTTTTTTACCCATATATATCATCTACCAATGGAGTTGTGAGGTAGAGAAGTTGATGTACCCTTTTCCCTCTCTTCTCTTGGTATGAATGTGTATTTTGGGCTATGTTCTGTGTATCTAGATAGTTGGATGAGGGTAGAGAGTTGCTTGACTGTTGATAATGGGATCTTGAGATTGTGAGTGTGTGAGTTTCCATTTTCCAGCTTTAGTAAAAGCTAGTGATGCCCCTATTTTGTTCTTTGAGTGTGTTTTGGCATGTGTGGCTGGGTGCTGCTATAGAGGACTGCCCTTTTCTTTTTGCCCCACATGTTTTGGTGCCCCCACTGAGGAAATTTTTAAGGCTCTTTTGGTCGATTTTTCCCTGGGAGTCGGCTCAAGTTACCTTGAAACGGCAGACAACGAAGATGAAGGTTATGAATGAATTCTTGACCCAATTGGGTCTATGTGCAGATGATCGTGTGTATACAGAGGAGCCACGTTATTTTGATCAATTAGGTGATGCAGCAAAGTTTGTGGTTTACGGTGAAGAGCAATGTAAGCAATTGGGTATTGAAGATGATGCGGAGATGGCAAAATTTTTATTTCGAGCTTTTGATGGAAAAGTGTGGTCATGGTATGGGAGTTGCTTCCACATGTGCAAACGAGTTGGTTCTGTCTTAAGACAGCTTTGCTTGAAGAGTTTGAGGAAGGGAGCATCATGGAGTCCTTGAAGATCTTGTGCAGAGAATGGTGGTGGGTTCCAAATTTTAAAGCTTTCTTTGACACAATTTGGAAGGTATATGAGCAAGTCTCTTTTTTCAGAGGTGATTTCTTACAATGGTTAAAAAACCAGGTTATGGATATGCATGAGCAAGCCCATGTAGAGTTGGTGAAACAAGAGGAGCTAGAAGAGGCTTTTCTGCTGTCTATGGAGAAGAAGTGGTTGTGCCTTCAGTTTTTACCTTGACCCAGTATGTAGTCAATGGCACTATTAGTGAAGAACCAGGGTCTCAAGCAATGCAAACATGTTCTTTGGAGAGCATGGACTTTTCTCAAGATGAAGAAGGAGATAGCTGGCAAAGCAGGGAGTCCTATGATTCTTTTCTTGATGATCTTCACTCAAGAGTCCACCATCAATAACATGGAGATAGTGCAAGAAGAGCTTTTTGAAGACCAAGACACCAAGGGGGTGGGCAACATTATAGCCTGCACTTATGTTAAAGATGAATTCTCTTTGAAGACAAAGGAGTTTCTGTGCACCGAGTTTGCCGATAGCTTTGAAATTGAAGATGAGGATTATTATGATGTGGAGGATGATTACATCCCCATGATTACATCCCCAACGAGGTAGGGAATTCTTGCTCTTTCTATGGGGGGAATGATAATGATGATGCTAGTGTGTGTGTATCTGTTGAAGCCAAAAGCAAGGTGGAAGACATAGGCATGGGGCCTATAGTTCACATACTAATGCATGCGATGCTTCTCGACACCTCACATGCAGTGGTCAGATTGGATGGCTAGGAAGTCGAGAGTTCTCATGAAGAAGAGCCAAAGTTCCCAATGGATGAAGAGATGAAAGTTACTATTGCAAATGAAGCTTTCGTGCAAATGGAAAAGCCTCTTGATGAGGAGGTCATGAAGGCTTGGATGGAGCAATTGGGTCATGGATCCAATGCAAATTTATTTGAAGACAAGCAGCAATTGGCGGGGTTTGAGGTTCCATTATTTGACAACTACGCATGGAGGGTAGGCAAGATGGTGACTTTGGAAAAGCCACAACAAAGGACTCTGAGTGTGCCAGCAGCAGCAGCAAGAGCGGAGGGTGGGGGTATTCAAATGTTAGCCAAGAACTGGTCTCGCAATGTGCTATTGCAAGCTATGTTATTCAAGGCTATACAAGAGGTTTGCCAGATATGGTTGGGTATCATTGGAGTACTGATCTATGAAACTTTGCCTTCGGAGCCTCCAGACTTTGAGTTGAGAGATGGGGATACTCATGTCGAGCTTTATGCAGAAGAGCTTGAGATACCTATGGAGCAGCATGCAGATTTGGGTCCAGTGCAGTCATTCTATCAGTCAACATCGTGGTTTGTAGCGGTTGATGGCCGATCATAGCACTTGCAAGCAACGGAGTGGGCCTTAGCTCTATGGCCATATGATCCTGGCGGAAGCTACTGAGCATAAATGCTCTAGCAAGATGGGGGGTGGGCAAACTATGTTAGGAGTTTTTTGTGTGGTTTTCTGGCATATGTATAGATGCATGTTCATATAGTATTGGAATGCCCAATACCTCACCCACTGAGGATGACAAGAACCATTTTTTTGTACATAGAAGGAAGGCATTCTGGGTTCTCCCACTTGTGTGGGGGAAGTGCTGAGCAAAATTTAGTGACATATAGTGCGCATGGGTTGAGTTTATGGCAATGGTGCTACAGAAGGCACAGATAAAACTTTCGTCGATGATGATGACTAACCAGGGGGTGGAAATATGCCAAACCAATGAAGCAGTGATGGAGAGGAGTTACTGGAACAAAAAAGGTTGAGGATCAAGCCTTTTTAGCATGTGATGATGTGTTTGATGCAAATAACCATTTTTCTTCTCTTTCTATCCTTTCATATTTCCCTTTGAGCCATGATGATCCCCATGTCATAATGCTATAGTAATTCTTCATATGCAACTCCAAAGCAAGCGTAAGCGGTTGGTGATCAATGTGGGGAGGTGTCCTTTGATACTATGTGTGCTTGTGGGAGTTTTGCTTTGCCCAGGCAAATGGAGGACATAATTGATGTATGGATTCCTTCATGCATGGGGAGGTAGATGGTATCAAACCATTTTGGCCATGCATAGGTGGCAAAATTGAAAACATCAACTAGAGAAAGTTTCAACTCTAAGATTTCAGCGTGGAGGAGGTGGACATGGTGGTTGCCAAACGAGGAGCAAGGATTCAGGACTTGCCCGATATCGCCAAGAGACATTTTCAAGACTCTGACAGTATAAAAGGAGAGGCGTCGTAGCTGCAGAGGAGAGTTTTTTTTGGGCGTTGCTTTGTTTGCTGCCGCCGGTTCTCTAAGACTAGCGATACCAAAGTTTTTTGTGTGTGCCAGAGAGAGTTTTTTTTTGTGTGTTGTTTGTTTGGTTAACGCCGCTAGTGTCAGTGTGTTATTTTGTTTGTGTTGCTGCCACTAGTGTGAGAGAGCCACAGAGAAAGAGAGAGAGAGAGAGAGAGAGCAGAGACTTCCTTGTTGACTCTCACTCCAGTCTCGCAAGGGTGCGCAACAAATCCTACCTCCTCACTCAATACGGCCGGCCTATGAACTCTAGTTGGCGCCTTCTCACGGTCATCGTCTTCTCCAGTGCAATCAGTGCTGATGGCAAGCAATGGTGATTTTAGTCTTCAATCCAAAGATGTTAAAGCTAGGCATGGAATCTCTAATCTTGGGCTGAGGAAGTTGACCTTGCTTGTTTTGAAGGAGGTGATTAAGGTAAACATGTGTACACTCTACAAATTTTAAACTACCCTTATTTTGAGCACTTACGCTTCATAGGAAATTCCTACTAGTAGTTTATACCTTCCAATGGTGGTCGCTATTTTTCTTTTGTGAGGTTATGAAAGAATTCCTAATTGTTTATCCAAGAAGAGATGGGCAGGAAGACAAAGGGTATGTTGTGGTGTTTTTCTTTGGAGAAGCTTTGCTGACGAGGACATCCTTCTCACTCATTCTAGCCTTCACAATAGTTGTTGACACTGCTTGGTGGTTCTATCCTTAAAGGGGAGGCCATTTTCAACAACTCTATCTCACACTAAATTAGAAAATGCAAAACATCTTTGAATTGATGTGGGCAAAAGGTACCTTGGGTGCATGAGTGTGATGTGGGTATGTTGTGAGCATCTTTCTCCATTGGGTTAATCATGGTTGTGTGATTCTAAAGAGTGGGCGTTATGGTGGTAGAATTTTGCTATATTCAAACCTTGTAACTACACTCTATGCCAAGGTGTGAGTATCTTGGGTACTTAAGAGGGCGGCTATCTTCAACACTCTACTTCATATTCAATCAATGATACAAAACATTTTGGGATTAATGTGTATGAGCCCAAGGGGCCTTTGTGTTACAAGTTTATTTGAAATTGTGGGTGAGGTGGGAGTGTAGATTTAGTGTGTGGATGTGTGTCTGTGTGTGTGTGTCTGTTGATGTGCCCAAACCCCCTTGTGTGCACAAGGATGCCATTCACATACTAATCTCTCATTCTCTCTATTTTCTTAATTGATCTATTGACTAAAGCTGTTGAGCCTATGTAATCAAGGTTTTTTACCCATATATATCATCTACCAATGGAGTTGTGAGGTAGAGAAGTTGATGTACCCTTTTCCCTCTCTTCTCTTGGTATGAATGTGTATTTTGGGCTGTGTTCTATGTATCTAGATAGTTGGATGAGGGTAGAGAGTTGCTTGACTGTTGATAATGGGATCTTGAGATTGTGAGTGTGTGAGTTTCCATTTTCCAAAAGCTGGTGGTGTCCTTGTTTTGTTCTTTGAGTGTGTTCCGGCATGTGTGGGTGGGTGCTGCTATAGAGGACTGCCCTTTTCTTTTTGCCCCATAAACGTGTAATGCCTGAGTGCAGGCATTACACGTGGCATCCACATGGACTTGCGGTGGCCCAGTCCACATGGGCATCATGCCAGGCACACATGGCACCAATAAGATGGTGCCATGTGGCACACCGTAGTGTGCCACGTGCAATGCCAAAGCATGGGCATTACACACAGCACTGCCACGTGTAATGCCCGAGCACGGGCATTACACGTGGCAGTGCCATGTGGATTGTCCAGGTGACCTTGCCATGTGGACTAAACAGTCTATGTGGCGTTGCCACATGTAATGCCTGAGTGTACGCATTACACGTGGCGTGGCCACATGTAATGCCCGCGCTCGGGCGTTACACGTGGACTTACCACATTGTGGCCTCGTGGCCTTTGCCGCCCACATGGCAAAGGCCATGAGGCGTGTTGCCTTTGCCGTGTGCTATGTATGCGGCAATGGCGACACTGGCCACGCGACTGGCCATGTGGGCAGCTATTAAGCCATTGCACAGCGGTTGTTGAGGGCTCACAAAATCCCTTAGCAGCCCCTCACCTCCCCCCCTCTCGCCTAAGAAGTATTGATGGTAATATGGATGCATATTCAAGACAAAATGCCTCCACGGACTCGTCTACAAATGAAAGGGTTCACCAGATCACAAGATGAGATCATTCTCTCACAACAAGATGTGGGAATATCACAAGTGGCCACATCAAGTGAGGTGACAAACACCTCACAATTGCACCTGACCCACATACAATTGTGTGGCCACCAGTAGTGCCATGATTGTAGAAGAAGAGAAGTCTGTGATGAAAGAGAGTTTCAACCAAGTGGTTGATCGACACATCTCAACAAATTAGGTGGAGGACCACTTGGTCAACAACCAAAACCGCCTTCCTAGAGTGCTGCTTTGTCGCCTCCTTTTTGTTGCAAACCCAGCAATCCGCACGAATGAGGATTCTATCGAGGGGCTGATCAAAAGCATCGAGGAGAGCAAGTACCAATCGACAATGGTGGCATTCATTGTCTTAGAGGGATTCCTAGGCAAAGCCCCCATTCCATTCGACCATCAAAGTGCAGTCGGCCACGATCTATCATTATCATGATATTGGAGGAGACCAAAGGATAAAAACACATGGTTGGCAAGATGTTTGTAGTTTAGGATGGTAATCATTGACTCAAAGCTTGGCAAGAATGGGTGAATACCAATTGAGTCAAAAAAGAGAGGATTCCCAAGGTGAATTGCAGAGTGGTTCGGTTCTCTTTGAGGAAGAGGTGGAGTTCTTGTTGGTGTTGCACATGATCAACAAGTAAGTGCATTGTACAATGTGTATATGAAAAATGTGTATATGAAATGAAGAAACATTGTGTATGTCATCTTTTGCCTTGTTTATAGTGCATGCAAATTCTTTAGGGTCACCACCATTCATGTGTCGAACACAATGGCACATGATATATTCATGATGCAGTGTGTGGATCTTGGCCGATCGACAATCATTGTTGTCAAAGTTTAGTGATGCTGGTCGTGCATGGGGCCAAAAAGTGCTTACTCATCGGGGAACGTACAGATCCAAGTGGTTGAAGCTTCCCACGGCACCCTTGTCATAATTAGTTTTCAATTTGTGTGCGCATTGCAGTATGTTTTGATTTCGAAATATATTTCTTAATGTTTTCAATTCGAAGTATGTTTCTTAAATAAAATGCGTTGCAGTCAAAATTCGATGCCATGTTTCAGGCCAAGATCAGTGGCTTGCCTGAGCGAGGGAGTAGAGAATACATGATGGATGCAGAATTGTTTGACAAGAACTATAGGGATGTCCTAAAGGAGATGGAGGCACTCTTCACTAAAAGGGGACATGAGCTAGCACAAATTGCCAATCCTGACTATGGGAAGAGTAAAAAAGTGATCTTGTACCAAGGGTGGGGTGAAAAGTATAACAAATTCACTACACCAAAACTTGCCGAGATTGCTCAAGCACATGTTTCAAATGAAGAGTAAGATCTTCAGCTCTCTTGATGCATTACATTTTTTTATAAAGTTATTAGAAACCTAATTCCTATTTACAATGCAAGAAATGTAGGCTGCTTGACATATTGGCTAGTGGTGAGTTTGCTATGAGGGATCATAGATTTCGCCATCCGACAAAGCCTTCTTCATGTGGATCCATCATCATGTGTACTGGTTCCAAATGACCGAGTACACACTCAAATTGTACACGAAGCTGGAGGCAGACTCACCTACAAAAGTACCTGGCATGCATGAAAGAGCCACAAAAGACTCTGGAGTAGGTATCATGGATGCCCTAAAATCTTACAAGAAGTCTCATTTTGAGAAGGCATTTTTTAGGTGGAAAGGACAAATGCATGCTACCTTGGATCCTGACCAGCAACCACACCTACCATACATATCACGATGCCTCTTGTACAGGTATAAAGTACCTTAACTCTTTTTTTTTTTGCCTTGCATGGTGGAGAAGCTCTCCTGCTTCTTGTATTGGTTTCTTAAGCCTTTCTAATGGTTGTGTATTAGGTGGTGGAGAAGTAGTGTATGTGATAGGGTCTACATTCTCGAGCACCCTTCAGATACATGGGTGCTGTGTGAGCTAGAGGAGACAGGATTGTACCCGAAGAGTGGATTGACAAGCTTCGAGGCAAGGACACATGGATACTTTATCCATGGTGGTTAGACTACCCATAGGGGAGTTTCCCTCCAGAGAGGAGGCATAGCAGTTTCAGAGTACATTTCCTTGTGCATAGTATTTAATTTGTACAAGGTATGAAGTCTATTTTTTGAGACTTTACAGCTCTAATGCTGGTTGAATGTAGTGGCCAGAAAGGGCAAGAAGCCTACCACCGAGCAAGAATTACCCCCGTGAAGAAAAAGGGTAAGAAATCCACACCTCCATCATCCCAAAAAAGGTCATGGGGCCAGACTGGGAAGGGGATGACTCAAATGAGGAATTTGAGGACAACCATTCCAAGGATGAGGAGCATGAATATGACCAGCACTCCCATGCACAAGGCAAAGAGCAGGTGACCCCTTTGCATGGTGAGACCCAAGAGCAGGGGTCGGAGAGTTCAAAAGATGACGAAGTGGACCTCTTGGGATCTAGTAAGTAGACTTAATGTGTTGAAGCATTCATTAGATCATTTATTCATCAACGCTCATAATATATATTTGGTGTTATGTAAATGTAGACTATTGTCCCATCGTGGTGAACCCCCTGCACTTAGTTTTGATCTCGAACATTGATCACCTCCATCTCGCACTTATGGGAAAGCAAAACGATCTCTCACTAGTGCGAGTGACTCTCTCCATTCATTGTCATTATAGCATTTGCACTCCCCTTACATGCTTTGTTGTTCCAGGAATCTTGTAGTATTGCAACGATTCATGGGATCTTTGATGAGGTAGGGAAGCATGGACGCCTTCGATAGCCTTGGAGGCGTGCGCTTGGTGTGGGCTGATTTTCCTACAGATACGTGTCTCCACAAGGGTGCTTCAGCAAGGTTCCTCGGTGGAATGTTTTTCAAGAGATACTTGTGGAGTCAACTTTTGTGCTTGCTGCAGAGTTCCTACATGTCGATGTCACTATGGTGTGCACTCTACGTGTGGAGCACATGGGGATTGCTATGCAGGAGGCAAGAACTTGGAACTTCACATTACGAAGGACATTGTTCTTATGCATTCCGAGATATCTCTATGTCATGTCAAAAGATGGCCAAGAAGAGGTGAGTGCAGGATTCTTTGGTTTTTGTGAAAGTCAAGCTCAATGATTTCCCTCCCTAAAGTACTTTACTAGTGTGTGCAAGTAGGTCTCTGTTCTGATCATCACTATCTTCATACACCCCAGTGAGAGTACATCCACTCGTCCTAATTTATGATAGCAGGGAGGCGAGGTAGTTGCAGATTGCGAAGGTTTTGAGGTTGGCGATGATATCTTCTTGGATCCAAAAAGAAGAGGAGGAAACCTCCCCATACCAGTTGGATGCAGACGAGGATCCCATTCGATATACTATTGAGCATAGCGAGCCTTTCGCAAGGTAATCATGTGCATGATTCAAGTAGTGAAATCGTTATATAATCAATGTCTTAGAGATTGTCATCCATCTATACATATGGTAATTGTGGGCTTCTACTATGGCAGGTGGTTACTTGTTGGGACATTCACTGATTGTGGGGACGCTGTTGTCCTAGATTGCTTTGTTGGTACTGGGTCCATAGCTAGAGCATGCAGGGCACTGCAAACGACATTGCATCAACATGGAGAGCAATGCGGTGTGCCTTAGTTCATGTCTACGTCCACTTGCCGCTGTGCACGATGATTTGGGTAACCAGTTTTTAAGGGGTGAGGTTAGTGAGATTGTTTGACGAGAACAGCAGGTGGACGTGGAGGCACCATATCATCCAGTCCTCTCGGTACCCATGAGATTCTAGTGCTTCGTCATGGCCAGTTGGTGTTCCAATGGAGCCCCAATATCGACATGTCTTGCCACATACATCCCCTGCTTCATTTGCAATTCCCTCATGGCACCACAGCATGATTTTGCAAGGCCACTTTTTCCACCCGCACTTGCACCATTTGGTAGAGGTCTCTACCCCATACCACCTCCCTTCTTCCACCGGGGAGTCTGACATCTGTATACTGATGTATTTCAGTAACTTGTAATGTTTGAAATATATTGGTTTTAGACATTATTGTTGTTTACTCACATCATGACAATGGCCATGTTTTTGGCTTCTTTCATGGCTTAGATTTTTGATAGAGATGATGCAATTGGAGTGAGATCTCAACACGAGAGAGAGAGAGAGAGAGAGAGAGAGAGAGAGAGAGAGAGAGTATGATGGAGACATTAAAACAAAAAAAGAACATGCTAGAGATGAACGCAGCTTCATCCATTGGGATGTGGAGAGCTTTCGGCATCATTGAAGAGGCAAAGGAGGATCCTCTAAGAGCAGAAGTTTCCACCTTCATTCGCAAGAATGAGTTGCAATGTGTATAGTGCTCTTGTATCCATCCACTCCTCTCCTCTACTGTCACCATGAGTCATAATGTTCGAGACCATAGAGAGCTGATAGACACTTAGAAGTGTAGAGAGAGAAACCGTTCGCCTAAACACCAAAAAGTGCTCGCTCAAAAATACTCGCCAAAAAAATATACCCGATTTGCATAGGTAGGGGTTTGTATATAAGGGTTGCTTTGGGATGAGATGATGTGGCCTGGGGCAGTTAAGGGGTTGGTATGTAAGTAGCCATGGGGGAGGGAAGTGTATATGGGGAAGCTAAGTAGGAGGGGCCAGTGGTGTGACAGGATTAATATAAGCTTTGGATTAGGGGGTAGCTATTCCTGCCAATTGATGGTTCAAGAATGGTGTTGGGTTTGGTTGGTGGTTAGGGACCTGGGTAGAATTTGAAGCAATACTGGGTTAGGATCACCATGTAGTCTTTAATGAAGGGATTAAGTGGGATGGCACCTTTCTTAAGTTGTTGTTGAATAAGTCGAAGTCCCTTGAGGTAGTAACACTCCTTGTCCTCATGGCCCACCTTGAGGTAGTAACACTCCTTGTCCTCATGGCCCACCTTTGAGAAAAATGAGAAATATTTCTTGGTGGGACAATCACTTGGAAGATGGCCTTAGGAACTACATACAAGGCACCATGGACTCGTCTTGGGATCTTTAGCCTTGAGCCTCTCGATCTCCTTCCTCAGTGTTGCCACACAACTGCGTCATCTTGTTGTGACCTTTTGAAATCTTCAAGCTCCTTCTTGAGCTTGGTGAGCTCGTCCATGGAAGTAGATGTAGAAGCTACCGCCGAGGCTAGAGGAACCATTAGGTACTACACTCCGCCAATGAGGTGAGCATTCTCTAGTTGTGGAGCTCTATCTTGGAAGTCTTGGAGGGTGCCTTGGGGTGGAAAGGTCTCGCTCATCTTCATCGCCGTTTGAGTAAGGAGTGCATGAAGCACCCACTGCAGCATGTAGTTCTAGGATCTTGGGGTAGAGGGACCAAAACTTTAGCTCTTGTGACAAGTTGGGCCACTAACTACCCAGCCTTCATGGAGAGTTATTTGAGCTCTTGAGTAATGAGGTCAAAGTAGTTCTCTGGCCAAAAGGTGGCCAAGAATTGTATCCTGAGGGTGGCCCAATCCGGGAAGTGGTTAGGGGGGATTGACTGTACCACTGGTCTGCACTTTATTCCAGCGTTGTCACGAACAAGACCAAGCATGCATCATCTCAATTAAGCCCACTTGAGTCACACATAGTGAGGAACCACCGCACATGGTCTTCCACATCTTCAATGTAGGTTCCACATGCTTCACCAAAGACGTCATATATGCATAATGCATAGCAAAATCACGGTATGTCAACCTATCAACTGGATATCTGACTCTTTGGGATCTTTGCAATGCATGCGGATCACTCTGAACACCTGTCACTCTAGCATGTGCACATATCTGCCTTGCACCAGGTGTGCGTAAAACAGGTATGCCAAGCTCCTCATCCAAACTCTCTGAACTCGATGACTCATAACCTGTAATTCCAATTCCTTCAACCTTCTTCTTACCTTTATCCATAGCACTACTCCCAGTGCTCACACTCTCATGCCTCAAATGTCCTGACCATGGACGCACAGTACTACTCTCAGCCTTTGTTCTGCTGGCCCAGACATAGTAGTAGAACTAGAACTTGCTTGTGGCAAGTTCACATGCACATCAGCTCTTCAAGTGACTCAATGACACCCTCATCCTTTGCTTTGTACCAACTAGCAAGCTCATCAAATACCACATCTCGTGAGATAACCACTTGTCTAGTTTGTGGATTGTAACATTTGTATGCCTTACGATCCTGTGCATATCCAACAAATATACACTTCTCTGCCTTAGGATCCAACTTCCTCCTTTTTTCATCAGGCACATGTACATAAGCTATGCAACCAAAAACTTTGAGGTGTCCAATGTCTGGCCTAAAACCTGTAAGTCGCATCTCTGGCGTACTTCCATGAATGGCTGTGCTGTAGGTGTTTTATTCAGTATATACACCGCGGTAGCACAAGCTTCTGCCCAATAATAATCTGGCATGCTCTTTTCATTGAGCATTGCCCTAGCCACTTCACATATGACTCTATTCTTTCTCTTAGCCACACCATTTTGCTGAGGTGTATACCTGCAAGTCAATTGCCTTCTTATACCATGCTTTCTCAAGAAATGCTCAAAAGCATTTGAGGTGTATTCACCTCCTCCATCTATCCTCAAACATTTAATCCATGAGCCATATTGCTTCTCTGCAAAAGCTTTGAAATCCATAAACTTTTCCAACACTTCACTCTTCTCTCTGAGAAAGTATATCCATGTCATCCTGCTGAAATCATCAATGAATGTCACATAGTATAAACTGCCTTTGATAGATGGGTTTTGTGCAGGACCCCATACATCACTATGTACTATCTCAAGTGGCCTGCTACTCATATTTCCTTCTCTAGGAAACCGCAACCTTGCTTGCTTTCCAAACTGACAGGCTTCACAAACATGCATATGCCCATCATACTTGAATCTAGGCAGCCCACACTAATAATGCCTCTTGCCTGCATGTTCTTTAACCTTTGTATATTGACATGTCCAATCCTCTTATGCCAAATATCAATGTCCTGTACCACATTTCTGCTTTTAGAGAACATGGCTGATTTTAACTTAGGATTTCCAGCATCCAGCTTAAACAATCTACCTTCTTTCTTGCCTTTAGCAATGACTCTACATCCATGTTTGAAGTCCTCAACAAAGCAACCATGCTCGTGGCATTCCACATCTTGCATAGATGTCTGCTGACCTTGCCAACGTCCTCTACCACCACGAGGATTACCTCTGCCTCTCTGAGGTGCATATCCACGACCACCTCTAGCACCATATGAAGGCTGAAAATTCTGTTGTGATGACCTGTCCTGCCATCCACGACCATTACCACCACGGCCACGTGATGCGAATCTCCCCTTGCCTCTAAAACCTCTTTGCGAATAGAAAGCCTGATTTCTGCCATTATCATCATGGCTAGTAGATGCATCCTGAAAAGAATCATTGAGTTTGATTTCCTCAACAAGCAAGAGTGAAACCAACTCATCAAAGTCTGGTAAACCCGTACTCCAAACCGAGATGGATGTATCAAAAGATTTATATTCCTTGCCAAGACCACGCAAGGTAATGTCCACCAAATCATCATCAGGCATGGGGGCATTGATTGTTGCCAATGCATCTGCAAACTTCTTTATTTCTTGCACATAATCACGGATGCTCCTTCTATTCCGCTTCACATTATGTATCTGTTGTCGCAAATAAGACTTGCGAGCACTCGTGTCTGTATCAAACAACTTCACATTATGTATCTGTTGTCGCAACAACTGAGACTTGCAAGCACTCGTGTCTGTATCAAACAACTTCACCAATGTATCCCATGCATCCTTGGGATTCTCAGCATCATGTATGTGTATGAGCATAGCATCCGAAATACATATAGAGAGATAATGCAACACTTTGAATGCTCTTTCTGACCATTGCTTATGAGCGATAATCTGCTGCTGTGTAGGTTGTCTGGGTAGCTCCGACTCTGGCTCAGCACTTGTAATGAGATTCCAAAAACCTTTTCCCTTCAAGAAACTTTTGATCTTGTACTTCCATGCCTGGAAGTTCTTCCTATCCAACTTTTCACCAACAATATGTACTAGATTATCCGACATATTTGCTCAATGCAAAAACAGCTTCCGCACAATTTCAAATCTATAAATGGCCTTCCTTAGCTCAACCACACTCCAATGGATGTTCCAGATACTCCAAAGTAGCCAACAAACTTCAAATTTGATATAGAAAATCAACCTGTATGCATCCAAAATGAACTGACTCACGCAGTCCGAGATAGCCTATTTTGATGCGCTTTCCAAGGCTCCAAATTACAATGTAGTGGTTCAATCAAGTATGCGTAACTTGCATTGACACCTAAACAACCTCAATGTTGAGTATCAACACCATCCGACATGTGTACATATCAATTTTGTCAAACCCCTTTCTCTGTTTTGGGAAAAACTAGAAAAACCAGTAAAACCAGTAGTAATTTTGCTCTAATTTCTTCAATCTTTGTCCAAATTGAGCAACCAGGCATTCATTAGCTTAGCAATGATGTCCACTAACTCCATGTAAGAGGAATTAGTCCAATTGTTTAAGACCAAAGAGTAATTGTTCGATTAAACTCACTCTATTTCTCTGCAACAGTGGGGACAGCCTGTTTAATCAGCTCATTCCCAGCTCAATTGATGATAATTGATTAATCCAATCATATAGCCTCCTTCTCTAGTGTGTGTAGCAACCAATTGCTAAACCAATTTTTAAATATATCAAGCACCCAAGTTGTAATTGACCTCCTCGTATCAAAAATGTCAAAAAACTGCCCTGTTTCTCTGTCCAGAATGCGCCGCCTGCTCCTGAGGGTTTTGTGAGTGTTTATGCTAATTGATGAGGTAAACAAGTACCCAACACACCTAGGTATGTGTGCAACCAGTCAATGCTTTGATTTTTGCCAAAAACATGCTCCATCAAATTTTGACCTCCTTTTCTCTGTTTTGTGAGAGCTCAAAAACCAAAATTTTTCACTCATTCAAATGCATGTAAAATGCTCCAAAATCAGTGTCTAACAGGGCTTGCATATGAGTTGCCAATACATTCCTCCTTGTCAAATACATGTGTCTTTGCCAGATTTACATGTATTTCCACCATACATCAGTGCTTCCAAGCTTTAATGAAAGCTTCCAAAAACCAGAATTTTTCTTTGCTTCGGGTTGCCCTAAATTGCTTTGTTTCTGTCTGAATCACCTGCAATCCGCTCAAGGATGTTTAGAAGACCTTACCCGGTAGGCCAAGCTCTCAGATCTGATAGTAATCGGTGTGCTCCAAGCTTCACAGCTTCAATGGCAAGCTTCACAGCTTCTCTTCACAGCTTCTTCTCCCTCTTCTCTCACTCACTTATAAACCCTAATAGACAGCACAAGGCTTTGATACCATGTTGAAAAATAGGTAGAGGGAGGGGAGACACACACAGGAGCAAACCCTACTGTATATTGCAAACCCTAACCATAGAGGGAAGCTATCTCTCTTATCACACAATGCATAAAGCCATAATCCATAATACACACGAGACACTATGAGTTGTGTCCACACACCTCT